>NC_092091.1:799272-1127772 GCF_045679555.1 Salvelinus alpinus
GTATTACTAAACTGATAGAGTGTTACTAAACTGAGAGAGTATTACTAAACTGAGAGAGCTGAGAGAGTATTACAAGACTGAGAGAGTATTACTAAACTGAGAGAGTTTTACTAAACTGAGAGAGTACTACTAACCCGAAAGAGTATTACTAAACTGAGAGAGTATTACTAAACTGAGAGAATATTACTAAACTGAGAGAGCTGAGAGAATATTACTAAACTGAGAGAGTATTACTAAACTGAGAGAATATTACTAAACTGAGAGAGTATTATTAACCTGTTGAGGATGGGGGCGCTGTTGTGGCTATTTATGCTAATCGTGTAATTTTTTGAAACGGCTTCCCACAAAGTTCTTGATCGTACAATATGCATATTATTATTATTATTGGATAGAAAACAGTCTATAGTTTCTATAGGAGTTGAAATTTTGTCTCTAAGTGGAACAGAGCCCATTCTACAGCAATTTCCCTGACATGGATTCAGATTTCAGAAATGTTGGCCACTGCTCTGGAGTCAGTTAAAAGGGCACTGTTATTGATATGACTATACGGACACTGCTTACGTCTTCCCCTGGATGTCTTTACGTGATGACGATTTGAATCAGGTCGATTGCGCGTTCACAGGCACTATAAATTAAAAAACCCTGAGGCTAGTCAGTCTTTTGGAGCTGCGTCAAGCGCCTAGAGGCCACCGACCCGCACCTGTTCCAAGCATTAGTGGAGGGAGTAATATTACTCGGGTCATGTTTCTACTCGTTATGGGAGTTAAAAACATCATAAGGTAGTTAATTTAAAGCGTTTTATAGCAATTTATATCCGTTTAGTGCGATTTTGGGACATTTATTTCTGAAACGCTGTGAGTTGCTGGGCACGCTTCCAGTTCATCCCGAACGCAGTTGGCATTTCCACATGGCAAGAGGACAGCTTTCCACCAAAAGACGATTGGACCCAAGAAAGGATCCTTTGCCCAAGATACCGATGGAAGAACAGCTCAAAGTAGGACATTTTTATTATGATAAATCGTGTTTCTGTCGAAAAGTGTTAGTGGCTTCGGACGCCATGTTTTTTGACGTAGCTTCGCTTGGCGCAAGCTGTATTGAAAAGTAAGGATAATTTAAAAAATGTAATTCCGCGATTGTATTAAGAATTAAATTGTCTATCAATCCCTGTCCACCCTATATTTTTTAGTCACGTTTATGAGTATTTATGTATAAGAGTAGATCACTGTCTAAGTGGCGCACAGACTTTTTCTGACCAGCTGAGCTACATTTCACATTGTCTAACCATGATTTTGGTGGCTAAATATAAACATTTTCGATCAAACTCTATATGGATTGTGTAATATGATGTTACAGGAGTGTCATCTGAAGAATTCTGAGAAGGTTAGTGAAAAAATTAATATATTTTGGCGATGTTTACTTTTATCGCTCACTTTGGCTAGAATCAATGCTGGGCTGCTATGTGCTATGTGCTATGCTAATATAACGATTTATTGTGTTTTCGCTGTAAGACACTTAGAAAATCTGAAATATTGTCTGTATTCACAGGATCTGTGTCTTTCGATTCGTGTATGCTGTGTATTTTTACGAAATGTTTGATGATTAGTAAGTAGGTAAACACGTTGCTCTAAGTAGTTTTTCTATTCCATTTGTGACGGTGGGTGCAATTGTAAACTATGATATCTACCTGAAATATGCACTTTTTTCTAACAAAACCTATCCCATACCATAAATATGTTATCAGACTGTCATCTGATGAGTTTTTTTATTGGTTAGGGGCTATAAATATCTTAGTTTAGCCGAATTGGTGATAGCTACTGGTGTTGGTGGACAAATAAAAGATGGTGGATTATGCTAATGTGTTTTTAGGTAATAGATGTACATCTTTACATATTGTGTCTTCCCTGTAAAACATTTTAAAAATCGGACATGTTGACTGGATTCACAAGATCTGTGTCTTTCATTAGCTGTATTGGACTTTAATGTGTGAAAGTTAAATATTTTAAAAAAATATTGTTTTTGAATTTCGCGGCACTGGTTTTTCAGTGGGGGTGGGGGGGGAGTGCCGCTAGCGGCACTCTCATCCTAGACAGGCTAAACTGAGAGAAAATTACTCAACAGAGAGATTATTACTCAACTGAGAGAGTATTACTAAACTGAGAGAGTATTACTAAACTGAGAGAGTGTTGCTAGACTGAGATAGTATTACTAAACTGAGAGGATATAACTAAACTGAGACAGTATTACTAAACTGAGAGAATATTACTAAACTGTGAGAGTATTACTAAACTGAGAGAGTATTACTAAACTGAGAGAGTATTACTAAACAGAGAGAATATTACTAAACTGTGAGAGTATTACTAAACTGAGAGAGTATTACTAACCCTAGAGAGTATTACTAAACTGAGAGAGTATTACTAAACTGAGAGAGTGTTACTAGACTGAGATAGTATTACTCAACTGAGAGAGTATTACTAAACTGAGAGAGTATTACTAAACTGAGAGAGCTGAGAGAATATAACTAAACTGAGAGAATATTACTAAACTGAGAGAGAATTACTAAACTGAGAGAGTGTTACTAAACTGAGAGAGTGTTACTAGACTGAGAAGGTATTACTAAACTGAGAGAGTGTTACTAAACTGAGAGAGTATTACTAAACTGAGAGAGCTGAGAGAGTATTACAAGACTGAGAGAGTATTACTAAACTGAGAGAGTTTTACTAAACTGAGAGAGTACTACTAACCCGAGAGAGTATTACTAAACTGAGAGAGTATTACTAAACTGAGAGAATATTACTAAACTGAGAGAGCTGAGAGAATATTACTAAACTGAGAGAGTATTACTAAACTGAGAGAATATTACTAAACTGAGAGAGTATTACTAAACTGAGAGAAAATTACTCAACGGAGAGATTATTACTCAACTGAGAGAGTATTTTTAAACTGAGAGAGTATTACTAAACTGAGAGAGTGTTACTAGACTGAGATAGTATTACTAAACTGAGAGGATATAACTAAACTGAGACAGTATTACTAAACTGAGAGAATATTACTAAACTGTGAGAGTATTACTAAACTGAGAGAGTATTACTAAACTGAGAGAGTGTTGCTAGACTGAGATAGTATTACTAAACTGAGAGAGTATTACTAAAATGAGAGAGTATTACTAAACTGTGAGAATATTACTCAACTGAGAGATTATTATTCTATGGAGAGATTATTTCTCAACTGAGAGAGTATTACTAAACTGAGAGAGTATTACTAAACTGAGAGAGTATTACTAAACTGAGAGAATATTACTAAACTGTGAGAGTATTACTAAACTGAGAGAGTATTACTAACCCGAGAGAGTGTTACTAAACTGAGAGAGTGTTACTAAACTGAGAGAGTTTTACTAAACTGAGAGAGTACTACTAACCCGAGAGAGTATTACTAAACTGAGAGAGTATTACTAAACTGAGAGAATATTACTAAACTGTGAGAGTATTACTAAACTGAGAGAGTATTACTAACCCGAGAGAGTATTACTAAACTGAGAGAGTATTACTAAACTGAGAGAGTGTTACTAGACTGAGATGGTATTACTCAACTGAGAGAGTATTACTAAACTGAGAGAGTATTACTAAACTGAGAGAGCTGAGAGAATATTACTAAACTGAGAGAATATTACTAAACTGAGAGAGAATTACTAAACTGAGAGAGTGTTACTAAACTGAGAGAGTGTTACTAGACTGAGAAGGTATTACTAAACTGATAGAGTGTTACTAAACTGAGAGAGTATTACTAAACTGAGAGAGCTGAGAGAGTATTACAAGACTGAGAGAGTATTACTAAACTGAGAGAGTTTTACTAAACTGAGAGAGTACTACTAACCCGAAAGAGTATTACTAAACTGAGAGAGTATTACTAAACTGAGAGAATATTACTAAACTGAGAGAGCTGAGAGAATATTACTAAACTGAGAGAGTATTACTAAACTGAGAGAATATTACTAAACTGAGAGAGTATTACTAAACTGAGAGAAAATTACTCAACAGAGAGATTATTACTCAACTGAGAGAGTATTACTAAACTGAGAGAGTATTACTAAACTGATAGAGTGTTGCTAGACTGAGATAGTATTACTAAACTGAGAGGATATAACTAAACTGAGACAGTATTACTAAACTGAGAGAATATTACTAAACTGTGAGAGTATTACTAAACTGAGAGAGTATTACTAAACTGAGAGAGTATTACTAAACAGAGAGAATATTACTAAACTGTGAGAGTATTACTAAACTGAGAGAGTATTACTAACCCGAGAGAGTATTACTAAACTGAGAGAGTATTACTAAACTGAGAGAGTGTTACTAGACTGAGATAGTATTACTCAACTGAGAGAGTATTACTAAACTGAGAGAGTATTACTAAACTGAGAGAGCTGAGAGAATATAACTAAACTGAGAGAATATTACTAAACTGAGAGAGAATTACTAAACTGAGAGAGTGTTACTAAACTGAGAGAGTGTTACTAGACTGAGAAGGTATTACTAAACTGAGAGAGTGTTACTAAACTGAGAGAGTATTACTAAACTGAGAGAGCTGAGAGAGTATTACAAGACTGAGAGAGTATTACTAAACTGAGAGAGTTTTACTAAACTGAGAGAGTACTACTAACCCGAGAGAGTATTACTAAACTGAGAGAGTATTACTAAACTGAGAGAATATTACTAAACTGAGAGAGCTGAGAGAATATTACTAAACTGAGAGAGTATTACTAAACTGAGAGAATATTACTAAACTGAGAGAGTATTACTAAACTGAGAGAAAATTACTCAACGGAGAGATTATTACTCAACTGAGAGAGTATTTTTAAACTGAGAGAGTATTACTAAACTGAGAGAGTGTTACTAGACTGAGATAGTATTACTAAACTGAGAGGATATAACTAAACTGAGACAGTATTACTAAACTGAGAGAATATTACTAAACTGTGAGAGTATTACTAAACTGAGAGAATATTACTAAACTGTGAGAGTATTACTAAACTGAGAGAGTATTACTAAACTGAGAGAGTATTACTAAACTGAGAGAGTATTACTAAACTGAGAGAATATTACTAAACTGTGAGAGTATTACTAAACTGAGAGAGTATTACTAACCCGAGAGAGTGTTACTAAACTGAGAGAGTGTTACTAAACTGAGAGAGTTTTACTAAACTGAGAGAGTATTACTAAACTGAGAAGGCTGAGAGAATATTACTAAACTGAGAGAATATTACTAAACTGAGAGAGTCTTACAAAACTGAGGGAGTATTACTAAACCGAGAGAGTATTACTAAACTGAGAGAATATTACTAAACTGAGAGTATTACTAAACTGAGAGAGCTGAGAGAATATTACTAAACTGAGAGAGAATTACTAAACTGAGAGAGTGTTACTAAACTGAGAGAGTGTTACTAAACTGAGAGAGTATTACTAAACTGAGAGAGCTGAGAGAGTATTACAAGACTGAGAGAATATTACTAAACAGAGAGAGTTACTAAACTGAGAGAGTTTTACTAAACTGAGAGAGTACTACTAACCCGAGAGAGTATTACTAAACTGAGAGAGTATTACTAAACTGAGAGAGCTGAGAGAATATTACTAAACTGAGAGAATATTACTAAACTGAGAGAGTATTACTAAACTGAGAGAGTGTTACTAAACTGAGAGAGTATTACTAAACTGAGAGAGTTTTACTAAACTGAGAGATTACTTCTAACCCGAGAGAGTATTACTAAACTGAGAGAGTATTACTAAACTGAGAGAATATTACTAAACTGAGAGAGCTGAGAGAATATTACTAAACTGAGAGAGTATTACTAAACTGAGAGAGTGTTACTAAACTGAGAGAAAATTACTCAACGGAGAGATTATTACTCAACTGAGAGAGTATTACTAAACTGAGAGAGTATTACTAAACTGAGAGAGTGTTGCTAGACTGAGATGGTATTACTAAACTGAGAGGATATAACTAAACTGAGACAGTTTTACTAAACTGAGAAAGTTTTACTAAACTGTGAGAGTGTTACTAGACTGAGAGAGTATTACTAAACTGAGAGAATATTACTAAACTGGGAGAGTATTACTAAACTGAGACAATATTACTAAACTGAGAGAGTATTACTAAACTGAGAGAGTGTTACTAGACTGAGATGGTATTACTCAACTGAGAGAGTATTACTAAACTGAGAGAATATTACTAAACTGAGAGAGTCTTACAAAACTGAGGGAGTATTACTAAACCGAGAGAGTATTACTAAACTGAGAGAATATTACTAAACTGAGAGAGTATTACTAAACTGAGAGAGCTGAGAGAATATTACTAAACTGAGAGAGAATTACTAAACTGAGAGAGTGTTACTAAACTGAGAGAGTGTTACTAGACTGAGAGAGTATTACTAAACTGAGAGAGTGTTACTAAACTGAGAGAGTATTACTAAACTGAGAGAGCTGAGAGAGTATTACAAGACTGAGAGAATATTACTAAACAGAGAGAGTTACTAAACTGAGAGAGTTTTACTAAACTGAGAGAGTACTACTAACCCGAGAGAGTATTACTAAACTGAGAGAGTATTACTAAACTGAGAGAATATTACTAAACTGAGAGAATATTACTAAACTGAGAGAGTATTACTAAACTGAGAGAGTGTTACTAAACTGAGAGAGTATTACTAAACTGAGAGAGTGTTACTAAACTGAGAGAGTATTACTAAACTGATAGAGTATTACTAAACTGAGAGAGTTTTACTAAACTGAGAGAGTACTTCTAACCCGAGAGAGTATTACTAAACTGAGAGAGTATTACTAAACTGAGAGAATATTACTAAACTGAGAGAGCTGAGAGAATATTACTAAACTGAGAGAGTATTACTAAACTGAGAGAATATTACTAAACTGAGAGAGTATTACTAAACTGAGAGAGTGTTACTAAACTGAGAGAAAATTACTCAACGGAGAGATTATTACTCAACTGAGAGAGTATTACTAAACTGAGAGAGTATTACTAAATTGAGAGAGTGTTGCTAGACTGAGATGGTATTACTAAACTGAGAGGATATAACTAAACTGAGACAGTTTTACTAAACTGAGAAAGTTTTACTAAACTGAGAAAGTTTTACTAAACTGTGAGAGTGTTACTAGACTGAGAGAGTATTACTAAACTGAGAGAATATTACTAAACTGAGAGAGTATTACTAAACTGAGAGAGTGTTACTAGACTGAGATGGTATTACTCAACTGAGAGAGTATTACTAAACTGAGAGAATATTACTAAACTGAGAGAGTCTTACAAAACTGAGGGAGTATTACTAAACCGAGAGAGTATTACTAAACTGAGAGAATATTACTAAACTGAGAGAGTATTACTAAACTGAGAGAGCTGAGAGAATATTACTAAACTGAGAGAATATTACTAAACTGAGAGAGTTTTTCTAAGCTGAGGGAGTATTACTAAACCGAGTGAGTATTACTAACCTGAGAGAGTATTACTAAACTGAGAGAGTATTACTAAACTGAGAGAATATTACTAAACTGAGAGAGCTGAGAGAATATTACTAAACTGAGAGAGTATTACTAAACTGAGAGAATATTACTAAACTGAGAGAGTATTACTAAACTGAGAGAAAATTACTCAATGGAGAGATTATTACTCAACTGAGAGAGTATTACTAAACTGAGAGAGTATTACCTAACTGAGAGAGTGTTACTAAACTGAGAGAGTGTTACTAGACTGAGAGAGTATTACTAAACTGAGAGAGTGTTACTAAACTGAGAGAGTATTAATAAACTGAGAGAGCTGTGAGAGTATTACAAGACTGAGAGAATATTACTAAACTGAGAGAGTGTTACTAAACTGAGAGAGTTTTACTAAACTGAGAGAGTACTACTAACCCGAGAGAGTATTACTAAACTGAGAGAGTATTACTAAACTGAGAGAGCTGAGAGAATATTACTAAACTGAGAGAATATTACTAAACTGAGAGAATATTACTAAACTGAGAGAGTATTACTAAACTGAGAGAAAATTACTCAACGGAGAGATTATTACTCAACTGAGAGAGTATTACTAAACTGAGAGAGTATTACTAAACTGAGAGAGTGTTGCTAGACTGAGATATTATTACTAAACTGAGAGGATATAACTAAACTGAGACAGTTTTACTGAACTGAGACAGTTTTACTAAACTGAGAGAGTGTTACTAGACTGAGAGAGTATTACTAAACTGAGAGAATATTACTAAACTGAGAGAGTATTACTAAACTGAGAGAGTATTACTAACCCGAGAGAGTATTACTCAACTGAGAGAGTATTACTAAACTGAGAGAATATTACTAAACTGAGAGAGCTGAGAGAATATTACTAAACTGAGAGAGTATTACTAAACTGAGAGAATATTACTAAACTGAGAGAGTATTACTAAACTGAGAGAGTGTTACTAAACTGAGAGAAAATTACTCAACGGAGAGATTATTACTCAACTGAGAGAGTATTACTAAACTGAGAGAGTATTACTAAACTGAGAGAGCTGAGAGAATATTACTAAACTGAGAGAATATTACTAAACTGAGAGAGAATTACTAAACTGAGAGAGTGTTACTAAACTGAGAGAGTATTACTAAACTGAGAGAGTGTTACTAAACTGAGAGAGTATTACTAAACTGAGAGAGTTGAGAGAGTATTACAAGACTGAGAGAGTATTACTAAACTGAGAGAGTTTTACTAAACTGAGCGAGTACTACTAACCCGAGAGAGTATTACTAACCCGAGAGAGTATTACTAAACTGAGAGAGTATTACTAAACTGAGAGAATATTACTAAACTGAGAGAGCTGAGAGAATATTACTAAACTGAGAGAGTATTACTAAACTGAGAGAATATTACTAAACTGAGAGAGTATTACTAAACTGAGAGAAAATTACTCAACGGAGAGAATATTACTCAACTGAGAGAGTAATACTAAACTGAGAGTGTATTACTAAACTGAGAGAGTGTTGCTAGACTGAGATAGTATTACTAAACTGAGAGAATATGACTAAACTGTGAGAGTATTACTAAACTGAGAGAGTATTACTAAACTGAGAGAGTATTACTAAACTGAGAGAATATTACTAAACTGTGAGAGTATTACTAAACTGAGAGAGTATTACTAACCTGAGAGAGTATTACTAAACTGAGAGAGTGTTACTAAACTGAGACAGTTTTACTAAACTGAGAGAGTACTACTAACCCGAGAGAGTATTACTAAACTGAGAGAGTATTACTAAACTGAGAGAGCTGAGAGAATATTACTAAACTGAGAGAATATTACTAAACTGAGAGAATATTACTAAACTGAGAGAGTATTACTAAACTGAGAGAAAATTACTCAACGGAGAGATTATTACTCAACTGAGAGAGTATTACTAAACTGAGAGGATATAACTGAACTGAGACAGTTTTACTAAACTGAGACAGTTTTACTAAACTGAGAGAGTGTTACTAGACTGAGAGAGTATTACTAAACTGAGAGAATATTACTAAACTGAGAGAGCTGAGAGAATATTACTAAACTGAGAGAGTATTACTAAACTGAGAGAATATTACTAAACTGAGAGAGTATTACTAAACTGAGAGTGTGTTACTAAACTGAGAGAAAATTACTCAACGGAGAGATTATTACTCAACTGAGAGAGTATTACTAAACTGAGAGAGTATTACTAAACTGAGAGAGTGTTGCTAGACTGAGATGGTATTACTAAACTGAGAGGATATAACTAAACTGAGACAGTTTTACTAAACTGAGAAAGTTTTACTAAACTGTGAGAGTGTTACTACACTGAGAGAGTATTACTAAACTGAGAGAATATTACTAAACTGGGAGAGTATTACTAAACTGAGAGAGTCTTACAAAACTGAGGGAGTATTACTAAACCGAGAGAGTATTACTAAACTGAGAGAATATTACTAAACTGAGAGAGTATTACTAAACTGAGAGAGCTGAGAGAATATTACTAAACTGAGAGAGAATTACTAAACTGAGAGAGTGTTACTAAACTGAGAGAGTGTTACTAGACTGAGAGAGTATTACTAAACTGAGAGAGTGTTACTAAACTGAGAGAGTATTACTAAACTGAGAGAGCTGAGAGAGTATTACAAGACTGAGAGAATATTACTAAACAGAGAGAGTTACTAAACTGAGAGAGTTTTACTAAACTGAGAGAGTATTACTAACCCGAGAGAGTATTACTAAACTGAGAGAGTATTACTAAACTGAGAGAGCTGAGAGAATATTACTAAACTGAGAGAATATTACTAAACTGAGAGAGTATTACTAAACTGAGAGAGGGTTACTAAACTGAGAGAGTATTACTAAACTGAGAGAGTATTACTAAACTGAGAGAGTGTTACTAAACTGAGAGAGTATTACTAAACTGAGAGAGTATTACTAAACTGAGAGAGTTTTACTAAACTGAGAGAGTACTTCTAACCCGAGAGAGTATTACTAAACTGAGAGAGTATTACTAAACTGAGAGAATATTACTAAACTGAGAGAGCTGAGAGAATATTACTAAACTGAGAGAGTATTACTAAACTGAGAGAATATTACTAAACTGAGAGAGTATTACTAAACTGAGAGAGTGTTACTAAACTGAGAGAAAATTACTCAACGGAGAGATTATTACTCAACTGAGAGAGTATTACTAAACTGAGAGGATATAACTAAACTGAGACAGTTTTACTAAACTGAGAAAGTTTTACTAAACTGAGAAAGTTTTACTAAACTGTGAGAGTGTTACTAGACTGAGAGAGTGTTACTAGACTGAGATGGTATTACTCAACTGAGAGAGTATTACTAAACTGAGAGAATATTACTAAACTGAGAGAGTCTTACAAAACTGAGGGAGTATTACTAAACCGAGAGAGTATTACTAAACTGAGAGAATATTACTAAACTGAGAGAGTATTACTAAACTGAGAGAGCTGAGAGAATATTACTAAACTGAGAGAATATTACTAAACTGAGAGAGTTTTTCTAAGCTGAGGGAGTATTACTAAACCGAGTGAGTATTACTAACCTGAGAGAGTATTACTAAACTGAGAGAGTATTACTAAACTGAGAGAATATTACTAAACTGAGAGAGCTGAGAGAATATTACTAAACTGAGAGAGTATTACTCAACTGAGAGAGTATTACTAAACTGAGAGAGTATTACTAAACTGAGAGAGTGTTACTAAACTGAGAGAGTGTTACTAGACTGAGAGAGTGTTACTAAACTGAGAGAGTATTAATAGACTGAGAGAGCTGTGAGAGTATTACAAGACTGAGAGAATATTACTAAACTGAGAGAGTGTTACTAAACTGAGAGAGTTTTACTAAACTGAGAGAGTATTACTAAACTGAGAGAGTATTACTAAACTGAGAGAGTATTACTAAACTGAGAGAGCTGAGAGCATATTACTAAACTGAGAGAATATTACTAAACTGAGAGAATATTACTAAACTGAGAGAGTATTACTAAACTGAGAGAAAATTACTCAACGGAGAGATTATTACTCAACTGAGAGAGTATTACTAAACTGAGAGAGTATTACTAAACTGAGAGAGTGTTGCTAGACTGAGATATTATTACTAAACTGAGAGGATATAACTAAACTGAGACAGTTTTACTGAACTGAGACAGTTCTACTAAACTGAGAGAGTGTTACTAGACTGAGAGAATATTACTAAACTGAGAGAGTATTACTAAACTGAGAGAGTATTACTAACCCGAGAGAGTATTACTAAACTGAGAGAGTATTACTAAACTGAGAGAATATTACTAAACTGAGAGAATATTACTAAACTGAGAGAGTATTACTAAACTGAGAGAGCTGAGAGAATATTACTAAACTGAGAGAGAATTACTAAACTGAGAGAGTGTTACTAAACTGAGAGAGTGTTACTAGACTGAGAGAGTATTACTAAACTGAGAGAGTATTACTAAACTGAGAGAATATTACTAAACTGAGAGAGCTGAGAGAGTATTACAAGACTGAGAGAATATTACTAAACAGAGAGAGTTACTAAACTGAGAGAGTTTTACTAAACTGAGAGAGTACTACTAACCCGAGAGAGTATTACTAAACTGAGAGAGTATTACTAAACTGAAAGAGCTGAGAGAATATTACTAAACTGAGAGAATATTACTAAACTGAGAGAGTATTACTAAACTGAGAGAGGGTTACTAAACTGAGAGAGTATTACTAAACTGAGAGAGTATTACTAAACTGAGAGAGTGTTACTAAACTGAGAGAGTATTACTAAACTGAGAGAGTATTACTAAACTGAGAGAGTTTTACTAAACTGAGAGAGTACTTCTAACCCGAGAGAGTATTACTAAACTGAGAGAGTATTACTAAACTGAGAGAATATTACTAAACTGAGAGAGCTGAGAGAATATTACTAAACTGAGAGAGTATTACTAAACTGAGAGAATATTACTAAACTGAGAGAGTATTACTAAACTGAGAGAGTGTTACTAAACTGAGAGAAAATTACTCAACGGAGAGATTATTACTCAACTGAGAGAGTATTACTAAACTGAGAGGATATAACTAAACTGAGACAGTTTTACTAAACTGAGAAAGTTTTACTAAACTGAGAAAGTTTTACTAAACTGTGAGAGTGTTACTAGACTGAGAGAGTGTTACTAGACTGAGATGGTATTACTCAACTGAGAGAGTATTACTAAACTGAGAGAATATTACTAAACTGAGAGAGTCTTACAAAACTGAGGGAGTATTACTAAACCGAGAGAGTATTACTAAACTGAGAGAATATTACTAAACTGAGAGAGTATTACTAAACTGAGAGAGCTGAGAGAATATTACTAAACTGAGAGAATATTACTAAACTGAGAGAGTTTTTCTAAGCTGAGGGAGTATTACTAAACCGAGTGAGTATTACTAACCTGAGAGAGTATTACTAAACTGAGAGAGTATTACTAAACTGAGAGAATATTACTAAACTGAGAGAGCTGAGAGAATATTACTAAACTGAGAGAGTATTACTCAACTGAGAGAGTATTACTAAACTGAGAGAGTATTACTAAACTGAGAGAGTGTTACTAAACTGAGAGAGTGTTACTAGACTGAGAGAGTGTTACTAAACTGAGAGAGTATTAATAAACTGAGAGAGCTGTGAGAGTATTACAAGACTGAGAGAATATTACTAAACTGAGAGAGTGTTACTAAACTGAGAGAGTTTTACTAAACTGAGAGAGTACTACTAACCCGAGAGAGTATTACTAAACTGAGAGAGTATTACTAAACTGAGAGAGCTGAGAGCATATTACTAAACTGAGAGAATATTACTAAACTGAGAGAATATTACTAAACTGAGAGAGTATTACTAAACTGAGAGAATATTACTAAACTGAGAGAGTATTACTCAACTGAGAGAGTATTACTAAACTGAGAGAGTATTACTAAACTGAGAGAGTGTTGCTAGACTGAGATATTATTACTAAACTGAGAGGATATAACTAAACTGAGACAGTTTTACTGAACTGAGACAGTTCTACTAAACTGAGAGAGTGTTACTAGACTGAGAGAATATTACTAAACTGAGAGAGTATTACTAAACTGAGAGAGTATTACTAACCCGAGAGAGTATTACTAAACTGAGAGAGTATTACTAAACTGAGAGAATATTACTAAACTGAGAGAGCTGAGAGAATATTACTAAACTGAGAGAGTATTACTAAACTGAGAGAATATTACTAAACTGAGAGAGTATTACTAAACTGAGAGAGTGTTACTAAACTGAGAGAAAATTACTCAACGGAGAGATTATTACTCAACTGAGAGAGTATTACTAAACTGAGAGAGTATTACTAAACTGAGAGAGCTGAGAGAATATTACTAAACTGAGAGAATATTACTAAACTGAGAGAGAATTACTAAACTGAGAGAGTGTTACTAAACTGAGAGAGTATTACTAAACTGAGAGAGTGTTACTAAACTGAGAGAGTATTACTAAACTGAGAGAGTTGAGAGAGTATTACAAGACTGAGAGAGTATTACTAAACTGAGAAAGTTTTACTAAACTGAGCGAGTACTACTAACCCGAGAGAGTATTACTAACCCGAGAGAGTATTACTAAACTGAGAGAGTATTACTAAACTGAGAGAATATTACTAAACTGAGAGAGCTGAGAGAATATTACTAAACTGAGAGAGTATTACTAAACTGAGAGAATATTACTAAACTGAGAGAGTATTACTAAACTGAGAGAAAATTACTCAACGGAGAGATTATTACTCAACTGAGAGAGTAATACTAAACTGAGAGTGTATTACTAAACTGAGAGAGTGTTGCTAGACTGAGATAGTATTACTAAACTGAGAGAATATGACTAAACTGTGAGAGTATTACTAAACTGAGAGAGTATTACTAAACTGAGAGAGTATTACTAAACTGAGAGAATATTACTAAACTGTGAGAGTATTACTAAACTGAGAGAGTATTACTAACCTGAGAGAGTATTACTAAACTGAGAGAGTGTTACTAAACTGAGACAGTTTTACTAAACTGAGAGAGTACTACTAACCCGAGAGAGTATTACTAAACTGAGAGAGTATTACTAAACTGAGAGAGCTGAGAGAATATTACTAAACTGAGAGAATATTACTAAACTGAGAGAATATTACTAAACTGAGAGAGTATTACTAAACTGAGAGAAAATTACTCAACGGAGAGATTATTACTCAACTGAGAGAGTATTACTAAACTGAGAGGATATAACTGAACTGAGACAGTTTTACTAAACTGAGACAGTTTTACTAAACTGAGAGAGTGTTACTAGACTGAGAGAGTATTACTAAACTGAGAGAATATTACTAAACTGAGAGAGCTGAGAGAATATTACTAAACTGAGAGAGTATTACTAAACTGAGAGAATATTACTAAACTGAGAGAGTATTACTAAACTGAGAGAGTGTTACTAAACTGAGAGAAAATTACTCAACGGAGAGATTATTACTCAACTGAGAGAGTATTACTAAACTGAGAGAGTATTACTAAACTGAGAGAGTGTTGCTAGACTGAGATGGTATTACTAAACTGAGAGGATATAACTAAACTGAGACAGTTTTACTAAACTGAGAAAGTTTTACTAAACTGTGAGAGTGTTACTACACTGAGAGAGTATTACTAAACTGAGAGAATATTACTAAACTGGGAGAGTATTACTAAACTGAGACAATATTACTAAACTGAGAGAGTATTACTAAACTGAGAGAGTGTTACTAGACTGAGATGGTATTACTCAACTGAGAGAGTATTACTAAACTGAGAGAATATTACTAAACTGAGAGAGTCTTACAAAACTGAGGGAGTATTACTAAACTGAGAGAGTATTACTAAACTGAGAGAGCTGAGAGAATATTACTAAACTGAGAGAGAATTACTAAACTGAGAGAGTGTTACTAAACTGAGAGAGTGTTACTAGACTGAGAGCGTATTACTAAACTGAGAGAGTGTTACTAAACTGAGAGAGTATTACTAAACTGAGAGAGCTGAGAGAGTATTACAAGACTGAGAGAATATTACTAAACTGAGAGAGTGTTACTAAACTGAGAGAGTTTTACTAAACTGAGAGAGTACTACTAAACCGAGAGAGTATTACTAAACTGAGAGAGTATTACTAAACTGAGAGAGCTGAGAGAATATTACTAAAGTGAGAGAATATTACTAAACTGAGAGAGTATTACTAAACTGAGAGAGTGTTACTAAACTGAGAGAGTGTTACTAGACTGAGAGAGTATTACTAAACTGAGAGAGTGTTACTAAACTGAGAGAGTATTACTGAACTGAGAGAGTATTACTAAACTGAGAGAGTTTTACTAAACTGAGAGAGTACTTCTAACCCGAGAGAGTATTACTAAACTGAGAGAGTATTACTAAACTGAGAGAATATTACTAAACTGAGAGAGCTGAGAGAATATTACTAAACTGAGAGAGTATTACTAAACTGAGAGAATATTACTAAACTGAGAGAGTATTACTAAACTGAGAGAGTGTTACTAAACTGAGAGAAAATTACTCAACGGAGAGATTATTACTCAACTGAGAGAGTATTACTAAACTGAGAGAGTATTACTAAACTGAGAGAGTGTTGCTAGACTGAGATGGTATTACTAAACTGAGAGGATATAACTAAACTGAGACAGTTTTACTGAACTGAGAAAGTTTTACTAAACTGTGAGAGTGTTACTAGACTGAGAGAGTATTACTAAACTGAGAGAATATTACTAAACTGGGAGAGTATTACTAAACTGAGACAATATTACTAAACTGAGAGAGTATTACTAAACTGAGAGAGTGTTACTAGACTGAGATGGTATTACTCAACTGAGAGAGTATTACTAAACTGAGAGAATATTACTAAACTGGGAGAGTATTACTAAACTGAGACAATATTACTAAACTGAGAGAGTATTACTAAGCTGAGAGAGTGTTACTAGACTGAGATGGTATTACTCAACTGAGAGAGCATTACTAAACTGAGAGAATATTACTAAACTGAGAGAGTCTTACAAAACTGAGGGAGTATTACTAAACCGAGAGAGTATTACTAAACTGAGAGAATATTACTAAACTGAGAGAGTATTACTAAACTGAGAGAGCTGAGAGAATATTACTAAACTGAGAGAATATTACTAAACTGAGAGAGTTTTTCTAAGCTGAGGGAGTATTACTAAACCGAGTGAGTATTACTAACCTGAGAGAGTATTACTAAACTGAGAGAGTATTACTAAACTGAGAGAATATTACTAAACTGAGAGAGCTGAGAGAGTATTACTAAACTGAGAGAGTATTACTAAACTGAGAGAGTGTTACTAAACTGAGAGAGTGTTACTAGACTGAGAGAGTGTTACTAGACTGAGAGAGTATTACTAAACTGAGAGAGTGTTACTAAACTGAGAGAGTATTAATAAACTGAGAGAGCTGAGAGAGTATTACAAGACTGAGAGAATATTACTAAACTGAGAGAGTGTTACTAAACTGAGAGAGTTTTACTAAACTGAGAGAGTACTACTAACCCGAGAGAGTATTACTAAACTGAGAGAGTATTACTAAACTGAGAGAGCTGAGAGAATATTACTAAACTGAGAGAATATTACTAAACTGAGAGAATATTACTAAACTGAGAAAGTATTAATAAACTGAGAGAAAATTACTCAACGGAGAGATTATTACTCAACTGAGAGAGTATTACTAAACTGAGAGAGTATTACTAAACTGAGAGAGTGTTGCTAGACTGAGATATTATTACTAAACTGAAAGGATATAACTAAACTGAGACAGTTTTACTAAACTGAGACAGTTTTACTAAACTGAGAGAGTGTTACTAGACTGAGAGAGTATTACTAAACTGAGAGAATATTACTAAACTGAGAGAGTATTACTAAACTTGACAGTATTACTAAATTGAGGGAGTATTACTAAACCTAGAGAGTTTTACTAACCTGAGAGAGTATTACTAAACTGAGAGAATATTACTAAACTGTGAGAGTATTACTAAACTGAGAGAGTATTACTAACCCGAGAGAGTATTACTCAACTGAGAGAGTATTACTAAACTGAGAGAGTATTACTAAACTGAGAGAGCTGAGAGAATATTACTAAACTGAGAGAATATTACTAAACTGAGAGAGAATTACTAAACTGAGAGAGTGTTACTAAACTGAGAGAGTATTACTAAACTGAGAGAGTGTTACTAAACTGAGAGAGTATTACTAAACTGAGAGAGCTGAGAGAGTATTACAAGACTGAGAGAGTATTACTAAACTGAGAGAGTACTACTAACCCGAGAGAGTACTACTAACCCGAGAGAGTATTACTAACCCGAGAGAGTATTACTAAACTGAGAGAGTATTACTAAACTGAGAGAATATTACTAAACTGAGAGAGCTGAGAGAATATTACTAAACTGAGAGAGTATTACTAAACTGAGAGAATATTACTAAACTGAGAGAGTATTACTAAACTGAGAGAAAATTACTCAACGGAGAGATTATTACTCAACTGAGAGAGTATTACTAAACTGAGAGAGTATTACTAAACTGAGAGAGTGGTACTAGACTGAGATAGTATTACTAAACTGAGAAGATATAACTAAACTGAGACAGTATTACTAAACTGAGAGAATATTACTAAACTGTGAGAGTATTACTAAACTGAGAGAGTATTACTAAACTGAGAGAGTATTACTAAACTGAGAGAATATTACTAAACTGTGAGAGTATTACTAAACTGAGAGAGTATTACTAACCTGAGAGAGTATTACTAAACTGAGAGAGTGTTACTAAACTGAGAGAGTTTTACTAAACTGAGAGAGTACTACTAACCCGAGAGAGTATTACTAAACTGAGAGAGTATTACTAAACTGAGAGAGCTGAGAGAATATTACTAAACAGAGAATATTACTAAACTGAGAGAATATTACCAAACTGAGAGAATATTACTAAACTGAGAGAGAATTACTAAACTGAGAGAGTGTTACTAAACTGAGAGAATATTACTAAACTGAGAGAGTATTACTAAACTGAGAGAAAATTACTCAACGGAGAGATTATTACTCAACTGAGAGAGTATTACTAAACTGAGAGGATATAACTGAACTGAGACAGTTTTACTAAACTGAGACAGTTTTACTAAACTGAGAGAGTGTTACTAGACTGAGAGAGTATTACTAAACTGAGAGAATATTACTAAACTGAGAGAGTATTACTAAACTGAGACAATATTACTAAATTGAGGGAGTATTACTAAACCTAGAGAGTTTTACTAACCTGAGAGAGTATTACTAAACTGAGATAATATTACTAAACTGTGAGAGTATTACTAAACTGAGAGAGTATTACTAACCCGAGAGAGTATTACTAAACTGAGAGAGTATTACTAAACTGAGAGAGTGTTACTAGACTGAGATGGTATTACTCAACTGAGAGAGTATTACTAAACTGAGAGAGTATTACTAAACTGAGAGAGCTGAGAGAATATTACTAAACTGAGAGAATATTACTAAACTGAGAGAGAATTACTAAACTGAGAGAGTGTTACTAAACTGAGAGAGTGTTACTAGACTGAGAAGGTATTACTAAACTGAGAGAGTGTTACTAAACTGAGAGAGTATTACTAAACTGAGAGAGCTGAGAGAGTATTACAAGACTGAGAGAGTATTACTAAACTGAGAGAGTTTTACTAAACTGAGAGAGTACTACTAACCCGAAAGAGTATTACTAAACTGAGAGAGTATTACTAAACTGAGAGAATATTACTAAACTGAGAGAGCTGAGAGAATATTACTAAACTGAGAGAGTATTACTAAACTGAGAGAATATTACTAAACTGAGAGAGTATTACTAAACTGAGAGAAAATTACTCAACAGAGAGATTATTACTCAACTGAGAGAGTATTACTAAACTGAGAGAGTATTACTAAACTGAGAGAGTGTTGCTAGACTGAGATAGTATTACTAAACTGAGAGGATATAACTAAACTGAGACAGTATTACTAAACTGAGAGAATATTACTAAACTGTGAGAGTATTACTAAACTGAGAGAGTATTACTAAACTGAGAGAGTATTACTAAACAGAGAGAATATTACTAAACTGTGAGAGTATTACTAAACTGAGAGAGTATTACTAACCCGAGAGAGTATTACTAAACTGAGAGAGTATTACTAAACTGAGAGAGTGTTACTAGACTGAGATAGTATTACTCAACTGAGAGAGTATTACTAAACTGAGAGAGTATTACTAAACTGAGAGAGCTGAGAGAATATTACTAAACTGAGAGAATATTACTAAACTGAGAGAGAATTACTAAACTGAGAGAGTGTTACTAAACTGAGAGAGTGTTACTAGACTGAGAAGGTATTACTAAACTGATAGAGTGTTACTAAACTGAGAGAGTATTACTAAACTGAGAGAGCTGAGAGAGTATTACAAGACTGAGAGAGTATTACTAAACTGAGAGAGTTTTACTAAACTGAGAGAGTACTACTAACCCGAGAGAGTATTACTAAACTGAGAGAGTATTACTAAACTGAGAGAATATTACTAAACTGAGAGAGCTGAGAGAATATTACTAAACTGAGAGAGTATTACTAAACTGAGAGAATATTACTAAACTGAGAGAGTATTACTAAACTGAGAGAAAATTACTCAACGGAGAGATTATTACTCAACTGAGAGAGTATTACTAAACTGAGAGAGTATTACTAAACTGAGAGAGTGTTACTAGACTGAGATAGTATTACTAAACTGAGAGGATTTAACTAAACTGAGACAGTATTACTAAACTGAGAGAATATTACTAAACTGTGAGAGTATTACTAAACTGAGAGAGTATTACTAAACTGAGAGAGTGTTACTAACCCGAGAGAGTATTACTAAACTGAGAGAGTATTACTAACCCGAGAGAGTATTACTAAACTGAGAGAGTATTACTAAACTGAGAGAGTGTTACTAGACTGAGATGGTATTACTCAACTGAGAGAGTATTACTAAACTGAGAGAGTATTACTAAACTGAGAGAGCTGAGAGAATATTACTAAACTGAGAGAATATTACTAAACTGAGAGAGAATTACTAAACTGAGAGAGTGTTACTAAACTGAGAGAGTGTTACTAGACTGAGATAGTATTACTAAACTGAGAGGATATAACTAAACTGAGACAGTTTTACTAAACTGAGAGAATATTACTAAACTGTGAGAGTATTACTAAACTGAGAGAGTATTACTAAACTGAGAGAGTATTACTAAACAGAGAGAATATTTCTAAACTGTGAGAGTATTACTAAACTGAGAGAGTATTACTAACCCGAGAGAGTATTACTAAACTGAGAGAGTGTTACTAGACTGAGATAGTATTACTCAACTGAGAGAGTATTACTAAACTGAGAGAGTATTACTAAACTGAGAGAGCTGAGAGAATATTACTAAACTGAGAGAATATTACTAAACTGAGAGAGAATTACTAAACTGAGAGAGTGTTACTAAACTGAGAGAGTGTTACTAGACTGAGAAGGTATTACTAAACTGAGAGAGTGTTACTAAACTGAGAGAGTATTACTAAACCGAGAGAGCTGAGAGAGTATTACAAGACTGAGAGAGTATTACTAAACTGAGAGAGTTTTACTAAACTGAGAGAGTACTACTAACCCGAGAGAGTATTACTAAACTGAGAGAGTATTACTAAACTGAGAGAATATTACTAAACTGAGAGAGCTGAGAGAATATTACTAAACTGAGAGAGTATTACTAAACTGAGAGAATATTACTAAACTGAGAGAGTATTACTAAACTGAGAGAAAATTACTCAACGGAGAGATTATTACTCAACTGAGAGAGTATTACTAAACTGAGAGAGTATTACTAAACTGAGAGAGTGTTACTAGACTGAGATAGTATTACTAAACTGAGAGGATTTAACTAAACTGAGACAGTATTACTAAACTGATAGAATATTACTAAACTGTGAGAGTATTACTAAACTGAGAGAGTATTACTAAACTGAGAGAGTGTTACTAAACTGTGAGAGTATTACTAAACTGAGAGAGTATTACTAACCCGAGAGAGTATTACTAAACTGAGAGAGTATTACTAAACTGAGAGAGTGTTACTAGACTGAGATGGTATTACTCAACTGAGAGAGTATTACTAAACTGAGAGAGTATTACTAAACTGAGAGAGCTGAGAGAATATTACTAAACTGAGAGAATATTACTAAACTGAGAGAGAATTACTAAACTGAGAGAGTGTTACTAAACTGAGAGAGTGTTACTAGACTGAGATAGTATTACTAAACTGAGAGGATATAACTAAACTGAGACAGTTTTACTAAACTGAGAGAATATTACTAAACTGTGAGAGTATTACTAAACTGAGAGAGTATTACTAAACTGAGAGAGTATTACTAAACAGAGAGAATATTACTAAACTGTGAGAGTATTACTAAACTGAGAGAGTATTACTAACCCGAGAGAGTATTACTAAACTGAGAGAGTATTACTAAACTGAGAGAGTGTTACTAGACTGAGATAGTATTACTCAACTGAGAGAGTATTACTAAACTGAGAGAGTATTACTAAACTGAGAGAGCTGAGAGAATATTACTAAACTGAGAGAATATTACTAAACTGAGAGAGAATTACTAAACTGAGAGAGTGTTACTAAACTGAGAGAGTGTTACTAGACTGAGAAGGTATTACTAAACTGAGAGAGTGTTACTAAACTGAGAGAGTATTACTAAACTGAGAGAGCTGAGAGAGTATTACAAGACTGAGAGAGTATTACTAAACTGAGAGAGTTTTACTAAACTGAGAGAGTACTACTAACCCGAGAGAGTATTACTAAACTGAGAGAATATTACTAAACTGAGAGAGCTGAGAGAATATTACTAAACTGAGAGAGTATTACTAAACTGAGACAGTTTTACTAAACTGAGAGAGTGTTACTAGACTGAGAGAGTATTACTAAACTGAGAGAATATTACTAAACTGAGAGAGTATTACTAAACTGAGACAATATTACTAAATTGAGGGAGTATTACTAAACCTAGAGAGTTTTACTAACCTGAGAGAGTATTACTAAACTGAGAGAATATTACTAAACTGTGAGAGTATTACTAAACTGAGAGAGTATTACTAACCCGAGAGAGTATTACTAAACTGAGAGAGTATTACTAAACTGAGAGAGTGTTACTAGACTGAGATGGTATTACTCAACTGAGAGAGTATTACTAAACTGAGAGAGTATTACTAAACTGAGAGAGCTGAGGGAATATTACTAAACTGAGAGAATATTACTAAACTGAGAGAGAATTACTAAACTGAGAGAGTGTTACTAAACTGAGAGAGTGTTACTAGACTGAGAGAGTATTACTAAACTGAGAGAGTGTTACTAAACTGAGAGAGTATTACTAAACTGAGAGAGCTGAGAGAGTATTACAAGACTGAGAGAGTATTACTAAACTGAGAGAGTTTTACTAAACTGAGAGAGTACTACTAACCCGAGAGAGTATTACTAAACTGAGAGAGTACTACTAACCCGAGAGAGTATTACTAAACTGAGAGAGTATTACTAAACTGAGATAGTATTACTAAACTGAGAGAGTGTTGCTAGACTGAGATAGTATTACTAAACTGAGAGGATATAACTAAACTGAGAGAGTATTACTAAACTGAGAGAAAATTACTCAACGGAGAGATTATTACTCAACTGAGAGAGTATTACTAAACTGAGAGGATATAACTGAACTGAGACAGTTTTACTAAACTGAGACAGTTTTACTAAACTGAGAGAGTGTTACTAGACTGAGAGAGTATTACTAAACTGAGAGAATATTACTAAACTGAGAGAGTATTACTAAACTGAGACAATATTACTAAATTGAGGGAGTATTACTAAACCTAGAGAGTTTTACTAACCTGAGAGAGTATTACTAAACTGAGAGAATATTACTAAACTGTGAGAGTATTACTAAACTGAGAGAGTATTACTAAACTGAGAGAGTGTTACTAGACTGAGATGGTATTACTCAACTGAGAGAGTATTACTAAACTGAGAGAGTATTACTAAACTGAGAGAGCTGAGAGAATATTACTAAACTGAGAGAATATTACTAAACTGAGAGAGAATTACTAAACTGAGAGAGTGTTACTAAACTGAGAGAGTGTTACTAGACTGAGAGAGTATTACTAAACTGAGAGAGTGTTACTAAACTGAGAGAGTATTACTAAACTGAGAGAGCTGAGAGAGTATTACAAGACTGAGAGAGTATTACTAAACTGAGAGAGTTTTACTAAACTGAGAGAGTACTACTAACCCGAGAGAGTATTACTAAACTGAGAGAGTATTACTAAACTGAGAGAATATTACTAAACTGAGAGAGCTGAGAGAATATTACTAAACTGAGAGAGTATTACTAAACTGAGAGAATATTACTAAACTGAGAGAGTATTACTAAACTGAGAGAAAATTACTCAACGGAGAGATTATTACTCAACTGAGAGAGTATTACTAAACTGAGAGAGTATTACTAAACTGAGAGAGTGTTGCTAGACTGAGATAGTATTACTAAACTGAGAGGATATAACTAAACTGAGACAGTATTACTAAACTGAGAGAATATTACTAAACTGTGAGAGTATTACTAAACTGATAGAGTATTATTAAACTGAGAGAGTATTACTAAACTGAGAGAATATTACTAAACTGTGAGAGTATTACTAAACTGAGAGAGTATTACTAACCCGAGAGAGTATTACTAAACTGAGAGAGTATTACTAAACTGAGAGAGTGTTACTAGACTGAGATAGTATTACTCAACTGAGAGAGTATTACTAAACTGAGAGAGTATTACTAAACTGAGAGAGCTGAGAGAATATTACTAAACTGAGAGAATATTACTAAACTGAGAGAGAATTACTAAACTGAGAGAGTGTTACTAAACTGAGAGAGTGTTACTAGACTGAGAAGGTATTACTAAACTGAGAGAGTGTTACTAAACTGAGAGAGTATTACTAAACTGAGAGAGCTGAGAGAGTATTACAAGACTGAGAGAGTATTACTAAACTGAGAGAGTTTTACTAAACTGAGAGAGTACTACTAACCCGAGAGAGTATTACTAAACTGAGAGAATATTACTAAACTGAGAGAGCTGAGAGAATATTACTAAACTGAGAGAGTATTACTAAACTGAGACAGTTTTACTAAACTGAGACAGTTTTACTAAACTGAGAGAGTGTTACTAGACTGAGAGAGTATTACTAAACTGAGAGAATATTACTAAACTGAGAGAGTATTACTAAACTGAGACAATATTACTAAATTGAGGGAGTATTACTAAACCTAGAGAGTTTTACTAACCTGAGAGAGTATTACTAAACTGAGAGAATATTACTAAACTGAGAGAGTGTTACTAGACTGAGATGGTATTACTCAACTGAGAGAGTATTACTAAACTGAGAGAGTATTACTAAACTGAGAGAGCTGAGAGAATATTACTAAACTGAGAGAATATTACTAAACTGAGAGAGAATTACTAAACTGAGAGAGTGTTACTAAACTGAGAGAGTGTTACTAGACTGAGAGAGTATTACTAAACTGAGAGAGTGTTACTAAACTGAGAGAGTATTACTAAACTGAGAGAGCTGAGAGAGTATTACAAGACTGAGAGAGTATTACTAAACTGAGAGAGTTTTACTAAACTGAGAGAGTACTACTAACCCGAGAGAGTATTACTAAACTGAGAGAGTACTACTAACCCGAGAGAGTATTACTAAACTGAGAGAGTATTACTAAACTGAGATAGTATTACTAAACTGAGAGAGTGTTGCTAGACTGAGATAGTATTACTAAACTGAGAGGATATAACTAAACTGAGAGAGTATTACTAAACTGAGAGAAAATTACTCAACGGAGAGATTATTACTCAACTGAGAGAGTATTACTAAACTGAGAGGATATAACTGAACTGAGACAGTTTTACTAAACTGAGACAGTTTTACTAAACTGAGAGAGTGTTACTAGACTGAGAGAGTATTACTAAACTGAGAGAATATTACTAAACTGAGAGAGTATTACTAAACTGAGACAATATTACTAAATTGAGGGAGTATTACTAAACCTAGAGAGTTTTACTAACCTGAGAGAGTATTACTAAACTGAGAGAATATTACTAAACTGTGAGAGTATTACTAAACTGAGAGAGTATTACTAACCCGAGAGAGTATTACTAAACTGAGAGAGTATTACTAAACTGAGAGAGTGTTACTAGACTGAGATGGTATTACTCAACTGAGAGAGTATTACTAAACTGAGAGAGTATTACTAAACTGAGAGAGCTGAGAGAATATTACTAAACTGAGAGAATATTACTAAACTGAGAGAGAATTACTAAACTGAGAGAGTGTTACTAAACTGAGAGAGTGTTACTAGACTGAGAGAGTATTACTAAACTGAGAGAGTGTTACTAAACTGAGAGAGTATTACTAAACTGAGAGAGCTGAGAGAGTATTACAAGACTGAGAGAGTATTACTAAACTGAGAGAGTTTTACTAAACTGAGAGAGTACTACTAACCCGAGAGAGTATTACTAAACTGAGAGAGTATTACTAAAATGAGAGAATATTACTAAACTGAGAGAGCTGAGAGAATATTACTAAACTGAGAGAGTATTACTAAACTGAGAGAATATTACTAAACTGAGAGAGTATTACTAAACTGAGAGAAAATTACTAAACTGAGAGAATATTACTAAACTGAGAGAATATTACTAAACTGAGAGAGCTGAGAGAATATTACTAAACTGAGAGAGTATTACTAAACTGAGAGAATATTACTAAACTGAGAGAGCTGAGAGAGTGTTACTAGACTGAGAGAGTATTACTAAACTGAGAGAGTGTTACTAAACTGAGAGAGTATTACTAAACTGAGAGAGCTGAGAGAGTATTACAAGACTGAGAGAGTATTACTAAACTGAGAGAGTTTTACTAAACTGAGAGAGTACTACTAACCCGAGAGAGTATTACTAAACTGAGAGAGTATTACTAAACTGAGAGAATATTACTAAACTGAGAGAGCTGAGAGATTATTACTCAACTGAGAGAGTATTACTAAACTGAGAGAGTATTACTAAACTGAGAGAGTGTTGCTAGACTGAGATAGTATTACTAAACTGAGAGGATATAACTAAACTGAGACAGTATTACTAAACTGAGAGAATATTACTAAACTGTGAGAGTATTACTAAACTGATAGAGTATTACTAAACTGAGAGAGTATTACTAAACTGAGAGAATATTACTAAACTGTGAGAGTATTACTAAACTGAGAGAGTATTACTAACCCGATAGAGTATTACTAAACTGAGAGAGTATTACTAAACTGAGAGAGTGTTACTAGACTGAGATAGTATTACTCAACTGAGAGAGTATTACTAAACTGAGAGAGTATTACTAAACTGAGAGAGCTGAGAGAATATTACTAAACTGAGAGAATATTACTAAACTGAGAGAGAATTACTAAACTGAGAGAGTGTTACTAAACTGAGAGAGTGTTACTAGACTGAGAAGGTATTACTAAACTGAGAGAGTGTTACTAAACTGAGAGAGTATTACTAAACTGAGAGAGCTGAGAGAGTATTACAAGACTGAGAGAGTATTACTAAACTGAGAGAGTTTTACTAAACTGAGAGAGTACTACTAACCCGAGAGAGTATTACTAAACTGAGAGAGTATTACTAAACTGAGAGAATATTACTAAACTGAGAGAGCTGAGAGAATATTACTAAACTGAGAGAGTATTACTAAACTGAGAGAATATTACTAAACTGAGAGAGTGTTTTGCCAGACTGAGATAGTATTACTAAACTGAGAGAGTGTTGCTAGACTGAGATAGTATTACTAAACTGAGAGGATATAACTAAACTGAGACAGTATTACTAAACTGAGAGAATATTACTAAACTGTGAGAGTATTACTAAACTGAGAGAGTATTACTAAACTGAGAGAGTATTACTAAACTGAGAGAATATTACTAAACTGTGAGAGTATTACTAAACTGAGAGAGTATTACTAACCTGAGAGAGTATTACTAAACTGAGAGAGTGTTACTAAACTGAGAGAGTTTTACTAAACTGAGAGAGTACTACTAACCCGAGAGAGTATTACTAAACTGAGAGAGTATTACTAAACTGAGAGAGCTGAGAGAATATTACTAAACTGAGAGAATATTACTAAACTGAGAGAATATTACTAAACTGAGAGAGTATTACTAAACTGAGAGAAAATTACTCAACGGAGAGATTATTACTCAACTGAGAGAGTATTACTAAACTGAGAGAGTATTACTAAACTGAGAGAGTGTTGCTAGACTGAGATGGTATTACTCAACTGAGAGAGTATTACTAAACTGAGAGAGTATTACTAAACTGAGAGGATACAACTAAACTGAGAGAGTTTTACTAAACTGAGACAGTTTTACTAAACTGAGAGAGTGTTACTAGACTGAGAGAGTATTACTAAACTGAGAGAATATTACTAAACTGAGAGAGTATTACTAAACTGAGACAATATTACTAAATTGAGGGAGTATTACTAAACCTAGAGAGTTTTACTAACCTGAGAGAGTATTACTAAACTGAGAGAATATTACTAAACTGTGAGAGTATTACTAAACTGAGAAAATATTACTAAACTGAGAGAGTATTACTAAACTGAGGGAGTATTACTAAACCAAGAGAGTATTACTAAACTGAGAGAATATTACTTAACTGAGAGAGTATTACTAAACTGAGAGAGCTGAAGGAATATTACTAAACTGAGAGAATATTACTAAACTGAGAGAGTATTACTAAACTGGGGGAGTATTACTAAACCAAGAGAGTATTACTAACCTGAGAGAGTATTTCTAAACTGAGAGAATATTACTAAACTGTGAGAGTATTACTAAACTGAGAGAGTATTACTAACCCGAGAGAGTTTTACTAAACTGAGAGAGTATTACTAAACTGAGGGAGTGTTACTAGACTGAGATAGTATTACTCAACTGAGAGAGTATTACTAAACTGAGAGAGTGTTTTCTAGACTGAGATAGTATTACTCAACTGAGAGAGTATTACTAAACTGAGAGAGTGTTACTAGACTGAGAGAGTATTACTAAACTGAGAGAATATTACTAAAAAGACAGAGTATAACTAAACTGAGAGAGCTGAGAGAATATTACTAAACTGAGAGAATATTACTAAACTGAGAGAGTATTACTAAACTGAGAGAGTGATACTAAACTGAGAGAGTGTTACTAGACTGAGAGAGTATTACTAAACTGAGAGAGTGTTACTAAACTGAGAGAGTATTACTAAACTGAGAGAGCTGAGAGAGTATTACAACACTGAGAGAGTATTACTAAACTGAGAGAGTTTTACTAAACTGAGAAAGTACTACTAACCCGAGAGAGTATTACTAAACTGAGAGAGTATTACTAAACTGAGAGAATATTACTAAACTGAGAGAGCTGAGAGAATATTACTAAACTGAGAGAGTATTACTAAACTGAGGGAGTGTTACTAGACTGAGAGAGTATTACTAAACTGAGAGAGTGTTACTAAACTGAGAGAGTATTACTAAACTGAGAGAGCTGAGAGAGTATTACTAAACTGAGAGAATATTACTAAACTGAGAGAATATTACTAAACTGAGAGAATATTACTAAACTAAGAGAGCTGAGAGAATATTACTAAACTGAGAGAGTATTACTAAACTGAGAGAGTATTACTAAACTGAGAGAATATTACTAAACTGAGAGAGTATTACTAATCTGAGAGAGCTGAGAGAATATTACTAAACTGAGAAAATATTACTAAACTGAGAGAGTATTACTAAACTGAGGGAGTATTACTAAACCAAGAGAGTATTACTAAACTGAGAGAATATTACTTAACTGAGAGAGTATTACTAAACTGAGAGAGCTGAAGGAATATTACTAAACTGAGAGAATATTACTAAACTGAGAGAGTATTACTAAACTGGGGGAGTATTACTAAACCAAGAGAGTATTACTAACCTGAGAGAGTATTTCTAAACTGAGAGAATATTACTAAACTGTGAGAGTATTACTAAACTGAGAGAGTATTACTAACCCGAGAGAGTTTTACTAAACTGAGAGAGTATTACTAAACTGAGGGAGTGTTACTAGACTGAGATAGTATTACTCAACTGAGAGAGTATTACTAAACTGAGAGAGTGTTACTAGACTGAGATAGTATTACTCAACTGAGAGAGTATTACTAAACTGAGAGAGTGTTACTAGACTGAGAGAGTATTACTAAACTGAGAGAATATTACTAAACTGACAGAGTATAACTAAACTGAGTGAGCTGAGAGAATATTACTAAACTGAGAGAATATTACTAAACTGAGAGCGTATTACTAAACTGAGAGAGTGTTACTAAACTGAGAGAGTGTTACTAGACTGAGAGAGTATTACTAAACTGAGAGAGTGTTACTAAACTGAGAGAGTATTACTAAACTGAGAGAGTTTTACTAAACTGAGAGAGTACTACTAACCCGAGAGAGTATTACTATACTGAGAGAGTATTACTAAACTGAGAGAATATTACTAAACTGAGAGAGCTGAGAGAATATTACTAAACTGAGAGAGTTTTACAAAACTGAGAGAATATTACTAAACTGAGAGAGTGTTACTAAACAAAGAGAGTACAGTAATCCCTCGTTTATCGCGGGGGTTACGTTCCGAAAATGACCCGCGATAAGTGAAATCCGCGAAATAGAAAACTTTTTTTTTTTTTACAATTAGCAACTATTACATGTATACAAATACAGTGACTCACGTGTAGGCCGTTTCGTCGACATTATGGGTTTAGGAGATGTTCGAAATTACAAGATAATTTGGCCAACTTAATGTAAATTTGCCAAGCTGTTTTATGTACGTACACATAACTGCACGAGACGACAAAATGATAGCACAATTCGTAGCATGTTTTGATACAAGAAGCGGGAGTGAGTTTTTAGCGAATCAGAATGCAGAGCACAATGCACCAAAAAAAAATAAAAAATGCATTATGAAAATCCGCGAAATAGCGAATCCGCGATAAGTGAACCGCGAAGTGGCGAGGGATCACTGTATTACTAAACTGAGAGAGTGTTACTAAACTGAGAGAGTGTTACTAGACTGAGAGAGTATTACTAAACTGAGAGAGTGTTACTAAACTGAGAGAGTATTACTAAACTGAGAGAGCTGAGAGAGTATTACAAGACTGAGAGAGTATTACTAAACTGAGAGAGTTTTACTAAACTGAGAAAGTACTACTAACCCGAGAGAGTATTACTAAACTGAGAGAGTATTACTAAACTGAGAGAATATTACTAAACTGAGAGAGCTGAGAGAATATTACTAAACTGAGAGAGTATTACTAAACTGAGAGAATATTACTAAACTGAGAGAGTATTACTAAACTGAGAGAGTGTTACTAAACTGAGAGAAAATTACTCAACGGAGAGATTATTACTCAACTGAGAGAGTATTACTAAACTGAGAGAGTATTACTAAACTGAGAGAGTGTTGCTAGACTGAGATAGTATTACTAAACTGAGAAGATATAACTAAACTGAGACAGTATTACTAAACTGAGACAGTTTTACTAAACTGAGACAGTATTACTAAACCAAGAGAGTATTACTAACCTGAGAGAGTATTTCTAAACTGAGAGAATATTACTAAACTGTGAGAGTATTACTAAACTGAGAGAGTATTACTAACCCGAGAGAGTTTTACTAAACTGAGAGAGTATTACTAAACTGAGGGAGTGTTACTAGACTGAGATAGTATTACTCAACTGAGAGAGTATTACTAAACTGAGAGAGTGTTACTAGACTGAGATAGTATTACTCAACTGAGAGAGTATTACTAAACTGAGAGAGTGTTACTAGACTGAGAGAGTATTACTAAACTGAGAGAATATTACTAAACTGACAGAGTATAAGTAAACTGAGAGAGCTGAGAGAATATTACTAAACTGAGAGAATATTACTAAACTGAGAGAGTATTACTAAACTGAGAGAGTGTTACTAACCTGAGAGAGTGTTACTAGACTGAGAGAGTATTACTAAACTGAGAGAGTGTTACTAAACTGAGAGAGTATTACTAAACTGAGAGAGCTGAGAGCGTATTACAAGACTGAGAGAGTATTACTAAACTGAGAGAGTTTTACTAAACTGAGAGAGTATTACTAACCCGAGAGAGTATTACTATACTGAGAGAGTATTACTAAACTGAGAGAATATTACTAAACTGAGAGAGCTGAGAGAATATTACTAAACTGAGAGAGTTTTACAAAACTGAGAGAATATTACTAAACTGAGAGAGTATTACTAAACTGAGAGAGTGTTACTAAACTAAGAGAGTATTACTAAACTGAGAGAGTGTTACTAAACTGAGAGAGTGTTACTAGACTGAGAGAGTATTACTAAACTGAGAGAGTGTTACTAAACTGAGAGAGTATTACTAAACTGAGAGAGCTGAGAGAGTATTACAAGACTGAGAGAGTATTACTAAACTGAGAGAGTTTTACTAAACTGAGAAAGTACTACTAACCCGAGAGAGTATTACTAAACTGAGAGAGTATTACTAAACTGAGAGAATATTACTAAACTGAGAGAGCTGAGAGAATATTACTAAACTGAGAGAGTATTACTAAACTGAGAGAATATTACTAAACTGAGAGAGTATTACTAAACTGAGAGAGTGTTACTAAACTGAGAGAAAATTACTCAACGGAGAGATTATTACTCAACTGAGAGAGTATTACTAAACTGAGAGAGTATTACTAAACTGAGAGAGTGTTGCTAGACTGAGATAGTATTACTAAACTGAGAAGATATAACTAAACTGAGATAGTATTACTAAACTGAGACAGTTTTACTAAACTGAGACAGTTTTACTAAACTGAGAGAGTGTTACTAGACTGAGAGAGTATTACTAAACTGAGAAAATATTACTAAACTGAGAGAGCTGACAGAATATTACTAAACTGAGAGAATATTACTAAACTGAGAGAGTATTACTAAACTGAGGGAGTATTACTAAACCGAGAGAATATTACTAAACTGAGAAAGTATTACTAAACGGAGAGAGTGTAACTAAACTGAGAGAATATTACTCAACGGTGAGATTATTACTAAACTGAGAGAGTATTACTAAACTGAGAGAGTATTACTAAACTGATAGAATATTACTCAACGGAGGGAGTGTTACTAGACTGAGAGAGTATTACTAAACTGAGAGAGTGTTACTAAACTGAGAGAGTATTACTAAACTGAGAGAGTGTTACTAAACTGAGAGAATATTACTCAACTGAGAGAATATTACTCAACGGTGAGATTATTACTAAACTGTGAGAGTATTACTAAACTGAGAGAGTATTACTAACCCAAGAGAGTATTACTAAACTGAGAGAGTATTACTAAACTGAAAGAGTGTTACTAGACTGAGAGAGTATTACTAACCCAAGAGAGTATTACTAAACTGAGAGAGTAATACTAAACTGAAAGAGTGTTACTAGCCTGAGATAATATTACTCAACTGAGAGAGTATTACTAAACTGAGAGAGTATTACTAAACTGAGAGAGTATTACTAAACGGTGAGAGTATTACTAAACTGAGAGAGTATTACTAACCCGAGAGAGTATTACTAAACTGAGAGAGTATTACTAAACTGAGAGAGTGTTACTAGACTGAGATAGTATTACTCAACTGAGAGAGTGTTACTAAACTGAGAGAATATTACTCAACGGAGAGATTATTACTCAACTGAGAGAGTGTTACTAAACTAAGAGAGTATTACTAAACTGAGAGAGTGTTGCTAGACTGAGATAGTATTACTAAACTGAGAGAATATTACTCAACTGAGAGATTATTACTCTATGGAGAGAATATTTCTCAACTGAGAGAGTATTACTAAACTGAGAGAGTATTCCTAAACTGAGAGAGTGTTACTAGACTGAGATAGTATTACTCAACTGAGAGAGTATTACTAAACTGAGAGAGTATTACTAAACTTAGAGAGTATTACTCAACTGAGAGAGTATTACTAAACTGAGAGAGTATTACTAAACTGAGAGAGTGTTACTAAACTGAGAGAGTATTACTAAACTGAGAGAGCTGAGAGAGTATTACCAAACTGAGAGAATATTACTAAACTGGGAGAATATTACTAAACTGAGAGAATATTACTAAACTGAGAGAGCTGACGGAATATTACTAAACTGAGAGAGTATTACTAAACTGAGAGAATATTACTAAACTGAGAGAGTATTACTAAACTGATAGAGTTTTACTAAACTGAGAGAATATTACTAAACTGAGAGAGTATTACTAAACTGAGAGAGCTGAGAGAATACTACTAAACTGAGCGAATATTACTAAACTGAGAGAGTATTACTAAACTGAGGGCACTACCACTATCAGATTAGAGCCATAAGGGAGACTAGACATCTACCACCCCACAACCACTATCAGATTAGAGCAATAAGGGAGACTAGACAACTACCACTATCAGATTAGAGCCATAAGGGAGTCTAGACATCTACCACCCCACTACCACTATCAGATTAGAGCCATAAGGGAGAATAGACATCTACTACCCCACTACCACTATCAGATTAGAGACATAAGGGAGACTAGACATCTACCACTATCAGATAAGAGCCATAAGGGAAACTAGACATCTACCACCCCACTACCACTATCAGATTAGAGACATAAGGGAGACTAGACATCTACTGCCCCACTACCAGTATCAGATTAGAGCTAAAAACGAGAATAAACATCTACCACCCCACTACCACTATCAGACTAGAGCCATAAAGGAGACTAGACACCTACCAACCCAATACCACTATCAGATTAGAGCCATAAGGGAGAATAGACACCACTACCACTATCAGATTAGAGTCATAAGGGAGACTAGACATCTACCACCCCACTACCACTATCAGATAAGAGCCATAAGGGAGACTAGACATCTACCACCCAACTACCACTATCAGATTAGAGCCAGAAGGTAGACTACACATCTACCACCCCACTACCACTATCAGATTAGAGCAATAAGGGAGGCTAGACATCTACCACTATCAAAGTAGAGCCATAAAGGATACTAGACATCTACCACCCCCCTACCACTATCAGATTAGAGCCACAAGGGAGAATAGACATCTACTACACCACTACCACTATCAGATTCGAGACATAAGGGAGACTAGACATCTACTGCCCCACTACCACTATCAGATAAGAGCCATAAGGGAGACTAGAAATCTACCACCCCACAACCACTATCAAATTAGAGCCATAAGGGAGTCTAGACATCTACTGCCCCACTACCACTATCAGATTAGAGCCATAAGGGAGAATAGACATCTACTACCCCCCTACCACTATCAGATTAGAGCCAAAAGGGAGAATAGACATCTACTACACCACTACCACTATCAGATTAGAGACATAAGGGAGACAAGACATCTACCACCCCACTACCACTATCAGATTAGAGCCATAAGGGAGAATAGACATCTACTACACCACTACCACTATCAGATTAGAGACATAAGGGGGACTAGATATCTACCACCCCACTACCAGATAAGAGCCATAAGGGAGACTAGACATCTACCACCCCACTACCACTATCAGATTAGAGACATAAGGGAGACGAGACATCTACTGCCCCACTACCAGTATCAGATTAGAGCTAAAAAGGAGAATAGACATCTACCACCCCACTACCACTATCAGATTAGAGCCATAAAGGAGACTAGACATCTACCACCCCACTACCACTATCAGATTAGAGCCATACGGGAGAATAGACATCTACTACACAACTACCAGATTAGAGTCATAAGGGAGACTAGACATCTACCACCCCACTACCACTATCAGATAAGAGCCATAAGGGAGACTAAACATCTACCACCCCACTACCACTATCAGATTAGAGCCAAAAGGGAGACTAGACATCTACTGCCCCACTACCAGTATCATATTAGAGCTATAAAGGAGAATAGACATCTACCACCCCACTACCACTATCAGATTAGAGCCATAAGGGAGACTAGACATCTACTGCCCCATTACCACTATCAGATTAGAGCCATAAAGGAGAATAGACATCTACTATCCCACTACCACTATCAGTTTAGAGACATAAAGGAGACTAGACATCTACCACCCCACTACCACTATCAGATAAGAGCCATAAGGGAGACTAGACATCTACCACCCCACAACCACTATCAGATTAGAGCAATAAGGGAGACTAGACAACTACCACTATCAGATTAGAGCCATAAGGGAGCCTAGACATCTACCACCCCACTACCACTATCAGATTAGAGCCATAAGGGAGACTAGACAACTACCACTATCAGATTAGAGCCATAAGGGAGACTATACAACTACCACTATCAGATTAGAGCCATAAGGGAGAATAGACATCTACTACCACACTACCACTATCAGATTAGAGCCATAAGGGAGACTAGACATCTACCACCCCACTACCACTATCAGATAAGAGCCATAAGGGAGACTAGACATCTACCACCCCACTACCACTATCAGATTAGAGCCATAAGGGAGACTAGACATCTACCACCCCACAACCACTATCAGATTAGAGCAATAAGGGAGACTAGACAACTACCACTATCAGATTAGAGCCATAAGGGAGTCTAGACATCTACCACCCCACTACCACTATCAGATTAGAGCCATAAGGGAGAATAGACATCTACTACCCCACTACCACTATCAGATTAGAGACATAAGGGAGACTAGACATCTACCACTATCAAAGTAGAGCCATAAAGGAGACTAGACATCTACCACCCCACTACCACTATCAGATTAGAGCCATAAGGGAGAATAGACATCTACCACCCCACTACCACTATCAGATAAGAGCCATAAGGGAGACTAGACATCTACCACCCCACTACCACTATCAGATTAGAGACATAAGGGAGACTAGAAATCTACTGCCCCACTACCAGTATCAGATTAGAGCTAAAAAGGAGAATAGACATCTACCACCCCACTACCACTATCAGATTAGAGCCATAAGGGAGAATAGACATCTACTACACCACTACCACTATCAGATTAGAGACATAAGGGAGACTAGACATCTACCACCCCACTACCACTATCAGATTAGAGCCATAAGGGAGACTAGACATCTACTGCCCCACTACCAGTATCAGATTAGAGCTATAAAGGAGAATAGACATCTTCCACCCCACTACCACTATCAGATTAGAGCCATAAGGGAGACTAGACATCTACCACCCCACTACCACTATCAGATTAGAGCCATAAGGGAGACTAGACATCTACCACCCCACTACCACTATCAGATTAGAGCCATAAGGTAGACTAGACATCTTCCACCCCACTACCACTACCAGATTAGAGCAATAAGGGAGACTAGACATCTACCACTATCAAAGTAGAGCCATAAAGGAGACTAGACATCTACTACCCCACTACCACTATCAGATTAGAGACATAAGGGAGACTAGACATCTACCACCCCACTACCACTATCAGATTAGAGCCAAAAGGGAGACTAGACATCTACCACCCCACTACCACTATCAGATTAGAGCCATAAGGGAGACTAGACATCTACTGCCCCACTACCACTATCAGATTAGAGCCATAAAGGAGAATAGACATCTACTATCCCACTACCACTATCAGTTTAGAGACATAAAGGAGACTAGACATCTACCACCCCACTACCACTATCAGATAAGAGCCATAAGGGAGACTAGACATCTACCACCCCACAACCACTATCAGATTAGAGCAATAAGGGAGACTAGACAACTACCACTATCAGATTAGAGCCATAAGGGAGTCTAGACATCTACCACCCCACTACCACTATCAGATTAGAGCAATAAGGGAGACTAGACAACTACCACTATCAGATTAGAGCCATAAGGGAGTCTAGACATCTACCACCCCACTACCACTATCAGATTAGAGCCATAAGGGAGAATAGACATCTACTACCACACTACCACTATCAGATTAGAGACATAAGGGAGACTAGACATCTACCACCCCACTACCACTATCAGATAAGAGCCATAAGGGAAACTAGACATCTACCACCCCTCTACCACTATCAGATTAGAGACATAAGGGAGACTAGACATCTACTGCCCCACTACCAGTATCAGATTAGAGCTAAAAAGGAGAATAAACATCTACCACCCCACTACCACTATCAGATTAGAGCCATAAAGGAGACTAGACATCTACCACCCCACTACCACTATCAGATTAGAGCCATAAGGGAGAATAGACACCACTACCACTATCAGATTAGAGTCATAAGGGAGACTAGACATCTACCACCCCACTACCACTATCAGATAAGAGCCATAAGGGAGACTAGACATCTACCACCCAACTACCACTATCAGATTAGAGCCAGAAGGTAGACTAGACATCTACCACCCCACTACCACTATCAGATTAGAGCCATAAGGGAGAATAGACATCTACTACACCACTACCACTATCAGATTAGAGTCATAAGGGAGACTAGACATCTACCACCCCACTACCACTATCAGATTAGAGCCATAAGGGAGACTAGACATCTAATGCCCCACTACCAGTATCAGATTAGAGCTATAAAGGAGAATAGACATCTTCCACCCCACTACCACTATCAGATTAGAGCCATAAGGGAGCCTAGACATCTACCACCCCACTACCACTATCAGATTAGAGCCATAAGGGAGACTAGACATCTACCACCCCACTACCACTATCAGATTAGAGCCATAAGGTAGACTAGACATCTTCCACCCCACTACCACTACCAGATTAGAGCAATAAGGGAGACTAGACATCTACCACTATCAAAGTAGAGCCATAAAGGAGACTAGACATCTACCACCCCACTACCACTATCAGATTAGAGCCATACGGGAGAATAGACATCTACTACACCACTACCACTATCAGATTAGAGACATAAGGGAGACTAGACATCTACCACCCCACTACCACTATCAGATTAGAGCCATAAGGGAGTCTAGACATCTACCACCCCACTACCACTATCAGATTAGAGCAATAAGGGAGGCTAGACATCTACCACTATCAAAGTAGAGCCATAAAGGAGACTAGACATCTACCACCCCCCTACCACTATCAGATTAGAGCCACAAGGGAGAATAGACATCTACTACACCACTACCACTATCAGATTCGAGCCATAAGGGAGACTAGACATCTACCACCCCACTACCACTATCAGATAAGAGCCATAAGGGAGACTAGAAATCTACCACCCCACAACCACTATCAAATTAGAGCCATAAGGGAGTCTAGACATCTACTGCCCCACTACCACTATCAGATTAGAGCCATAAGGGAGAATAGACATCTACTACCCCCCTACCACTATCAGATTAGAGCCAAAAGGGAGAATAGACATCTACTACACCACTACCACTATCAGATTAGAGACATAAGGGAGACAAGACATCTACCACCCCACTACCACTATCAGATTAGAGCCATAAGGGAGAATAGACATCTACTACACCACTACCACTATCAGATTAGAGACATAAGGGGGACTAGACATCTACCACCCCACTACCAGATAAGAGCCATAAGGGAGACTAGACATCTACCACCCCACTACCACTATCAGATTAGAGACATAAGGGAGACGAGACATCTACTGCCCCACTACCAGTATCAGATTAGAGCTAAAAAGGAGAATAGACATCTACCACCCCACTACCACTATCAGATTAGAGCCATAAAGGAGACTAGACATCTACCACCCCACTACCGCTATCAGATTAGAGCCATAAGGGAGAATAGACATCTACTACACCACTACCAGATTAGAGTCATAAGGGAGACTAGACATCTACCACCCCACTACCACTATCAGATAAGAGCCATAAGGGAGACTAAACATCTACCACCCCACTACCACTATCAGATTAGAGCCAAAAGGGAGACTAGACATCTACTGCCCCACTACCAGTATCATATTAGAGCTACAAAGGAGAATAGACATCTACCACCCCACTACCACTATCAGATTAGAGCCATAAGGGAGACTAGACATCTACTGCCCCACTACCACTATCAGATTAGAGCCATAAAGGAGAATAGACATCTACTATCCCACTACCACTATCAGTTTAGAGACATAAAGGAGACTAGACATCTACCACCCCACTACCACTATCATATAAGAGCCATAAGGGAGACTAGACATCTACCACCCCACTACCACTATCAGATTAGAGCCATAAGGGAGACTAGACATCTACCACCCCACAACCACTATCAGATTAGAGCAATAAGGGAGACTAGACAACTACCACTATCAGATTAGAGCCATAAGGGAGTCTAGACATCTACCACCCCACTACCACTATCAGATTAGAGCAATAAGGGAGACTAGACAACTACCACTATCAGATTAGAGCCATAAGGGAGTCTAGACATCTACCACCCCACTACCACTATCAGATTAGAGCCATAAGGGAGAATAGACATCTACTACCACACTACCACTATCAGATTAGAGACATAAGGGAGACTAGACATCTACCACCCCACTACCACTATCAGATTAGAGCCATAAGGGAGAATAGACATCTACTACCCGACTACCACTATCAGATAAGAGCCATAAGGGAAACTAGACATCTACCACCCCACTACCACTATCAGATTAGAGACATAAGGGAGACTAGACATCTACTGCCCCACTACCAGTATCAGATTAGAGCTAAAAAGGAGAATAAACATCTACCACCCCACTACCACTATCAGATTAGAGCCATAAAGGAGACCAGACATCTACCACCCCACTACCACTATCAGATTAGAGCCATAAGGGAGAATAGACACCACTACCACTATCAGATTAGAGTCATAAGGGAGACTAGACATCTACCACCCAACTACCACTATCAGATTAGAGCCAGAAGGTAGACTAGACATCTACCACCCCACTACCACTATCAGATTAGAGCAATAAGGGAGGCTAGACATCTACCACTATCAGAGTAGAGCCATAAGGGAGTCTAGACATCTACCACCCCACTACCACTATCAGATTAGAGTCATAAGGGAGACTAGACATCTACCACCCCCCTACCACTATCAGATTAGAGCCAAAAGGGAGAATAGACATCTACTACACCACTACCACTATCAGATTAGAGACATAAAGGAGACTAGACATCTACCACCCCACTACCACTATCAGATAAGAGCCATAAGGGAGACTAGAAATATACCACCCCACAACCACTATCAAATTAGAGCCATAAGGGAGTCTAGACATTTACCACCCCCCTACCACTATCAGATTAGAGCCAAAAGGGAGAATAGACATCTACTACACCACTACCACTATCAGATTAGAGACATAAGGGAGACTAGACATCTACCACCCCACTACCACTATCAGATTAGAGCCATAAGGGAGAATAGACATCTACTACACCACTACCACTATCAGATTAGAGACATAAGGGGGACTAGACATCTACCACCACACTACCAGATAAGAGCCATAAGGGAGACTAGACATCTACCACCCCACTACCACTATCAGATTAGAGACATAAGGGAGACGAGACATCTACTGCCCCACTACCAGTATCAGATTAGAGCTAAAAAGGAGAATAGACATCTACCACCCCACTACCACTATCAGATTAGAGCCATAAAGGAGACTAGACATCTACCACCCCACTACCACTCTCAGATTAGAGCCATAAGGGAGAATAGACATCTACTACACCACTACCAGATTAGAGTCATAAGGGAGACGAGACATCTACTGCCCCACTACCAGTATCAGATTAGAGCTAAAAAGGAGAAAAGACATCTACCACCCCACTACCACTATCAGATTAGAGCCATAAAGGAGACTAAACATCTACCACCCCACTACCACTATCAGATTAGAGCCAAAAGGGAGACTAGACATCTACTGCCCCACTACCAGTATCATATTAGAGCTATAAAGGAGAATAGACATCTACCACCCCACTACCACTATCAGATTAGAGCCATAAGGGAGACTAGACATCTACTGCCCCATTACCACTATCAGATTAGAGCCATAAAGGAGAATAGACATCTACTATCCCACTACCACTATCAGTTTAGAGACATAAAGGAGACTAGACATCTACCACCCCACTACCACTATCAGATAAGAGCCATAAGGGAGACTAGACATCTACCACCCCACAACCACTATCAGATTAGAGCAATAAGGGAGACTAGACAACTACCACTATCAGATTAGAGCCATAAGGGAGTCTAGACATCTACCACCCCACTACCACTATCAGATTAGAGCCATAAAGGAGACTAGACAACTACCACTATCAGATTAGAGCCATAAAGGAGACTAGACATCTACCACCCCACTACCACTATCAGATTAGAGCCATAAGGGAGACTAGACATCTACTACCACACTACCACTATCAGATTAGAGCCATAAAGGAGACTAGACATCTACCACCCCACTACCACTATCAGATTAGAGCCATAAGGGAGACTAGACATCTACCACCCCACTACCACTATCAGATTAGAGCCATAAGGGAGACTAGACATCTACCACCCCACAACCACTATCAGATTAGAGCAATAAGGGAGACTAGACAACTACCACTATCAGATTAGAGCCATAAGGGAGTCTAGACATCTACCACCCCACTACCACTATCAGATTAGAGCCATAAGGGAGAATAGACATCTACTACCCCACTACCACTATCAGATTAGAGACATAAGGGAGACTAGACATCTACCACTATCAAAGTAGAGCCATAAAGGAGACTAGACATCTACCACCCCACTACCACTATCAGATTAGAGCCATAAGGGAGAATAGACATCTACCACCCCACTACCACTATCAGATAAGAGCCATAAGGGAGACTAGACATCTACCACCCCACTACCACTATCAGATTAGAGACATAAGGGAGACTAGAAATCTACTGCCCCACTACCAGTATCAGATTAGAGCTAAAAAGGAGAATAGACATCTACCACCCCACTACCACTATCAGATTAGAGCCATAAGGGAGAATAGACATCTACTACACCACTACCACTATCAGATTAGAGTCATAAGGGAGACTAGACATCTACCACCCCACTACCACTATCAGATTAGAGCCATAAGGGAGACTAGACATCTACTGCCCCACTACCAGTATCAGATTAGAGCTATAAAGGAGAATAGACATCTTCCACCCCACTACCACTATCAGATTAGAGCCATAAGGGAGACTAGACATCTACCACCCCACTACCACTATCAGATTAGAGCCATAAGGGAGACTAGACATCTACCACCCCACTACCACTATCAGATTAGAGCCATAAGGTAGACTAGACATCTTCCACCCCACTACCACTACCAGATTAGAGCAATAAGGGAGACTAGACATCTACCACTATCAAAGTAGAGCCATAAAGGAGACTAGACATCTACCACCCCACTACCACTATAATTAGAGCCATACGGGAGAATAGACATCTACTACACCACTACCACTATCAGATTAGAGACATAAGGGAGACTAGACATCTACCACCCCACTACCACTATCAGATTAGAGCCAAAAGGGAGACTAGACATCTACCACCCCACTACCACTATCAGATTAGAGCCATAAGGGAGACTAGACATCTACTGCCCCACTACCACTATCAGATTAGAGCCATAAAGGAGAATAGACATCTACTATCCCACTACCACTATCAGTTTAGAGACATAAAGGAGACTAGACATCTACCACCCCACTACCACTATCAGATAAGAGCCATAAGGGAGACTAGACATCTACCACCCCACAACCACTATCAGATTAGAGCAATAAGGGAGACTAGACAACTACCACTATCAGATTAGAGCCATAAGGGAGTCTAGACATCTACCACCCCACTACCACTATCAGATTAGAGCAATAAGGGAGACTAGACAACTACCACTATCAGATTAGAGCCATAAGGGAGTCTAGACATCTACCACCCCACTACCACTATCAGATTAGAGCCATAAGGGAGAATAGACATCTACTACCACACTACCACTATCAGATTAGAGACATAAGGGAGACTAGACATCTACCACCCCACTACCACTATCAGATAAGAGCCATAAGGGAAACTAGACATCTACCACCCCTCTACCACTATCAGATTAGAGACATAAGGGAGACTAGACATCTACTGCCCCACTACCAGTATCAGATTAGAGCTAAAAAGGAGAATAAACATCTACCACCCCACTACCACTATCAGATTAGAGCCATAAAGGAGACTAGACATCTACCACCCCACTACCACTATCAGATTAGAGCCATAAGGGAGAATAGACACCACTACCACTATCAGATTAGAGTCATAAGGGAGACTAGACATCTACCACCCCACTACCACTATCAGATAAGAGCCATAAGGGAGACTAGACATCTACCACCCAACTACCACTATCAGATTAGAGCCAGAAGGTAGACTAGACATCTACCACCCCACTACCACTATCAGATTAGAGCCATAAGGGAGAATAGACATCTACTACACCACTACCACTATCAGATTAGAGTCATAAGGGAGACTAGACATCTACCACCCCACTACCACTATCAGATTAGAGCCATAAGGGAGACTAGACATCTAATGCCCCACTACCAGTATCAGATTAGAGCTATAAAGGAGAATAGACATCTTCCACCCCACTACCACTATCAGATTAGAGCCATAAGGGAGCCTAGACATCTACCACCCCACTACCACTATCAGATTAGAGCCATAAGGGAGACTAGACATCTACCACCCCACTACCACTATCAGATTAGAGCCATAAGGTAGACTAGACATCTTCCACCCCACTACCACTACCAGATTAGAGCAATAAGGGAGACTAGACATCTACCACTATCAAAGTAGAGCCATAAAGGAGACTAGACATCTACCACCCCACTACCACTATCAGATTAGAGCCATACGGGAGAATAGACATCTACTACACCACTACCACTATCAGATTAGAGACATAAGGGAGACTAGACATCTACCACCCCACTACCACTATCAGATTAGAGCCATAAGGGAGTCTAGACATCTACCACCCCACTACCACTATCAGATTAGAGCAATAAGGGAGGCTAGACATCTACCACTATCAAAGTAGAGCCATAAAGGAGACTAGACATCTACCACCCCCCTACCACTATCAGATTAGAGCCACAAGGGAGAATAGACATCTACTACACCACTACCACTATCAGATTCGAGACATAAGGGAGACTAGACATCTACCACCCCACTACCACTATCAGATAAGAGCCATAAGGGAGACTAGAAATCTACCACCCCACAACCACTATCAAATTAGAGCCATAAGGGAGTCTAGACATCTACTGCCCCACTACCACTATCAGATTAGAGCCATAAGGGAGAATAGACATCTACTACCCCCCTACCACTATCAGATTAGAGCCAAAAGGGAGAATAGACATCTACTACACCACTACCACTATCAGATTAGAGACATAAGGGAGACAAGACATCTACCACCCCACTACCACTATCAGATTAGAGCCATAAGGGAGAATAGACATCTACTACACCACTACCACTATCAGATTAGAGACATAAGGGGGACTAGACATCTACCACCCCACTACCAGATAAGAGCCATAAGGGAGACTAGACATCTACCACCCCACTACCACTATCAGATTAGAGACATAAGGGAGACGAGACATCTACTGCCCCACTACCAGTATCAGATTAGAGCTAAAAAGGAGAATAGACATCTACCACCCCACTACCACTATCAGATTAGAGCCATAAAGGAGACTAGACATCTACCACCCCACTACCGCTATCAGATTAGAGCCATAAGGGAGAATAGACATCTACTACACCACTACCAGATTAGAGTCATAAGGGAGACTAGACATCTACCACCCCACTACCACTATCAGATAAGAGCCATAAGGGAGACTAAACATCTACCACCCCACTACCACTATCAGATTAGAGCCAAAAGGGAGACTAGACATCTACTGCCCCACTACCAGTATCATATTAGAGCTACAAAGGAGAATAGACATCTACCACCCCACTACCACTATCAGATTAGAGCCATAAGGGAGACTAGACATCTACTGCCCCACTACCACTATCAGATTAGAGCCATAAAGGAGAATAGACATCTACTATCCCACTACCACTATCAGTTTAGAGACATAAAGGAGACTAGACATCTACCACCCCACTACCACTATCATATAAGAGCCATAAGGGAGACTAGACATCTACCACCCCACTACCACTATCAGATTAGAGCCATAAGGGAGACTAGACATCTACCACCCCACAACCACTATCAGATTAGAGCAATAAGGGAGACTAGACAACTACCACTATCAGATTAGAGCCATAAGGGAGTCTAGACATCTACCACCCCACTACCACTATCAGATTAGAGCAATAAGGGAGACTAGACAACTACCACTATCAGATTAGAGCCATAAGGGAGTCTAGACATCTACCACCCCACTACCACTATCAGATTAGAGCCATAAGGGAGAATAGACATCTACTACCACACTACCACTATCAGATTAGAGACATAAGGGAGACTAGACATCTACCACCCCACTACCACTATCAGATTAGAGCCATAAGGGAGAATAGACATCTACTACCCGACTACCACTATCAGATAAGAGCCATAAGGGAAACTAGACATCTACCACCCCACTACCACTATCAGATTAGAGACATAAGGGAGACTAGACATCTACTGCCCCACTACCAGTATCAGATTAGAGCTAAAAAGGAGAATAAACATCTACCACCCCACTACCACTATCAGATTAGAGCCATAAAGGAGACCAGACATCTACCACCCCACTACCACTATCAGATTAGAGCCATAAGGGAGAATAGACACCACTACCACTATCAGATTAGAGTCATAAGGGAGACTAGACATCTACCACCCAACTACCACTATCAGATTAGAGCCAGAAGGTAGACTAGACATCTACCACCCCACTACCACTATCAGATTAGAGCAATAAGGGAGGCTAGACATCTACCACTATCAGAGTAGAGCCATAAGGGAGTCTAGACATCTACCACCCCACTACCACTATCAGATTAGAGTCATAAGGGAGACTAGACATCTACCACCCCCCTACCACTATCAGATTAGAGCCAAAAGGGAGAATAGACATCTACTACACCACTACCACTATCAGATTAGAGACATAAAGGAGACTAGACATCTACCACCCCACTACCACTATCAGATAAGAGCCATAAGGGAGACTAGAAATATACCACCCCACAACCACTATCAAATTAGAGCCATAAGGGAGTCTAGACATTTACCACCCCCCTACCACTATCAGATTAGAGCCAAAAGGGAGAATAGACATCTACTACACCACTACCACTATCAGATTAGAGACATAAGGGAGACTAGACATCTACCACCCCACTACCACTATCAGATTAGAGCCATAAGGGAGAATAGACATCTACTACACCACTACCACTATCAGATTAGAGACATAAGGGGGACTAGACATCTACCACCACACTACCAGATAAGAGCCATAAGGGAGACTAGACATCTACCACCCCACTACCACTATCAGATTAGAGACATAAGGGAGACGAGACATCTACTGCCCCACTACCAGTATCAGATTAGAGCTAAAAAGGAGAATAGACATCTACCACCCCACTACCACTATCAGATTAGAGCCATAAAGGAGACTAGACATCTACCACCCCACTACCACTCTCAGATTAGAGCCATAAGGGAGAATAGACATCTACTACACCACTACCAGATTAGAGTCATAAGGGAGACGAGACATCTACTGCCCCACTACCAGTATCAGATTAGAGCTAAAAAGGAGAAAAGACATCTACCACCCCACTACCACTATCAGATTAGAGCCATAAAGGAGACTAGACATCTACCACCCCACTACCACTATCAGATTAGAGCCAAAAGGGAGAATAGACATCTACCACCCCACTACCACTATCAAATTAGAGCCATAAGGGAGTCTAGACATCTACTGCCCCACTACCACTATCAGATTAGAGCCATAAAGGAGAATAGACATCTACTATCCCACTACCACTATCAGTTTAGAGACATAAGGGAGACTAGACATCTACCACCCCACTACCACTATCAGATAAGAGCCATAAGGGAGACTAGACATCTACCACCCCACTACCACTATCAGATTAGAGCCATAAGGGAGACTAGACATCTACCACCCCACAACCACTATCAGATTAGAGCAATAAGGGAGACTAGACAACTACCACTATCAGATTAGAGCCATAAAGGAGTCTAGACATCTACCACCCCACTACCACTATCAGATTAGAGCCATAAGGGAGAATAGACATCTACTACCCCACTACCACTATCAGATTAGAGACATAAGGGAGACTAGACATCTACCACTATCAAAGTAGAGCCATAAAGGAGACTAGACATCTACCACCCCACTACCACTATCAGATTAGAGCCATAAGGGAGAATAGACATCTACCACCCCACTACCACTATCAGATAAGAGCCATAAGGGAGACTAGACATCTACCACCCCACTACCACCATCAGATTAGAGACATAAGGGAGACTAGAAATCTACTGCCCCACTACCAGTATCAGATTAGAGCTAAAAAGGAGAATAGACATCTACCACCCCACTACCACTATCAGATTAGAGCCATAAGGGAGAATAGACATCTACTACACAACTACCACTATCAGATTAGAGTCATAAGGGAGACTAGACATCTACCACCCCACTACCACTATCAGATTAGAGCCATAAGGGAGACTAGACATCTACTGCCCCACTACCAGTATCAGATTAGAGCTATAAGGGAGACTAGACATCTACCACCCCACTACCACTATCAGATTAGAGCCATAAGGGAGACTAGACATCTACCACCATAAAGGAGACTAGACATACCACTATCAGATTAGAGCCATAAGGGAGAATAGACATCTACCACCCCACTACCACTATCAGATTAGAGCCATAAGGTAGACTAGACATCTTCCACCCCACTACCACTACCAGATTAGAGCAATAAGGGAGACTAGACATCTACCACTATCAAAGTAGAGCCATAAAGGAGACTAGACATCTACCACCCCACTACCACTATCAGATTAGAGCCATACGGGAGAATAGACATCTACTACACCACTACCACTATCAGATTAGAGACATAAGGGAGACTAGACATCTACCACCCCACTACCACTATCAGATTAGAGCCATAAGGGAGTCTAGACATCTACTGCCCCACTACCACTATCAGATTAGAGTCATAAGGGAGACTAGACATCTACCACCCCACTACCACTATCAGATTAGAGCCATAAGGGAGACTAGACATCTACCACCCCACTACCACTATCAGATTAGAGCCATAAGGGAGACTAGACATCTACCACCCCCCTACCACTATCAGATTAGAGCCAAAAGGGAGAATAGACATCTACTACACCACTACCACTATCAGATTAGAGACATAAGGGAGACTAGACATCTACCACCCCACTACCACTATCAGATTAGAGCCATAAGGGAGAATAGACATCTACTACACCACTACCACTATCAGATTAGAGACATAAGGGGGACTAGACATCTACCACCACACTACCAGATAAGAGCCATAAGGGAGACTAGACATCTACCACCCCACTACCACTATCAGATTAGAGACATAAGGGAGACGAGACATCTACTGCCCCACTACCAGTATCAGATTAGAGCTAAAAAGGAGAATAGACATCTACCACCCCACTACCACTATCAGATTAGAGCCATAAAGGAGACTAGACATCTACCACCCCACTACCACTCTCAGATTAGAGCCATAAGGGAGAATAGACATCTACTACACCACTACCAGATTAGAGTCATAAGGGAGACGAGACATCTACTGCCCCACTACCAGTATCAGATTAGAGCTAAAAAGGAGAAAAGACATCTACCACCCCACTACCACTATCAGATTAGAGCCATAAAGGAGACTAGACATCTACCACCCCACTACCACTATCAGATTAGAGCCAAAAGGGAGAATAGACATCTACCACCCCACTACCACTATCAAATTAGAGCCATAAGGGAGTCTAGACATCTACTGCCCCACTACCACTATCAGATTAGAGCCATAAAGGAGAATAGACATCTACTATCCCACTACCACTATCAGTTTAGAGACATAAGGGAGACTAGACATCTACCACCCCACTACCACTATCAGATAAGAGCCATAAGGGAGACTAGACATCTACCACCCCACTACCACTATCAGATTAGAGCCATAAGGGAGACTAGACATCTACCACCCCACAACCACTATCAGATTAGAGCAATAAGGGAGACTAGACAACTACCACTATCAGATTAGAGCCATAAAGGAGTCTAGACATCTACCACCCCACTACCACTATCAGATTAGAGCCATAAGGGAGACTAGACATCTACTACCCCACTACCACTATCAGATTAGAGACATAAGGGAGACTAGACATCTACCACTATCAAAGTAGAGCCATAAAGGAGACTAGACATCTACCACCCCACTACCACTATCAGATTAGAGCCATAAGGGAGAATAGACATCTACCACCCCACTACCACTATCAGATAAGAGCCATAAGGGAGACTAGACATCTACCACCCCACTACCACCATCAGATTAGAGACATAAGGGAGACTAGAAATCTACTGCCCCACTACCAGTATCAGATTAGAGCTAAAAAGGAGAATAGACATCTACCACCCCACTACCACTATCAGATTTTAGCCATAAGGGAGAATAGACATCTACTACACAACTACCACTATCAGATTAGAGTCATAAGGGAGACTAGACATCTACCACCCACCTACCACTATCAGATTAGAGCCATAAGGGAGACTAGACATCTACTGCCCCACTACCAGTATCAGATTAGAGCTATAAGGGAGACTAGACATCTACCACCCCACTACCACTATCAGATTAGAGCCATAAGGGAGACTAGACATCTACCACCCCACTACCACTATCAGATTAGAGCCATAAGGGAGAATAGACATCTTCCACCCCACTACCACTACCAGATTAGAGCAATAAGGGAGACTAGACATCTACCACTATCAAAGTAGAGCCATAAAGGAGACTAGACATCTACCACCCCACTACCACTATCAGATTAGAGCCATACGGGAGAATAGACATCTACTACCCCACTACCACTATCAGATTAGAGACATAAGGGAGACTAGACATCTACCACTATCAAAGTAGAGCCATAAAGGAGACTAGACATCTACCACCCCACTACCACTATCAGATTAGAGCCATAAGGGAGAATAGACATCTACAACCCCACTACCACTATCAGATAAGAGCCATAAGGGAGACTAGACATCTACCACCCCACTACCACCATCAGATTAGAGACATAAGGGAGACTAGAAATCTACTGCCCCACTACCAGTATCAGATTAGAGCTAAAAAGGAGAATAGACATCTACCACCCCACTACCACTATCAGATTAGAGCCATAAGGGAGAATAGACATCTACTACACAACTACCACTATCAGATTAGAGTCATAAGGGAGACTAGACATCTACCACCCCACTACCACTATCAGATTAGAGCCATAAGGGAGACTAGACATCTACTGCCCCACTACCAGTATCAGATTAGAGCTATAAGGGAGACTAGACATCTACCACCCCACTACCACTATCAGATTAGAGCCATAAGGGAGACTAGACATCTACCACCCCACTACCACTATCAGATTAGAGCCATAAGGGAGAATAGACATCTACCACCCCACTACCACTATCAGATTAGAGCCATAAGGTAGACTAGACATCTTCCACCCCACTACCACTACCAGATTAGAGCAATAAGGGAGACTAGACATCTACCACTATCAAAGTAGAGCCATAAAGGAGACTAGACATCTACCACCCCACTACCACTATCAGATTAGAGCCATACGGGAGAATAGACATCTACTACACCACTACCACTATCAGATTAGAGACATAAGGGAGACTAGACATCTACCACCCCACTACCACTATCAGATTAGAGCCATAAGGGAGTCTAGACATCTACTGCCCCACTACCACTATCAGATTAGAGTCATAAGGGAGACTAGACATCTACCACCCCACTACCACTATCAGATTAGAGCCATAAGGGAGACTAGACATCTACCACCCCACTACCACTATCAGATTAGAGCCATAAGGGAATCTAGACATCTACTGCCCCACTACCACTATCAGTTTAGAGACATAAGGGAGACTAGACATCTACCACCCCACTACCACTATCAGATAAGAGCCATAAGGGAGACTAGACATCTACCACCCCACTACCACTATCAGATTAGAGCCATAAGGGAGACTAGACATCTACCACCCCACAACCACTATCAGATTAGAGCAATAAGGGAGACTAGACAACTACCACTATCAGATTAGAGCCATAAAGGAGTCTAGACATCTACCACCCCACTACCACTATCAGATTAGAGCCATAAGGGAGAATAGACATCTACTACCCCACTACCACTATCAGATTAGAGACATAAGGGAGACTAGACATCTACCACTATCAAAGTAGAGCCATAAAGGAGACTAGACATCTACTACCCCACTACCACTATCAGATTAGAGCCATAAGGGAGACTAGACATCTACCACCCCACTACCACTATCAGATAAGAGCCATAAGGGAGACTAGACATCTACCACCCCACTACCACCATCAGATTAGAGACATAAGGGAGACTAGAAATCTACTGCCCCACTACCAGTATCAGATTAGAGCTAAAAAGGAGAATAGACATCTACCACCCCACTACCACTATCAGATTAGAGCCATAAGGGAGAATAGACATCTACTACACAACTACCACTATCAGATTAGAGTCATAAGGGAGACTAGACATCTACCACCCCACTACCACTATCAGATTAGAGCCATAAGGGAGACTAGACATCTACTGCCCCACTACCAGTATCAGATTAGAGCTATAAGGGAGACTAGACATCTACCACCCCACTACCACTATCAGATTAGAGCCATAAGGGAGACTAGACATCTACCACCCCACTACCACTATCAGATTAGAGCCATAAGGGAGAATAGACATCTACCACCCCACTACCACTATCAGATTAGAGCCATAAGGTAGACTAGACATCTTCCACCCCACTACCACTACCAGATTAGAGCAATAAGGGAGACTAGACATCTACCACTATCAAAGTAGAGCCATAAAGGAGACTAGACATCTACCACCCCACTACCACTATCAGAATAGAGCCATAAGGGAGACTAGACATCTACAACCCCACTACCACTATCAGATTAGAGCCATAAGGGAGACTAGACATCTACAACCCCACTACCACTATCAGATTAGAGCCATAAAGGAGACTAGACATCTACCACCCCACTACCACTATCAGAATAGAGCCATAAGGGAGACTAGACATCTACAACCCCACTACCACTATCAGATTAGAGCCATAAGGGAGTCTAGACATCTCCCATCCCACTACCACTATCAGATTTGAGCCTTAAAGGAGACTAGGCATCTACCACACCACTACCACTATCATATTAGAGCTATAAAGGAGACTAGACATGTACCACTCCACTACCACTATCAGATTAGAGCAATAAGGTAGACTAGACATCTACCACTATCAAATTAGAGCCATAAAGGAGACTAGACATATGCCACCCCACTACCACTATCAGATTAGAGCCATAAGGGAGACTAGACATCTACTGCCCCACTACCACTATCAGATTAGAGCTATAAAGGAGACTAGACATCTACCACCCCACTACCACTATCAGATTAGAGCCATAAGGGAGACTAGACATCTACCACCCCATTACCACTATCAGATTAGAGCCATAAGGGAGACTAGACATCAACCACCCAACTACCACTATCAGATTAGAGCCATACGGGAGTTTAGACATCTGCCACCCAACTACCACTATCAGATTAGAGCCATAAAGGAGACTAGACATCAGATTAGAGCTTTAAGGGAGACTACACATCTACCACCCCACTACCACTATAAAATTAAAGACATAAGGGAGACTAGACATCTCCCACCCCACTACCACTATCAGATTAGAGCCATAAAGGAGACTTGACATCAGATTAGAGCTTTAAGGGAGACTACACATCTACCACCCATCTACCACTATCGGATTAGAGCCATAAGGGAGTCTAGACATCTACTGCCCCACTACCACTATCAGATTAGAGCCATAAGGGAGACTAGACATCAGATTAGCCATAAGGGAGACTAGACATCTACCACCCCACTACCACTTTCAGATTAGAGCAATATGGGAGACTAGACATCTACCACTATCAGATTAGAGCCATAAGGGAGTCTAGACATCTACTAACCCACTACCACTATAAAATTAGAGACATAAGGGAGACTAGACATCTCCCACCCCACTACCACTATCAGATTAGAGCCATAAGAGAGACTAGACATCTACTGCCCCACTACCACTATCCGATTAGAGCTATAAAGGAGACTAGACATCTACCACCCCACTACCACTATCAGATTAGAGCAATAAAGTAGACTAGACATCTACCACTATCAAATTAGAGCCATAAAGGAGACTAGACATCTACCACCCCACTACCACTATCAGACTAGAGCCAATTAGGGAGACTAGACATCTACCACCCCACTACCACTATCAGATTAGAGCCATAAGGGAGACTAGACATCTACAACCCCACTACCACTATCAGATTAGAGCCATAAAGGAGACTAGACATCTACCACCCCACTACCACTATCAGAATAGAGCCATAAGGGAGACTAGACATCTACAACCCCACTACCACTATCAGATTAGAGACATAAGGGAGACTAGACATCTACCACCCCACTACCACTATCAGATTAGAGCCATAAGGGAGAATAGACATCTACTGCCCCACTACCACTATCAGATTAGAGCCATAAGGGAGACTAGACATCTACCACCACACTACCACTATCAGATTAGAGCCATGAGAGAGTCTAGACATGTACTGCCCCACTACCACTATCAGATTAGAGCCATAAGGGAGACTAGACATCTACCACCCCACCACCACTATCAGATTAGAGCCGTAAGGGAGTCTAGACATCTACCACCCCACTACCACTATAAAATTAGAGACATAAGGGAGACTAGACATCTCCCACCCCACTACCACTATCAGATTAGAGCCATAAAGGAGACTAGACATCAGATTAGAGCCATAAGGGAGACTAGACATCTACTGCCCCACTACCACTATCAGATCATAGCCATAAGGGAGTCTAGACATCTACTGCCCCACTACCACTATCAGATTAGAGCCATAATTGAGACTAGACATCTACAACCCCACTACCACTATCAGATTAGAGACATAAGGGAGACTAGACATCTACCACCCCACTACCACTATCAGATCAGAGCCATAAGGGAGACTAGACATCTACAACCCCACTACCACTATCAGATTAGAGCCATAAATGAGACTAGACATCTACCACCCCACTACCACTCTAAAATTTGAGACCTAAGGGAGACTAGACATCTCCCACTCCACTACCACTATCAGATTAGAGCCATAAGGGAGACTAGATATCTACCACCCCACCACCACTATCAGATTAGAGCCGTAAGGGAGTCTAGACATCTACCACCCCACTACCACTATAAAATTAGAGCAATATGGGAGACTAGACATCTACCACTATCAGATTAGAGCCATAAGGGAGACTAGACATCTACCACCCCACTACCACTATCAGATTAGAGCCATAAGGGAGTCTAGACATCTACTAACCCACTACCACTATAAAATTAGAGACATAAGGGAGACTAGACATCTCCCACCCCACTACCACTATCAGATTAGAGCCATAAGAGAGACTAGACATCTACTGCCCCACTACCACTATCAGATTAGAGCTATAAAGGAGACTAAACATCTACCACCCCACTACCACTATCAGATTAGAGCAATAAAGTAGACTAGACATCTACCACTATCAAATTAGAGCCATAAAGGAGACTAAACATCTACCACCCCACTACCACTATCAGATTAGAGCCATAAGGGAGACTAGACATCTACAACCCCACTACCACTATCAGATTAGAGCCATAAAGGAGACTAGACATCTACCACCCCACTACCACTATCAGAATAGAGCCATAAGGGAGACTAGACATCTACAACCCCACTACCACTATCAGATTAGAGACATAAGGGAGACTAGACATCTACCACCCCACTACCACTATCAGATAAGAGCCATAAGGGAGACTAGACATCTACAACCCCACTACCACTATCAGATTAGAGCCATAAAGGAGACTAGACATCTACCACCCCACTACCACTATCAGATTAGAGCCATAAGGGAGACTAGACATCTACCACTATCAAATTAGAGCCATAAAGGAGACTAGACATCTACAACCCCACTACCACTATCAGATTAGAGCCATAAGGGAGTCTAGACATCTACCACCACACTACCACTATCAGATTAGAGCCATAAGGGAGACTAGACATCAGATTAGCCATAAGGGAGACTAGACATCTACCACCCCACTACCACTTTCAGATTAGAGCAATATGGGAGACTAGACATCTACCACTATCAGATTAGAGCCATAAGGGAGACTAGACATCTACCACCCCACTACCACTATCAGATTAGAGCCATAAGGGAGTCTAGACATCTACTAACCCACTACCACTATAAAATTAGAGACATAAGGGAGACTAGACATCTCCCACCCCACTACCACTATCAGATTAGAGCCATAAGAGAGACTAGACATCTACTGCCCCACTACCACTATCCGATTAGAGCTATAAAGGAGACTAGACATCTACCACCCCACTACCACTATCAGATTAAAGCAATAAAGTAGACTAGACATCTACCACTATCAAATTAGAGCCATAAAGGAGACTAGACATCTACCACCCCACTACCACTATCAGACTAGAGCCAATTAGGGAGACTAGACATCTACCACCCCACTACCACTATCAGATTAGAGCCATAAGGGAGACTAGACATCTACAACCCCACTACCACTATCAGATTAGAGCCATAAAGGAGACTAGACATCTACCACCCCACTACCACTATCAGAATAGAGCCATAAGGGAGACTAGACATCTACAACCCCACTACCACTATCAGATTAGAGACATAAGGGAGACTAGACATCTACCACCCCACTACCACTATCAGATTAGAGCCATAAGGGAGAATAGACATCTACTGCCCCACTACCACTATCAGATTAGAGCCATAAGGGAGACTAGACATCTACCACCACACTACCACTATCAGATTAGAGCCATGAGAGAGTCTAGACATGTACTGCCCCACTACCACTATCAGATTAGAGCCATAAGGGAGACTAGACATCTACCACCCCACCACCACTATCAGATTAGAGCCGTAAGGGAGTCTAGACATCTACCACCCCACTACCACTATAAAATTAGAGACATAAGGGAGACTAGACATCAGATTAGAGCCATAAGGGAGACTAGACATCTACTGCCCCACTACCACTATCAGATCATAGCCATAAGGGAGTCTAGATATCTACTGCCCCACTACCACTATCAGATTAGAGCCATAATTGAGACTAGACATCTACAACCCCACTACCACTATCAGATTAGAGCCATAAAGGAGACTAGACATCAGATTAGAGCCATAAGGGAGACTAGACATCTACTGCCCCACTACCACTATCAGATCATAGCCATAAGGGAGTCTAGACATCTACTGCCCCACTACCACTATCAGATTAGAGCCATAATTGAGACTAGACATCTACAACCCCACTACCACTATCAGATTAGAGCCGTAAGGGAGTCTAGACATCTACCACCCCACTACCACTATAAAATTAGAGACATAAGGGAGACTAGACATCTACTATCCCACTACCACTATCAGTTTAGAGACATAAAGGAGACTAGACATCTACCACCCCACTACCACTATCAGATAAGAGCCATAAGGGAGACTAGACATCTACCACCCCACTACCACTATCAGATTAGAGCCATAAGGGAGACTAGACATCTACCACCCCACAACCACTATCAGATTAGAGCAATAAGGGAGACTAGACAACTACCACTATCAGATTAGAGCCATAACGGAGTCTAGACATCTACCACCCCACTACCACTATCAGATTAGAGCAATAAGAGAGACTAGACAACTACCACTATCAGATTAGAGCCATAAGGGAGTCTAGACATCTACCACCCCACTACCACTATCAGATTAGAGCCATAAGGGAGAATAGACATCTACTACCACACTACCACTATCAGATTAGAGACATAAGGGAGACTAGACATCTACCACCCCACTACCACTATCAGATTAGAGCCATAAGGGAGAATAGACATCTACTACCCGACTACCACTATCAGATAAGAGCCATAAGGGAAACTAGACATCTACCACCCCACTACCACTATCAGATTAGAGACATAAGGGAGACTAGACATCTACTGCCCCACTACCAGTATCAGATTAGAGCTAAAAAGGAGAATAAACATCTACCACCCCACTACCACTATCAGATTAGAGCCATAAAGGAGACCAGACATCTACCACCCCACTACCACTATCAGATTAGAGCCATAAGGGAGAATAGACACCACTACCACTATCAGATTAGAGTCATAAGGGAGACTAGACATCTACCACCCAACTACCACTATCAGATTAGAGCCAGAAGGTAGACTAGACATCTACCACCCCACTACCACTATCAGATTAGAGCAATAAGGGAGGCTAGACATCTACCACTATCAAAGTAGAGCCATAAGGGAGTCTAGACATCTACCACCCCACTACCACTATCAGATTAGAGTCATAAGGGAGACTAGACATCTACCACCCCCCTACCACTATCAGATTAGAGCCAAAAGGGAGAATAGACATCTACTACACCACTACCACTATCAGATTAGAGACATAAAGGAGACTAGACATCTACCACCCCACTACCACTATCAGATAAGAGCCATAAGGGAGACTAGAAATATACCACCCCACAACCACTATCAAATTAGAGCCATAAGGGAGTCTAGACATCTACCACCCCCCTACCACTATCAGATTAGAGCCAAAAGGGAGAATAGACATCTACTACACCACTACCACTATCAGATTAGAGACATAAGGGAGACTAGACATCTACCACCCCACTACCACTATCAGATTAGAGCCATAAGGGAGAATAGACATCTACTACACCACTACCACTATCAGATTAGAGACATAAGGGGGACTAGACATCTACCACCACACTACCAGATAAGAGCCATAAGGGAGACTAGACATCTACCACCCCACTACCACTATCAGATTAGAGACATAAGGGAGACGAGACATCTACTGCCCCACTACCAGTATCAGATTAGAGCTAAAAAGGAGAATAGACATCTACCACCCCACTACCACTATCAGATTAGAGCCATAAAGGAGACTAGACATCTACCACCCCACTACCACTCTCAGATTAGAGCCATAAGGGAGACTAGACATCTACTACACCACTACCAGATTAGAGTCATAAGGGAGACGAGACATCTACTGCCCCACTACCAGTATCAGATTAGAGCTAAAAAGGAGAAAAGACATCTACCACCCCACTACCACTATCAGATTAGAGCCAAAAGGGAGAATAGACATCTACCACCCCACTACCACTATCAAATTAGAGCCATAAGGGAGTCTAGACATCTACTGCCCCACTACCACTATCAGATTAGAGCCATAAAGGAGAATAGACATCTACTATCCCACTACCACTATCAGTTTAGAGACATAAGGGAGACTAGACATCTACCACCCCACTACCACTATCAGATAAGAGCCATAAGGGAGACTAGACATCTACCACCCCACTACCACTATCAGATTAGAGCCATAAGGGAGACTAGACATCTACCACCCCACAACCACTATCAGATTAGAGCAATAAGGGAGACTAGACAACTACCACTATCAGATTAGAGCCATAAAGGAGTCTAGACATCTACCACCCCACTACCACTATCAGATTAGAGCCATAAGGGAGAATAGACATCTACTACCCCACTACCACTATCAGATTAGAGACATAAGAGAGACTAGACATCTACCACTATCAAAGTAGAGCCATAAAGGAGACTAGACATCTACCACCCCACTACCACTATCAGATTAGAGCCATAAGGGAGCATAGACATCTACCACCCCACTACCACTATCAGATAAGAGCCATAAGGGAGACTAGACATCTACCACCCCACTACCACCATCAGATTAGAGACATAAGGGAGACTAGAAATCTACTGCCCCACTACCAGTATCAGATTAGAGCCATAAGGGAGAATAGACATCTACTACACAACTACCACTATCAGATTAGAGTCATAAGGGAGACTAGACATCTACCACCCCACTACCACTATCAGATTAGAGCCATAAGGGAGACTAGACATCTACTGCCCCACTACCACTATCAGATTAGAGCTATAAGGGAGACTAGACATCTACCACCCCACTACCACTATCAGATTAGAGCCATAAGGGAGACTAGACATCTACCACCCCACTACCACTATCAGATTAGAGCCATAAGGGAGAATAGACATCTACCACCCCACTACCACTATCAGATTAGAGCCATAAGGTAGACTAGACATCTTCCACCCCACTACCACTACCAGATTAGAGCAATAAGGGAGACTAGACATCTACCACTATCAAAGTAGAGCCATAAAGGAGACTAGACATCTACCACCCCACTACCACTATCAGATTAGAGCCATAAGGGAGAATAGACATCTACTACACCACTACCACTATCAGATTAGAGACATAAGGGAGACTAGACATCTACCACCCCACTACCACTATCAGATTAGAGCCATAAGGGAGTCTAGACATCTACTGCCCCACTACCACTATCAGATTAGAGTCATAAGGGAGACTAGACATCTACCACCCCACTACCACTATCAGATTAGAGCCATAAGGGAGACTAGACATCTACCACCCCACTACCACTATCAGATTAGAGCCATAAGGGAGACTAGACATCTACCACCCCCCTACCACTATCAGATTAGAGCCAAAAGGGAGAATAGACATCTACTACACCACTACCACTATCAGATTAGAGACATAAGGGAGACTAGACATCTACCACCCCACTACCACTATCAGATTAGAGCCATAAGGGAGAATAGACATCTACTACACCACTACCACTATCAGATTAGAGACATAAGGGGGACTAGACATCTACCACCACACTACCAGATAAGAGCCATAAGGGAGACTAGACATCTACTGCCCCACTACCAGTATCAGATAAGAGCTAAAAAGGAGAATAGACATCTACCACCCCACTACCACTATCAGATTAGAGCCATAAAGGAGACTAGACATCTACCACCCCACTACCACTCTCAGATTAGAGCCATAAGGGAGAATAGACATCTACTACACCACTACCAGATTAGAGTCATAAGGGAGACGAGACATCTACTGCCCCACTACCAGTATCAGATTAGAGCTAAAAAGGAGAAAAGACATCTACCACCCCACTACCACTATCAGATTAGAGCCATAAAGGAGACTAGACATCTACCACCCCACTACCACTATCAGATTAGAGCCAAAAGGGAGAATAGACATCTACCACCCCACTACCACTATCAAATTAGAGCCATAAGGGAGTCTAGACATCTACTGCCCCACTACCACTATCAGATTAGAGCCATAAAGGAGAATAGACATCTACTATCCCACTACCACTATCAGATTAGAGACATAAGGGAGACTAGACATCTACCACTATCAAAGTAGAGCCATAAAGGAGACTAGACATCTACCACCCCACTACCACTATCAGATTAGAGCCATAAGGGAGAATAGACATCTACCACCCCACTACCACTATCAGATAAGAGCCATAAGGGAGACTAGACATCTACCACCCCACTACCACCATCAGATTAGAGACATAAGGGAGACTAGAAATCTACTGCCCCACTACCAGTATCAGATTAGAGCTAAAAAGGAGAATAGACATCTACCACCCCACTACCACTATCAGATTAGAGCCATAAGGGAGAATAGACATCTACTACACAACTACCACTATCAGATTAGAGTCATAAGGGAGACTAGACATCTACCACCCCACTACCACTATCAGATTAGAGCCATAAGGGAGACTAGACATCTACTGCCCCACTACCAGTATCAGATTAGAGCTATAAGGGAGACTAGACATCTACCACCCCACTACCACTATCAGATTAGAGCCATAAGGGAGACTAGACATCTACCACCCCACTACCACTATCAGATTAGAGCCATAAGGGAGAATAGACATCTACCACCCCACTACCACTATCAGATTAGAGCCATAAGGTAGACTAGACATCTTCCACCCCACTACCACTACCAGATTAGAGCAATAAGGGAGACTAGACATCTACCACTATCAAAGTAGAGCCATAAAGGAGACTAGACATCTACCACCCCACTACCACTATCAGATTAGAGCCATACGGGAGAATAGACATCTACTACACCACTACCACTATCAGATTAGAGACATAAGGGAGACTAGACATCTACCACCCCACTACCACTATCAGATTAGAGCCATAAGGGAGTCTAGACATCTACTGCCCCACTACCACTATCAGATTAGAGCCATAAGGGAGACTAGACATCTACCACCCCACTACCACTATCAGATTAGAGCCATAAGGGAGACTAGACATCTACCACCCCACTACCACTATCAGATTAGAGCCATAAGGGAGACTAGACATCTACCACCCCCCTACCACTATCAGATTAGAGCCAAAAGGGAGAATAGACATCTACTACACCACTACCACTATCAGATTAGAGACATAAGGGAGACTAGACATCTACCACCCCACTACCACTATCAGATTAGAGCCATAAGGGAGAATAGACATCTACTACACCACTACCACTATCAGATTAGAGACATAAGGGGGACTAGACATCTACCACCACACTACCAGATAAGAGCCATAAGGGAGACTAGACATCTACCACCCCACTACCACTATCAGATTAGAGACATAAGGGAGACGAGACATCTACTGCCCCACTACCAGTATCAGATAAGAGCTAAAAAGGAGAATAGACATCTACCACCCCACTACCACTATCAGATTAGAGCCATAAAGGAGACTAGACATCTACCACCCCACTACCACTCTCAGATTAGAGCCATAAGGGAGAATAGACATCTACTACACCACTACCAGATTAGAGTCATAAGGGAGACGAGACATCTACTGCCCCACTACCAGTATCAGATGAGAGCTAAAAAGGAGAAAAGACATCTACCACCCCACTACCACTATCAGATTAGAGCCATAAAGGAGACTAGACATCTACCACCCCACTACCACTATCAGATTAGAGCCAAAAGGGAGAATAGACATCTACCACCCCACTACCACTATCAAATTAGAGCCATAAGGGAGTCTAGACATCTACTGCCCCACTACCACTATCAGATTAGAGCCATAAAGGAGAATAGACATCTACTATCCCACTACCACTATCAGTTTAGAGACATAAGGGAGACTAGACATCTACCACCCCACTACCACTATCAGATAAGAGCCATAAGGGAGACTAGACATCTACCACCCCACTACCACTATCAGATTAGAGCCATAAGGGAGACTAGACATCTACCACCCCACAACCACTATCAGATTAGAGCAATAAGGGAGACTAGACAACTACCACTATCAGATTAGAGCCATAAAGGAGTCTAGACATCTACCACCCCACTACCACTATCAGATTAGAGCCATAAGGGAGAATAGACATCTACTACCCCACTACCACTATCAGATTAGAGACATAAGGGAGACTAGACATCTACCACTATCAAAGTAGAGCCATAAAGGAGACTAGACATCTACCACCCCACTACCACTATCAGATTAGAGCCATAAGGGAGAATAGACATCTACCACCCCACTACCACTATCAGATAAGAGCCATAAGGGAGACTAGACATCTACCACCCCACTACCACCATCAGATTAGAGACATAAGGGAGACTAGAAATCTACTGCCCCACTACCAGTATCAGATTAGAGCTAAAAAGGAGAATAGACATCTACCACCCCACTACCACTATCAGATTAGAGCCATAAGGGAGAATAGACATCTACTACACAACTACCACTATCAGATTAGAGTCATAAGGGAGACTAGACATCTACCACCCCACTACCACTATCAGATTAGAGCCATAAGGGAGACTAGACATCTACTGCCCCACTACCAGTATCAGATTAGAGCTATAAGGGAGACTAGACATCTACCACCCCACTACCACTATCAGATTAGAGCCATAAGGGAGACTAGACATCTACCACCCCACTACCACTATCAGATTAGAGCCATAAGGGAGAATAGACATCTACCACCCCACTACCACTATCAGATTAGAGCCATAAGGGAGACTAGACATCTACCACCCCACAACCACTATCAGATTAGAGCAATAAGGGAGACTAGACAACTACCACTATCAGATTAGAGCCATAAAGGAGTCTAGACATCTACCACCCCACTACCACTATCAGATTAGAGCCATAAGGGAGAATAGACATCTACTACCCCACTACCACTATCAGATTAGAGACATAAGGGAGACTAGACATCTACCACTATCAAAGTAGAGCCATAAAGGAGACTAGACATCTACCACCCCACTACCACTATCAGATTAGAGCCATAAGGGAGAATAGACATCTACCACCCCACTACCACTATCAGATAAGAGCCATAAGGGAGACTAGACATCTACCACCCCACTACCACCATCAGATTAGAGACATAAGGGAGACTAGAAATCTACTGCCCCACTACCAGTATCAGATTAGAGCTAAAAAGGAGAATAGACATCTACCACCCCACTACCACTATCAGATTAGAGCCATAAGGGAGAATAGACATCTACTACACAACTACCACTATCAGATTAGAGTCATAAGGGAGACTAGACATCTACCACCCCACTACCACTATCAGATTAGAGCCATAAGGGAGACTAGACATCTACTGCCCCACTACCAGTATCAGATTAGAGCTATAAGGGAGACTAGACATCTACCACCCCACTACCACTATCAGATTAGAGCCATAAGGGAGACTAGACATCTACCACCCCACTACCACTATCAGATTAGAGCCATAAGGGAGAATAGACATCTACCACCCCACTACCACTATCAGATTAGAGCCATAAGGTAGACTAGACATCTTCCACCCCACTACCACTACCAGATTAGAGCAATAAGGGAGACTAGACATCTACCACTATCAAAGTAGAGCCATAAAGGAGACTAGACATCTACCACCCCACTACCACTATCAGAATAGAGCCATAAGGGAGACTAGACATCTACAACCCCACTACCACTATCAGATTAGAGCCATAAGGGAGACTAGACATCTACAACCCCACTGCCACTATCAGATTAGAGCCATAAAGGAGACTAGACATCTACCACCCCACTACCACTATCAGAATAGAGCCATAAGGGAGACTAGACATCTACAACCCCACTACCACTATCAGATTAGAGCCATAAGGGAGTCTAGACATCTCCCATCCCACTACCACTATCAGATTTGAGCCTTAAAGGAGACTAGGCATCTACCACACCACTACCACTATCATATTAGAGCTATAAAGGAGACTAGACATGTACCACTCCACTACCACTATCAGATTAGAGCAATAAGGTAGACTAGACATCTACCACTATCAAATTAGAGCCATAAAGGAGACTAGACATATGCCACCCCACTACCACTATCAGATTAGAGCCATAAGGGAGACTAGACATCTACTGCCCCACTACCACTATCAGATTAGAGCTATAAAGGAGACTAGACATCTACCACCCCACTACCACTATCAGATTAGAGCCATAAGGGAGACTAGACATCTACCACCATCAGATTAGAGCCATAAGGGAGACTAGACATCAACCACCCAACTACCACTATCAGATTAGAGCCATACGGGAGTTTAGACATCTGCCACCCAACTACCACTATCAGATTAGAGCCATAAAGGAGACTAGACATCAGATTAGAGCTTTAAGGGAGACTACACATCTACAACCCCACTACCACTATAAAATTAAAGACATAAGGGAGACTAGACATCTCCCACCCCACTACCACTATCAGATTAGAGCCATAAAGGAGACTTGACATCAGATTAGAGCTTTAAGGGAGACTACACATCTACCACCCATCTACCACTATCAGATTAGAGCCATAAGGGAGTCTAGACATCTACTGCCCCACTACCACTATCAGATTAGAGCCATAAGGGAGACTAGACATCAGATTAGCCATAAGGGAGACTAGACATCTACCACCCCACTACCACTTTCAGATTAGAGCAATATGGGAGACTAGACATCTACCACTATCAGATTAGAGCCATAAGGGAGTCTAGACATCTACTAACCCACTACCACTATAAAATTAGAGACATAAGGGAGACTAGACATCTCCCACCCCACTACCACTATCAGATTAGAGCCATAAGAGAGACTAGACATCTACTGCCCCACTACCACTATCCGATTAGAGCTATAAAGGAGACTAGACATCTACCACCCCACTACCACTATCAGATTAGAGCAATAAAGTAGACTAGACATCTACCACTATCAAATTAGAGCCATAAAGGAGACTAGACATCTACCACCCCACTACCACTATCAGACTAGAGCCAATTAGGGAGACTAGACATCTACCACCCCACTACCACTATCAGATTAGAGCCATAAGGGAGACTAGACATCTACAACCCCACTACCACTATCAGATTAGAGCCATAAAGGAGACTAGACATCTACCACCCCACTACCACTATCAGAATAGAGCCATAAGGGAGACTAGACATCTACAACCCCACTACCACTATCAGATTAGAGACATAAGGGAGACTAGACATCTACCACCCCACTACCACTATCAGATTAGAGCCATAAGGGAGAATAGACATCTACTGCCCCACTACCACTATCAGATTAGAGCCATAAGGGAGACTAGACATCTACCACCACACTACCACTATCAGATTAGAGCCATGAGAGAGTCTAGACATGTACTGCCCCACTACCACTATCAGATTAGAGCCATAAGGGAGACTAGACATCTACCACCCCACCACCACTATCAGATTAGAGACATAAGGGAGACTAGACATCTCCCACCCCACTACCACTATCAGATTAGAGCCATAAAGGAGACTAGACATCAGATTAGAGCCATAAGGGAGACTAGACATCTACTGCCCCACTACCACTATCAGATCATAGCCATAAGGGAGTCTAGACATCTACTGCCCCACTACCACTATCAGATTAGAGCCATAATTGAGACTAGACATCTACAACCCCACTACCACTATCAGATTAGAGACATAAGGGAGACTAGACATCTACCACCCCACTACCACTATCAGATCAGAGCCATAAGGGAGACTAGACATCTACAACCCCACTACCACTATCAGATTAGAGCCATAAATGAGACTAGACATCTACCACCCCACTACCACCTAAAATTTGAGACCTAAGGGAGACCATCTCCCACTCCACTACCACTATCAGATTAGAGCCATAAGGGAGACTAGACATCTACCACCCCACCACCACTATCAGATTAGAGCCATAAGGGAGACTAGACATCTACCACCCCACTACCACTATCAGATTAGAGCAATATGGGAGACTAGACATCTACCACTATCAGATTAGAGCCATAAGGGAGACTAGACATCTACCACCCCACTACCACTATCAGATTAGAGCCATAAGGGAGTCTAGACATCTACTAACCCACTACCACTATAAAATTAGAGACATAAGGGAGACTAGACATCTCCCACCCCACTACCACTATCAGATTAGAGCCATAAGAGAGACTAGACATCTACTGCCCCACTACCACTATCAGATTAGAGCTATAAAGGAGACTAAACATCTACCACCCCACTACCACTATCAGATTAGAGCAATAAAGTAGACTAGACATCTACAACCCCACTACCACTATCAGATTAGAGCCATAAAGGAGACTAGACATCTACCACCCCACTACCACTATCAGAATAGAGCCATAAGGGAGACTAGACATCTACAACCCCACTACCACTATCAGATTAGAGACATAAGGGAGACTAGACATCTACCACCCCACTACCACTATCAGATAAGAGCCATAAGGGAGACTAGACATCTACAACCCCACTACCACTATCAGATTAGAGCCATAAAGGAGACTAGACATCTACCACCCCACTACCACTATCAGATTAGAGCCATAAGGGAGACTAGACATCTACCACTATCAAATTAGAGCCATAAAGGAGACTAGACATCTACAACCCCACTACCACTATCAGATTAGATTCATAAGGGAGTCTAGACATCTACCACCACACTACCACTATCAGATTAGAGCCATAAGGGAGACTAGACATCAGATTAGCCATAAGGGAGACTAGACATCTACCACCCCACTACCACTTTCAGATTAGAGCAATATGGGAGACTAGACATCTACCACTATCAGATTAGAGCCATAAGGGAGACTAGACATCTACCACCCCACTACCACTATCAGATTAGAGCCATAAGGGAGTCTAGACATCTACTAACCCACTACCACTATAAAATTAGAGACATAAGGGAGACTAGACATCTCCCACCCCACTACCACTATCAGATTAGAGCCATAAGAGAGACTAGACATCTACTGCCCCACTACCACTATCAGATTAGAGCAATAAAGTAGACTAGACATCTACAACCCCACTACCACTATCAGATTAGAGACATAAGGGAGACTAGACATCTACCACCCCACTACCACTATCAGATAAGAGCCATAAGGGAGACTAGACATCTACAACCCCACTACCACTATCAGATTAGAGCCATAAAGGAGACTAGACATCTACCACCCCACTACCACTATCAGATTAGAGCCATAAGGGAGACTAGACATCTACCACTATCAAATTAGAGCCATAAAGGAGACTAGACATCTACAACCCCACTACCACTATCAGATTAGATTCATAAGGGAGTCTAGACATCTACCACCACACTACCACTATCAGATTAGAGCCATAAGGGAGACTAGACATCAGATTAGCCATAAGGGAGACTAGACATCTACCACCCCACTACCACTTTCAGATTAGAGCAATATGGGAGACTAGACATCTACCACTATCAGATTAGAGCCATAAGGGAGACTAGACATCTACCACCCCACTACCACTATCAGATTAGAGCCATAAGGGAGTCTAGACATCTACTAACCCACTACCACTATAAAATTAGAGACATAAGGGAGACTAGACATCTCCCACCCCACTACCACTATCAGATTAGAGCCATAAGGGAGACTAGACATCTACTGCCCCACTACCACTATCCGATTAGAGCTATAAAGGAGACTAGACATCTACCACCCCACTACCACTATCAGATTAGAGCAATAAAGTAGACTAGACATCTACCACTATCAAATTAGAGCCATAAAGGAGACTAGACATCTACCACCCCACTACCACTATCAGACTAGAGCCAATTAGGGAGACTAGACATCTACCACCCCACTACCACTATCAGATTAGAGCCATAAGGGAGACTAGACATCTACAACCCCACTACCACTATCAGATTAGAGCCATAAAGGAGACTAGACATCTACCACCCCACTACCACTATCAGAATAGAGCCATAAGGGAGACTAGACATCTACAACCCCACTACCACTATCAGATTAGAGACATAAGGGAGACTAGACATCTACCACCCCACTACCACTATCAGATTAGAGCCATAAGGGAGAATAGACATCTACTGCCCCACTACCACTATCAGATTAGAGCCATAAGGGAGACTAGACATCTACCACCACACTACCACTATCAGATTAGAGCCATGAGAGAGTCTAGACATGTACTGCCCCACTAGCACTATCAGATTAGAGCCATAAGGGAGACTAGACATCTACCACCCCACCACCACTATCAGATTAGAGCCGTAAGGGAGTCTAGACATCTACCACCCCACTACCACTATAAAATTAGAGACATAAGGGAGACTAGACATCAGATTAGAGCCATAAGGGAGACTAGACATCTACTGCCCCACTACCACTATCAGATCATAGCCATAAGGGAGTCTAGATATCTACTGCCCCACTACCACTATCAGATTAGAGCCATAATTGAGACTAGACATCTACAACCCCACTACCACTATCAGATTAGAGCCATAAAGGAGACTAGACATCAGATTAGAGCCATAAGGGAGACTAGACATCTACTGCCCCACTACCACTATCAGATCATAGCCATAAGGGAGTCTAGACATCTACTGCCCCACTACCACTATCAGATTAGAGCCATAATTGAGACTAGACATCTACAACCCCACTACCACTATCAGATTAGAGACATAAGGGAGACTAGACATCTACCACCCCACTACCACTATCAGATCAGAGCCATAAGGGAGACTAGACATCTACAACCCCACTACCACTATCAGATTAGAGCCATAAATGAGACTAGACATCTACCACCCCACTACCACTCTAAAATTTGAGACCTAAGGGAGACTAGACATCTCCCACTCCACTACCACTATCAGATTAGAGCCATAAGGGAGACTAGATATCTACCACCCCACCACCACTATCAGATTAGAGCCGTAAGGGAGTCTAGACATCTACCACCCCACTACCACTATAAAATTAGAGACATAAGGGAGACTAGACATCTACCACCCCACTACCACTATCAGTTCAGAGCCATAAGGGAGACTAGACATCTACAACCCCACTACCACTATCAGATTAGAGCCATAAATGAGACTAGATATCTACCACCCCACTACCACTATAAAATTTGAGACCTAAGGGAGACTAGACATCTCCCACCCCACTACCACTATCAGATTAGAGCCATAAAGGAGACTAGACATCAGATTAGAGCCACGAGGGAGACTAGACATCTACCACCCCACCACCACTATCAGATTAGAGCCATAAGGGAGACTAGACATCTACTGCCCCACTACCACTATCAGATTAGAGCTATAAAAGAGACTAGACATCTACCACCCCACTACCACTATCATATTAGAGCCATAAGGGAGTCTAGACATCTACTAACCCACCACAACTATAAAATTAGAGACATAAGGCAAACTACACATCTCCCACCCCACTACCAGTTTAGAGCCATAAGAGAGACTAGACATCTACTGCCCCACTACCACTATCAGATTAGAGCTATAAAGGAGACTAGACATCTACCACCCCACTACCACTATCAGATTAGAGCCATAATTGAGAGTAGACATGTACAACCCCACTACCACTATCAGATTAGAGACATAAGGGAGACTAGACATCTACCACCCCATTACCACTATCAGTTCAGAGCCATAAGGGAGACTAGACATCTACAACCCCACTACCACTATCAGATTAGAGCCATAAATGAGACTAGATATCTACCACCCCACTACCACTATAAAATTTGAGACCTAAGGGAGACTAGACATCTCCCACCCCACTACCACTATCAGATTAGAGCCATAAAGGAGACTAGACATCAGATTAGAGCCACGAGGGAGACTAGACATCTACCACCCCACCACCACTATCAGATTAGAGCCATAAGGGAGACTAGACATCTACTGCCCCACTACCACTATCAGATTAGAGCTATAAAAGAGACTAGACATCTACCACCCCACTACCACTATCATATTAGAGCCATAAGGGAGTCTAGACATCTACTAACCCACTACAACTATAAAATTAGAGACATAAGGCAGACTACACATCTCCCACCCCACTACCAGCTTAGAGCCATAAGAGAGACTAGACATCTACTGCCCCACTACCACTATCAGATTAGAGCTATAAAGGAGACTAGACATCTACCACCCCACTACCACTATCAGATTAGAGCCATAAGGGAGACTAGACATCTACCACCCCACTACCACTATCAGATTAGAGCCATAAAGGAGACTAGACATCTACCACCCCACTACCACTATCAGATTAAAGCCATACGGGAGACTAGACATCTACAACCCCACTACCACTATCAGATTAGAGACATAAGGGAGCCTAGACATCTACCACCCCACTACCACTATCAGATTAGAGCCATAAGGGAGACTAGACATCTACCACCCCACTACCACTATCAGATTAGAGCCATAAGGGAGACTACACATCTACCACCCCACTACCACTATCAGATTAGAGCCATAAGGGAGACTAGACATCAGATTAGAGCCACGAGGGAGACTAGACATCTACCACCCCACTACCACTATCAGATTAGAGCCATAAGGGAGACTAGACATCTACTGCCCCACTACCACTATCAGATTAGAGCCATAAGGGAAACTAGACATCTACCACCCCACTACCACTATCAGATAAGAGCCATAAGGGAGACTAGACATCTACTGCCCCACTACCACTATCAGATTAGAGCTATAAAAGAGACTAGACATCTACCACCCCACTACCACTATCAGATTAGAGCCATAAGGGAGTCTAGACATCTACTAACCCACTACCACTATAAATTTAGAGACATAAGGGAGACTAGACATCTCCCACCCCACTACCAGCTTAGAGCCATAAGAGAGACTAGACATCTACTGCCCCACTACCACTATCAGATTAGAGCTATAAAGGAGACTAGACATCTACCACCCCACTACCACTATCAGATTAGAGCCATAAAGGAGACTAGACATCTACCACCCCACTACCACTATCAGATTAGAGCCATAAGGGAGACTAGACATCTACAACCCCACTACGACTATCAGATTAGAGACATAAGGGAGACTAGACATCTACCACCCCACTACCACTATCAGATTAGAGCCATAAGGGAGACTAGACATCTACCACCACACTACCACTATCAGATTAGAGCCATAAGGGAGACTAGACATCTCCCACCCCACTACCACTATCAGATTAGAGCCATAAGAGAGACTAGACATCTACTGCCCCACTACCACTATCCGATTAGAGCTATAAAGGAGACTAGACATCTACCACCCCACTACCACTATCAGATTAGAGCAATAAAGTAGACTAGACATCTACCACTATCAAATTAGAGCCATAAAGGAGACTAGACATCTACCACCCCACTACCACTATCAGACTAGAGCCAATTAGGGAGACTAGACATCTACCACCCCACTACCACTATCAGATTAGAGCCATAAGGGAGACTAGACATCTACAACCCCACTACCACTATCAGATTAGAGCCATAAAGGAGACTAGACATCTACCACCCCACTACCACTATCAGAATAGAGCCATAAGGGAGACTAGACATCTACAACCCCACTACCACTATCAGATTAGAGACATAAGGGAGACTAGACATCTACCACCCCACTACCACTATCAGATTAGAGCCATAAGGGAGAATAGACATCTACTGCCCCACTACCACTATCAGATTAGAGCCATAAGGGAGACTAGACATCTACCACCACACTACCACTATCAGATTAGAGCCATGAGAGAGTCTAGACATGTACTGCCCCACTACCACTATCAGACTAGAGCCATAAGGGAGACTAGACATCTACCACCCCACCACCACTATCAGATTAGAGCCGTAAGGGAGTCTAGACATCTACCACCCCACTACCACTATAAAATTAGAGACATAAGGGAGACTAGACATCAGATTAGAGCCATAAGGGAGACTAGACATCTACTGCCCCACTACCACTATCAGATCATAGCCATAAGGGAGTCTAGATATCTACTGCCCCACTACCACTATCAGATTAGAGCCATAATTGAGACTAGACATCTACAACCCCACTACCACTATCAGATTAGAGACATAAGGGAGACTAGACATCTACCACCCCACTACCACTATCAGATCAGAGCCATAAGAGAGACTAGACATCTACAACCCCACTACCACTATCAGATTAGAGCCATAAATGAGACTAGACATCTACCACCCCACTACCACTCTAAAATTTGAGACCTAAGGGAGACTAGACATCTCCCACTCCACTACCACTATCAGATTAGAGCCATAAGGGAGACTAGATATCTACCACCCCACCACCACTATCAGATTAGAGCCGTAAGGGAGTCTAGACATCTACCACCCCACTACCACTATAAAATTAGAGACATAAGGGAGACTAGACATCTACCACCCCACTACCACTATCAGTTCAGAGCCATAAGGGAGACTAGACATCTACAACCCCACTACCACTATCAGATTAGAGCCATAAATGAGACTAGATATCTACCACCCCACTACCACTATAAAATTTGAGACCTAAGGGAGACTAGACATCTCCCACCCCACTACCACTATCAGATTAGAGCCATAAAGGAGACTAGACATCAGATTAGAGCCACGAGGGAGACTAGACATCTACCACCCCACCACCACTATCAGATTAGAGCCATAAGGGAGACTAGACATCTACTGCCCCACTACCACTATCAGATTAGAGCTATAAAAGAGACTAGACATCAACCACCCCACTACCACTATCATATTAGAGCCATAAGGGAGTCTAGACATCTACTAACCCACCACAACTATAAAATTAGAGACATAAGGCAAACTACACATCTCCCACCCCACTACCAGTTTAGAGCCAAAGGAGAGACTAGACATCTACTGCCCCACTACCACTATCAGATTAGAGCTATAAAGGAGACTAGACATCTACCACCCCACTACCACTATCAGATTAGAGCCATAATTGAGAGTAGACATCTACAACCCCACTACCACTATCAGATTAGAGACATAAGGGAGACTAGACATCTACCACCCCATTACCACTATCAGTTCAGAGCCATAAGGGAGACTAGACATCTACAACCCCACTACCACTATCAGATTAGAGCCATAAATGAGACTAGACATCTACCACCCCACTACCACTATAAAATTTGAGACCTAAGGGAGACTAGACATCTCCCACCCCACTACCACTATCAGATTAGAGCCATAAAGGAGACTAGACATCAGATTAGAGCCACGAGGGAGACTAGACATCTACCACCCCACCACCACTATCAGATTAGAGCCATAAGGGAGACTAGACATCTACTGCCCCACTACCACTATCAGATTAGAGCTATAAAAGAGACTAGACATCTACCACCCCACTACCACTATCATATTAGAGCCATAAGGGAGTCTAGACATCTACTAACCCACTACAACTATAAAATTAGAGACATAAGGCAGACTACACATCTCCCACCCCACTACCAGCTTAGAGCCATAAGAGAGACTAGACATCTACTGCCCCACTACCACTATCAGATTAGAGCTATAAAGGAGACTAGACATCTACCACCCCACTACCACTATCAGATTAGAGCCATAAGGGAGACTAGACATCTACCACCCCACTACCACTATCAGATTAGAGCCATAAAGGAGACTAGACATCTACCACCCCACTACCACTATCAGATTAAAGCCATACGGGAGACTAGACATCTACAACCCCACTACCACTATCAGATTAGAGACATAAGGGAGCCTAGACATCTACCACCCAACTACCACTATCAGATTAGAGCCATAAGGGAGACTAGACATCTACCACCCCACTACCACTATCAGATTAGAGCCATAAGGGAGACTACACATCTACCACCCCACTACCACTATCAGATTAGAGCCATAAGGGAGACTAGACATCAGATTAGAGCCACGAGGGAGACTAGACATCTACCACCCCACTACCACTATCAGATTAGAGCCATAAGGGAGACTAGACATCTACCACCCCACTACCACTATCAGATTAGAGCCATAAGGGAAACTAGACATCTACCACCCCACTACCACTATCAGATTAGAGCCATAAGGGAGACTAGACATCTACTGCCCCACTACCACTATCAGATTAGAGCTATAAAAGAGACTAGACATCTACCACCCCACTACCACTATCAGATTAGAGCCATAAGGGAGTCTAGACATCTACTAACCCACTACCACTATAAGATTAGAGACATAAGGGAGACTAGACATCTCCCACCCCACTACCAGCTTAGAGCCATAAGAGAGACTAGACATCTACTGCCCCACTACCACTATCAGATTAGAGCTATAAAGGAGACTAGACATCTACCACCCCACTACCACTATCAGATTAGAGCCATAAAGGAGACTAGACATCTACCACCCCACTACCACTATCAGATTAGAGCCATAAGGGAGACTAGACATCTACAACCCCACTACGACTATCAGATTAGAGACATAAGGGAGACTAGACATCTACCACCCCACTACCACTATCAGATTAGAGCCATAAGGGAGACTAGACATCTACCACCACACTACCACTATCAGATTAGAGCCATGAGGGAGACTAGACATCTACCACCCCACCACCACTATCAAATTAGAGCCGTAAGGGAGTCTAGACATCTACCACCCCACTACCACTATAAAATTAGAGACATAAGGGAGACTAGACATCTCCCACCCCACTACCACTATAAAATTAGAGACATAAGGGAGACTAGACATCTCCCACCCCACTACCACTATCAGATTAGAGCCATAAAGGAGACTAGACATCAGATTAGAGCCATAAGGGAGACTAGACATCTCCCACCTCACTACCACTATCAGATTAGAGCCATAAGGGAGACTAGACATCTACTGCCCCACTACCACTATCAGATTAGAGCCATAAGGGAGACTAGACATCTACCACCACACTACCACTATCAGATTAGAGCCATGAGGGAGTCTAGACATCTACTGCCCCACTACCACTATCAGATTAGAGCCATAAGGGAGACTAGACATCTACCACCCCACCACCACTATCAGATTAGAGCCGTAAGGGATTCTAGACATCTACCACCCCACTACCACTATAAAATTAGAGACATAAGGGAGACTAGACATCTCCCACCCCACTACCATTATTAGATTAGAGCCATAAGGGAGACTAGACATCTACTGCCCCAATACCACTATCAGATTAGAGCTATAGAGGAGACTAGACATCTACCACCCCACTACCACTATCAGATTAGAGCCATAAGGGAGACTAGACATCTACCACCCCACTACCACTATAAAATTAGAAACATAAGGGAGACTAGACATCTCCCATCCCACTACCACTATCAGATTAGAGCCGTAAGTGAGTCTAGACATCTACCACCCCACTACCACTATCAGATTAGAGCCATAAAGGAGACTAGACATCAGATTAGAGCCATAAGGGAGTCTAGACATCTACTGCCCCACTACCACTATCAGATTTAGAGCCATAATTGAGACTAGACATCTACAACCCCACTACCACTATCAGATTAGAGACATAAGGGAGACTAGACATCTACCACCCCACTACCACTATCAGATCAGAGCCATAAGGGAGACTAGACATCTACAACCCCACTACCACTCTCAGATTAGAGCCATATATGAGACTAGACATCTACCACCCCACTACCACTATAAAATTTGAGACCTAAGGGAGACTAGACATCTCCCACCCCACTACCACTATCAGATTAGAGCCATAAAGGAGACTAGACATCAGATTAGAGCCACGAGGGAGACTAGACATCTACCACCCCACTACCACTATCAGATTAGAGCCATAAGGGAGACTAGACATCTACTGCCCCACTACCACTATCAGATTAGAGCCATAAGGGAGACTAGACATCTACCACCCCACTACCACTATCAGATAAGAGCCATAAGGGAGACTAGACATCTACTGCCCCACTACCACTATCAGATTAGAGCTATAAAAGAGACTAGACATCTACCACCCCACTACCACTATCAGATTAGAGCCATAAGGGAGTGTAGACATCTACTAACCCACTACCACTATAAAATTAGAGACATAAGGGAGACTAGACATCTCCCACCCCACTACCAGCTTAGAGCCATAAGAGAGACTAGACATCTACTGCCCCACTACCACTATCAGATTAAAGCTATAAAGGAGACTCGACATCTCCCACCCCACTACCATTATCAGATTAGAGCCATAAAGGAGACTAGACATCTACTGCCCCAATACCACTATCAGATTAGAGCTATAGAGGAGACTAGACATCTACCACCCCACTACCACTATCAGATTAGAGCCATAAGGGAGACTAGACATCTACCACCCCACTACCACTATAAAATTAGAAACATAAGGGAGACTAGACATCTCCCATCCCACTACCACTATCAGATTAGAGCCATAAAGGAGACTAGACATCATATTAGAGCCAAAAGGGAGACTCGACATCTCCCACCCCACTACCATTATCAGATTAGAGCCATAAGGGAGACTAGACATCCTCCACCCCACTACCACTATCAGATTAGAGCCATAAGGGAGACTAGACATCTACCACCCCACTACCACTATAAAATTAGAAACATAAGGGAGACTAGACATCTACTACCCCACTACCACTATCAGATTAGAGCCATAAGGGAGACTAGACATCTACTGCCCCACTACCACTATCAGATTAGAGCCATATATGAGACTAGACATCTACCACCCCACTACCACTATCAGATTAGAGCCATGAGAGAGTCTAGACATCTACTGCCCCACTACCACTATCAGATTAGAGCCAAAAGGGAGACTAGACATCTACCACCCCACCACCACTATCAGATTAGAGCCGTAAGGGAGTCTAGACATCTACCACCCCACTACCACTATAAAATTTGAGACCTAAGGGAGACTAGACATCTCCCACCCCACTACCACTATCAGATTAGAGCCATAAGGGAGACTAGACATCTACCACCCCACTACCACTATCAGATAAGAGCCATAAGGGAGACTAGACATCTACTGCCCCACTACCACTATCAGATTAGAGCTATAAAAGAGACTAGACATCTGCCACCCCACTAACACGATCAGATTAGAGCCATAAGTGAGACTAGACATCTACTGCCCCACTACCACTATCAGATTAGAGCCATAAGGGAGACTAGACATCTACCACCCCACTACCACTATCAGATTAGAGCCATAAGGGAGTCTAGACATCTACCACCCCACTACCACTATAAAATTTGAAACATAAGGGAGACTACACATCTCCCACCCCACTACCACTATCAGATTAGAGCCATAAAGGAGACTAGACATCAGATTAGAGCCATAAGGGAGACTAGACATCTCCCACCTCACTACCACTATCAGATTAGAGCCATAAGGGAGACTAAACATCTACTGCCCCACTACCACTATCAGATTAGATCCATAAGGGAGACTAGACATCTGCCACCACACTACCACTATCAGATTAGAGCCATGAGAGAGTCTAGACATCTACTGCCCCACTACCACTATCAGATTAGAGCCATAAGGGAGACTAGACATCTAACACCCCACTACCACTCTCAGATTAGAGCCATAAATGAGACTAGACATCTACCACCCCACTACCTCTATAAAATTTGAGACCTAAGGGAGACTAGACATCTCCCACCCCACTACCACTATCAGATTAGAGCCATAAAGGAGACTAGACATCAGATTAGAGCCATAAGGGAGACTAGACATCTACCACACCACTACCACTATCAGATCATAGCCATAAGGGAGTCTAGACATCTACTGCCCCACTACCACTATCAGATTTAGAGCCATAATTGAGACTAGACATCTACAACCCCACTACCACTATCAGATCAGAGCCATAAGGGAGACTAGACATCTACAACCCCACTACCACTCTCAGATTAGAGCCATAAATGAGACTAGACATCTACCACCCCACTACTTCTATAAAATTTGAGACCTAAGGGAGACTAGACATCTCCCACCCCACTACCACTATCAGATTAGAGCCATAAAGGAGACTAGACTTCAGATTAGAGCCACGAGGGAGACTAGACATCTACTGCCCCACTACCACTATCAGATTAGACCCATAAGGGAGACTAGACATCTACCACCCCACTAACACTATCAGATAAGAGCCATAAGGGAGACTAGACATCTACTGCCCCACTACCACTATCAGATTAGAGCTATAAAAGAGACTAGACATCTACTGCCCCACTACCACTATCAGATTAGAGCTATAAAAGAGACTAGACATCTACAACCCCACTACCACTATCAGATTAGAGCCATAAGGGAGTCTAGACATCTACTAACCCACTACCACTATAAAATTAGAGACATAAGGGAGACTAGACATCTCCCACCCCACTACCAGCTTAGAGCCATAAGAGAGACTAGACATCTACTGCCCCACTACCACTATCAGATTAGAGCTATAAAGGAGACTAGACATCTACCACCCCACTACCACTATCAGATTAGAGCCATAAGGGAGACTAGACATCTACAACCCCACTACCACTATCAGATTAGAGCCATAAACGAGACTAGACATCTACCACCCCACTACCACTATCAGATTAGAGCCATAAGGGAGACTAGACATCTACAACCCCACTACCACTATCAGATTAGAGACATAAGGGAGACTAGACATCTACCACCCCACTACCACTATCAGATTAGAGCCATAAGGGAGACTTGACATCTACCACCCCACTACCACTATCAGATTAGAGCCATAAGGGAGTCTAGACATCTACCACCCCACTACCACTATAAAATTAGAAACATAAGGGAGACTAGACATCTCCCACCCCACTACCACTATCAGATTAGAGCCATAAAGGAGACTAGACATCAGATTAGAGCCATAAGGGAGACTAGACATCTCCCACCTCACTACCACTATCAGATTAGAGCCATAAGGGAGACTAGACATCTACTGCCCCACTACCACTATCAGATTAGAGCCATAAGGGAGACTAGACATCTACCACCCCACCACCACTATCAAATTAGAGCCGTAAGGGAGTCTAGACATCTACCACCCCACTACCACTATAAAATTAGAGACATAAGGGAGACTAGACATCTCCCACCTCACTACCACTATCAGATTAGAGCCATAAGGGAGACTAGACATCTACTGCCCCACTACCACTATCAGATTAGAGCCATAAAGGAGACTAGACATCAGATTAGAGCCATAAGGGAGACTAGACATCTCCCACCTCACTACCACTATCAGATTAGAGCCATAAGGGAGACTAGACATCTACTGCCCCACTACCACTATCAGATTAGAGCCATAAAGGAGACTAGACATCAGATTAGAGCCATAAGGGAGACTAGACATCTCCCACCTCACTACCACTATCAGATTAGAGCCATAAGGGAGACTAGACATCTACTGCCCCACTACCACTATCAGATTAGAGCCATAAGGGAGACTAGACATCTCCCACCCCACTACCACTATCAGATTAGAGCCATAAGGGAGTCTAGACATCTACCACCCCACTACCACTATAAAATTAGAAACATAAGGGAGACTAGACATCTCCCACCTCACTACCACTATCAGATTAGAGCCATAAGGGAGACTAGACATCTACTGCCCCACTACCACTATCAGATTATAGCCATAAGGGAGACTAGACATCTCCCACCCCACTACCACTATCAGATTAGAGCCATAAAGGAGACTAGACATCAGATTAGAGCCATAAGGGAGACTAGACATCTACCACCCCACTACCACTATCAGATTAGAGCCATAAGGGAGTCTAGACATCTACTAACCCACTACCACTATAAAATTAGAGACATAAGGGAGACTAGACATCTCCCACCCCACTACCACTATCAGATTAGAGCCATAAGCGAGACTAGACATCTACTGCCCAAATACCACTATCAGATTAGAGCTATAGAGGAGACTAGACATCTACCACCCCACTACCACTATCAGATTAGAGCCATAAGGGAGACTAGACATCTACAACCCCACTACCACTATCAGATTAGAGCCATAAGGGAGACTAGACATCTACAACCCCACTACCACTATCAGATTAGAGCCATAAAGTAGACTAGACATCTACCACTATCAAATTAGAGCCATAAAGGAGACTAGACATCTACCACCCCACTACCACTATCAGATTAGAGCCATAAGGGAGACTAGACATCTACCACCCCACTACCACTATCAGATTAGAGCCATAAGGGAGACTAGACATCTACAACCCCACTACCACTATCAGATTAGAGCCATAAAGGAGACTAGACATCTACCACCCCACTACCACTATCAGATTAGAGCCATAAGGGAGACTAGACATCTACAACCCCACTACCACTATCAGATTAGAGCCATAAGGGAGACTAGACATCTACAACCCCACTACCACTATCAGATTAGAGCCATAAAGGAGACTAGACATCTACCACCCCACTACCACTATCAGATTAGAGCCATAAGGGAGACTAGACATCTACCACTATCAAATTAGAGCCATAAAGGAGACTAGACATCTACCACCCCACTACCACTATCAGATTAGAGCCATAAGGGAGTCTAGACATCTACCACCTCACTACCACTATCAGATTAGAACCATAAGGGAGGCTAGACATCTACCACCCCACTACCACTATCAGATTAGAGCCATAAGGGAGTCTAGACATCTACCACCCCACTACCACTATAAAATTAGGAACATAAGGGAGACTAGACATCTCCCACCCCACTACCACTATCAGATTAGAGACATAAAGGAGACTAGACATCAGATTAGAGCCATAAGGGAGACTAGACATCTACCACCCCACTACCACTATCAGATTAGAGCAAAAAGGGAGACTAGACATCTACCACTATCAAATTAGAGCCATAAAGGAGACTAGACATCTAACATCCCTCTACCACTATCAGATTAGAGACAAAAAGGAAACTAGACATCTACCACCCCCCTACCACTATCAGATTTGAGCCTTAAAGGAGACTAGGCATCTACCACACCACTACCACTATCATATTAGAGCTATAAAGGAGACTAGACATGTACCACTCCACTACCACTATCAGATTAGAGCCATAAGGGAGACTAGACATCTACTGCCCCACTACCACTATCAGATTAGAGCCATAAGGGAGACTAGACATCTACCACCCCACCACCACTATCAGATTAGATCCGTAAGGGAGACTAGACATCAGATTAGAGCCATAAGGGAGTCTAGACATCTACTGCCCCAATACCACTATCAGATTAGAGCTATAGAGGAGACTAGACATCTACCACCCCACTACCACTATCAGATTAGAGCCATAAGGGAGAATAGACATCTACCACCCCACTACCACTATCAGATTAGAGCCATAAGGGAGACTAGACATCTACCACCCCACTACCACTATCAGATTAGAGCAATATGGGAGAGTAGACATCTACCACAATCATATTAGAGCCATAAGGGAGACTAGACATCTACCACCCCACTACCACTATCAGATTAGAGACATAAGGGAGACTAGACATCTCCCACCCCACTACCACTATCGATTAGACCCATAAGGGAGACTAGACATCTACTAACCCACTACCACTATAAAATTAGAGACATAAGGGAGACTAGACATCTACTAACCCACTACCACTATAAAATTAGAGACATAAGGGAGACTAGACATCTCCCACCCCACTACCACTATCAGATTAGAGCCATAAGGGAGACTAGACATCTACTGCCCCAATACCACTATCAGATTAGAGCTATAGAGGAGACTAGACATCTACCACCCCACTACCACTATCAGATTAGAGCCATACGGGAGACTAGACATCTACAACCCCACTACCACTATCAGATTAGAGCCATAAGGGAGACTAGACATCTACAACCCCACTACCACTATCAGATTAGAGCCATAAAGTAGACTAGACATCTACCACTATCAAATTAGAGCCATAAAGGAGACTAGACATCTACCACCCCACTACCACTATCAGATTAGAGCCATAAGGGAGACTAGACATCTACCACCCCACTACCACTATCAGATTAGAGCCATAAGGGAGACTAGACATCTACAACTCCACTACCACTATCAGATTAGAGCCATAAAGGAGACTAGACATCTACCACCCCACTACCACTATCAGATTAGAGCCATAAGGGAGACTAGACATCTACAACCCCACTACCACTATCAGATTAGAGCCATAAGGGAGACTAGACATCTACAACCCCACTACCACTATCAGATTAGAGCCATAAAGGAGACTAAACATCTACCACCACACTACCACTATCATATTAGAGCCATAAGGGAGACTAGACATCTACCACTATCAAATTAGAGCCATAAAGGAGACTAGACATCTACCACCCCACTACCACTATCAGATTAGAGCCATAAGGGAGTCTAGACATCTACCACCACACTACCACTATCAGATTAGAACCATAAGGGAAGCCAGACATCTACCACCCCACTACCACTATCAGATTAGAGCCATAAGGGAGTCTAGACATCTACCACCCCACTACCACTATAAAATTAGGAACATAAGGGAGACTAGACATCTCCCACCCCACTACCACTATCAGATTAGAGCCATAAAGGAGACTAGACATCAGATTAGAGCCATAAGGGAGACTAGACATCTACCACCCCACTACCACTATCATATTAGAGCCATAAGGGAGACTAGACATCTACCACCCCTCTACCACTATCAGATTAGAGCCATAAGGGAGTCTAGACATCTACTGCCCCACTACCACTATCAGAATTGAGCTATAAAGGAGACTAGACATCTACCACTATCAGATTAGAGCAATAAAGTAGACTAGACATCTACCACTTTCAAATTAGAGCCATAAAGGAGACAAGACATCTACAACCCCACTACCACTATCAGATTAGAGCCATAAGGGAGTCTAGACATCTCCCACCCCACTACCACTATAAAATTAGAGACATAAGGGAGACTAGACATCTCCCACCCCACTACCACTATCAGATTAGAGCCATAAAGGGGACTAGAAATCAGATTAGAACCATGAGGGAGACTAGACATCTACCACCCCACTACCACTATCAGATTAGAGCCATAAGGGAGACTAGACATCTACTGCCCCACTACCACTATAAGATTAGAGCCATAAGGGAGACTAGACATCTACTGCCCAACTACCACTATCAGATTAGAGCCAAAAGGGAGTCTAGACATCTACCACCCCACCACCACCATCAGATTAGAGCCATGAGGGAGACTAGACATCTACCACCCGACTACCACTATCAGATTAGAGCAAAAAGGGAGACTAGACATCTACCACTATCAAATTAGAGCCAGAAAGGAGACTAGACATCTACCATCCCACTACCACTTTCAGATTAGAGACAAAAAGGAAACTAGACATCTACCACCCCCCTACCACTATCAGATTTGAGCCTTAAAGGAGACTAGGCATCTACCACACCACTACCACTATCATATTAGAGCTATAAAGGAGACTAGACATGTACCACTCCACTACCACTATCAGATTAGAGCAATAAAGTAGACTAGACATCTACCACTATCAAATTAGAGCCATAAAGGAGACTAGACATCTACCACCCCACTACCACTATCAGATTAGAGCCATATGGGATACTAGACATCTACTGCCCCACTACCACTATCAGATTAGAGCTATAAAGGAGACTAGACATCTACCACCCCACTACCACTATCAGATTAGAGCCATAAGGGAGACTAGACATCTACTGCCCCACTACCACTATCAGATTAGAGCTATAAAGGAGACTAGACATCTACTGCCCCACTACCACTATAAAATTAGAGACATAAGGGAGACTAGACATCTCCCACCCCACTACCACTATCAGATTAGAGCCATAAAGGAGACTAGACATCAGATTAGAGCCATACGGGAGACTAGACATCTACCACTATCAGATTAGAGCCATAAGGGAGACTAGACATCTACCACCCCACTACCACTATCAGATTAGAGCAAAAAGGGAGACTAGACATCTACCACTATCAAATTAGAGCCATAAAGGAGACTAGACATCTACCATCCCACTACCACTATCAGATTAGAGACAAAAAGGAAACTAGACATCTACCACCCCCCTACCACTATCAGATTTGAGCCTTAAAGGAGACTAGGCATCTACCACACCACTACCACTATCATATTAGAGCTATAAAGGAGACTAGACATGTACCACTCCACTACCACTATCAGATTAGAGCAATAAGGTAGACTAGACATCTACCACTATCAACTTAGAGCCATAAAGGAGACTAGATATCTACCACCCCACTACCACTATCAGATTAGAGCCATAAGGGAGTCTAGACATCTACTGCCCCACTACCACTATCACATTAGAGTCATAAGGGAGACTAGACATCAACCACCCCACTACCACTATCAGATTAGAGCCATACGGGAGTCTAGACATCTACTGCCCCACTACCACTATCACATTAGAGTCATAAGGGAGACTAGACATCTACCACCCCACTACCACTATCAGATTAGAGCCATATTGTAGTCCAGACATATACCACCCCACTACCACTATAAAATTAGAGACATAAGGGAGACTAGACATCTCCCACCCCACTACCACTATCAGATTAGAGCCATAAAGGAGACTAGACATCAGATTAGAGCCATAAGGGAGACTAGACATCTCCCACCCAACTACCACTATCAGATTAGCCATAAGGGAGACTAGACATCTACCACCCCACTACCACTATCACATTAGAGCAATATGGGAGACTATACATCTACCACTATCAGATTAGAGCCATAAGGGAGACTAGCCATCTACCACCCCACTACCACTATCAGATTAGAGACATAAGGGAGTCTAGACATCTACTAACCCACTACCACTATAAAATTAGAGACATAAGGGAGCCTAGACATCTCCCACCCCACTACCACTTTTCAGATTAGAGCCATAAGGGAGACTAGACATCTACTGCCCCACTACCACTATCAGATTAGAGCTATAAAGGAGACTAGACTACCACCCCACTACCACTATCAGATTAGAGCAATAAAGTAGACTAGACATCTACCACTATCAAATTAGAGCCATAAAGGAGACTAGACATCTTCCACCCCACTACCACTATCAGATTAGAGCCATAAGGGAGACTAGACATCTTCAACCCCACTACCACTATCAGATTAGAGACATAAGGGAGACTAGACATCTCCCACCCCACTACCACTATCAGATTAGAGCAATAAAGGAGACTAGACATCAGATTAGAGCCATACGGGAGACTAGACATCTACCACCCGACTACCACTATCAGATTATAGCAATAAGGGAGACTAGACATCAACCACTATCAAATTAGAGCCATAAAGGAGACTAGACATCTACCATCCCACTACCACTATCAGATTAGAGACAAAAAGGAAACTAGACATCTACCACCCCCCTACCACTATCAGATTTGAGCCTTAAAGGAGACTAGGCATCTACCACACCACTACCACTATCATATTAGAGCTATAAAGGAGACTAGACATGTACCACTCCACTACCACTATCAGATTAGAGCAATAAGGTAGACTAGACATCTACCACTATCAAATTAGAGCCATAAAGGAGACTAGACATCTACCACCCCACTACCACTATCAGATTAGAGCCATATGGGAGACTAGACATCTACTGCCCCACTACCACTATCAGATTAGAGCTATAAAGGAGACTAGACATCTACCACCCCACTACCACTATCAGATTAGAGCCATAAGGGAGACTAGACATCTACTGCCCCACTACCACTATCAGATTAGAGCTATAAAGGAGACTAGACATCTACTGCCCCACTACCACTATAAAATTAGAGACATAAGGGAGACTAGACATCTCCCACCCAACTACCACTATCAGATTAGCCATAAGGGAGACTAGACATCTACCACCCCACTACCACTATCACATTAGAGCAATATGGGAGACTATACATCTACCACTATCAGATTAGAGCCATAAGGGAGACTAGCCATCTACCACCCCACTACCACTATCAGATTAGAGACATAAGGGAGTCTAGACATCTACTAACCCACTACCACTATAAAATTAGAGACATAAGGGAGCCTAGACATCTCCCACCCCACTACCACTTTTCAGATTAGAGCCATAAGGGAGACTAGACATCTACTGCCCCACTACCACTATCAGATTGGAGCTATAAAGGAGACTAGACTACCACCCCACTACCACTATCAGATTAGAGCAATAAAGTAGACTAGACATCTACCACTATCAAATTAGAGCCATAAAGGAGACTAGACATCTTCCAACCCACTACCACTATCAGATTAGAGCCATAAGGGAGACTAGACATCTTCAACCCCACTACCACTATCAGATTAGAGACATAAGGGAGACTAGACATCTCCCACCCCACTACCACTATCAGATTAGAGCAATAAAGGAGACTAGACATCAGATTAGAGCCATACGGGAGACTAGACATCTACCACCCGACTACCACTATCAGATTATAGCAATAAGGGAGACTAGACATCAACCACTATCAAATTAGAGCCATAAAGGAGACTAGACATCTACCATCCCACTACCACTATCAGATTAGAGACAAAAAGGAAACTAGACATCTACCACCCCCCTACCACTATCAGATTTGAGCCTTAAAGGAGACTAGGCATCTACCACACCACTACCACTATCATATTAGAGCTATAAAGGAGACTAGACATGTACCACTCCACTACCACTATCAGATTAGAGCAATAAAGTAGACTAGACATCTACCACTATCAAATTAGAGCCATAAAGGAGACTAGACATCTACCACCCCACTACCACTATCAGATTAGAGCCATATGGGAGACTAGACATCTACTGCCCCACTACCACTATCAGATTAGAGCTATAAAGGAGACTAGACATCTACCACCCCCACTACCACTATCAGATTAGAGCCATAAGGGAGACTAGACATCTACTGCCCCACTACCACTATCAGATTAGAGCTATAAAGGAGACTAGACATCTACCACCCCACTACCACTATCAGATTAGAGCCATAAGGGAGACTACACATCTACTGCCCCACTACCACTATCAGATTAGAGCTATAAAGGAGACTAGACATCTACTGCCCCACTACCACTATAAAATTAGAGACATAAGGGAGACTAGACATCTCCCACCCCACTACCACTATCAGATTAGAGCCATAAAGGAGACTAGACATCAGATTAGAGCCATACGGGAGACTAGACATCTACCACCCGACTACCACTATCAGATTAGAGACAAAAAGGAAACTAGACATATACCACCCCCCTACCACTATCAGATTTGAGCCTTAAAGGAGACTAGGCATCTACCACACCACTACCACTATCATATTAGAGCTATAAAGGAGACTAGACATGTACCACTCCACTACCACTATCAGATTAGAGCAATAAGGTAGACTAGACATCTACCACTATCAATTTAGAGCCATAAAGGAGACTAGATATCTACCACCCCACTACCACTATCAGATTAGAGCCATAAGGGAGACTAGACATCAACCACCCCACTACCACTATCAGATTAGAGCCATACGGGAGTCTAGACATCTACTGCCCCACTACCACTATCACATTAGAGTCATAAGGGAGACTAGACATATACCACCCCACTACCACTATAAAATTAGAGACATAAGGTAGACTAGACATCTACCACTATCAATTTAGAGCCATAAAGGAGACTAGATATCTACCACCCCACTACCACTATCAGATTAGAGCCATAAGGGAGACTAGACATCAACCACCCCACTACCACTATCAGATTAGAGCCATACGGGAGTCTAGACATCTACCACCCCACTACCACTATCAGATTAGAGCCATATTGTAGTCCAGACATATACCACCCCACTACCACTATAAAATTAGAGACATAAGGGAGACTAGACATCTCCCACCCCACTACCACTATCAGATTAGAGCCATAAAGGAGACTAGACATCAGATTAGAGCCATAAGGGAGACTAGACATCTACCACCCAACTACCACTATCAGATTAGCCATAAGGGAGACTAGACATCTACCACCCCACTACCACTATCACATTAGAGCAATATGGGAGACTATACATCTACCACTATCAGATTAGCGCCATAAGGGAGACTAGCCATCTACCACCCCACTACCACTATCAGATTAGAGCCATAAGGGAGTCTAGACATCTACTAACCCACTACCACTATAAAATTAGAGACATAAGGGAGCCTAGACATCTCCCACCCCACTACCACTTTTCAGATTAGAGCCATAAGGGAGACTAGACATCTACTGCCCCACTACCACTATCAGATTAGAGCTATAAAGGAGACTAGACTACCACCCCACTACCACTATCAGATTAGAGCAATAAAGTAGACTAGACATCTACCACTATCAAATTAGAGCCATAAAGGAGACTAGACATCTTCCACCCCACTACCACTATCAGATTAGAGCCATAAGGGAGACTAGACATCTTCAACCCCACTACCACTATCAGATTAGAGACATAAGGGAGACTAGACATCTCCCACCCCACTACCACTATCAGATTAGAGCAATAAAGGAGACTAGACATCAGATTAGAGCCATACGGGAGACTAGACATCTACCACCCGACTACCACTATCAGATTATAGCAATAAGGGAGACTAGACATCAACCACTATCAAATTAGAGCCATAAAGGAGACTAGACATCTACCATCCCACTACCACTATCAGATTAGAGACAAAAAGGAAACTAGACATCTACCACCCCCCTACCACTATCAGATTTGAGCCTTAAAGGAGACTAGGCATCTACCACACCACTACCACTATCATATTAGAGCTATAAAGGAGACTAGACATGTACCACTCCACTACCACTATCAGATTAGAGCAATAAGGTAGACTAGACATCTACCACTATCAAATTAGAGCCATAAAGGAGACTAGACATCTACCACCCCACTACCACTATCAGATTAGAGCCATATGGGAGACTAGACATCTACTGCCCCACTACCACTATCAGATTAGAGCTATAAAGGAGACTAGACATCTACTGCCCCACTACCACTATCAGATTAGAGCTATAAAGGAGACTAGACATCTACTGCCCCACTACCACTATAAAATTAGAGACATAAGGGAGACTAGACATCTACCACCCCACTACCACTATCAGATTAGAGCCATACAGGAGACTAGACATCAGATTAGAGCCATACGGGAGACTAGACATCTACCACCCCACTACCACTATCAGATTAGAGCAAAAAGGGAGACTAGACATCTACCACTATCAAATTAGAGCCATAAAGGAGACTAGACATCTACCATCCCACTACCACTATCAGATTAGAGACAAAAAGGAAACTAGACATCTACCACCCCCCTACCACTATCAGATTTGAGCCTTAAAGGAGACTAGGCATCTAACACACCACTACCACTATCATATTAGAGCTATAAAGGAGACTAGACATGTACCACTCCACTACCACTATCAGATTAGAGCAATAAGGTAGACTAGACATCTACCAGTATCAAATTAGAGCCATAAAGGAGACTAGACATCTACCGCCCCACTACCACTATCAGATTAGAGCCATATTGGAGTCTAGACATATACCACCCCACTACCACTATAAAATTAGAGACATAAGGGAGAATAGACATCTCCCACCCCACTACCACTATCAGATTAGAGCCATAAAGGAGACTAGAAATCAGATTAGAGCCATGAGGGAGACTAGACATCTACCACCCCACTACCACTATCAGATTAGAGCCATAAGGGAGACTAGACATCTACCACCCCACAACCACTGTCAGATTAGAGCAATAAGGGAGACTAGACATCTACCACTATCAAAGTAGAGCCATAAAGGAGACTAGACATCTACCACCCCACTACCACTATCAGATTAGAGCCATAAGGGAAAATAGACATCTACTACACCACTACCACTATCAGATTAGAGCTAGAAGGGAGACTAGACATCTACCACCCAACTACCACTATCAGATTAGAGCAATAAGGGAGATAAGACATCTACCACCCCACTACCACTATCAGATTAGAGCCATAAGGGAGTCTAGACATCTACTGCCCCACTACCACTATCAGATTAGAGTCATAAGGGAGACTAGACATCTTCCACCCCACTACCACTATCAGATTAGAAACATAAGGGAGACTAGACATCTACCACCTCACTACCACTATCAGATTAGAGCCATAAGGGAGTTTAGACATCTACTGCCACACTACCACTATCAGATTAGAGCCATAAGGGAGTCTAGACATCTACCACCCCACTACCACTATCAGATTAGAGCCATAAGGGAGTCTAGACATCTACCAGCCAACTACCACTATCAGATTAGAGCCATAAGGTAGACTAGACATCTACCACCCCACAACCACTGTCAGATTAGAGCAATAAGGGAGACTAGACATCTACCACTATCAAAGTAGAGCCATAAAGGAGACTAGACATCTACCACCCCACTACCACTATCAGATTAGAGCCATAAGGGAGAATAGACATCTACTACACCACTACCACTATCAGATTAGAGCTAGAAGGGAGACTAGACATCTACCACCCCACTACCACTATCAGATTAGAGTCATACGGGAGACTAGACATCTACCACCCCATTACCGCTATCAGATTAGAGTCATAAGGGAGACTAGACATCTACCACCCCACTACCACTATCAGATTAGAGCCAAAGGGGAGACTAGACATCTACCACCCCACTACCACTATCAGATTAGAGCCATAAGGGAGTCTAGACATCTACCAGCCAACTACCTACTATCAGATTAGAGCCAAAAGGTAGACTAGACATCTACAACCCCACAACCACTATCAGATTAAAGCAATAAGGAAGACTAGACATCTAACACTATCAGATTAGAGCCATAAGGGACAATAGACATCTACTACCCAACTACCACTATCAGATTAGAGACATAAGGGAGACTAGACATCTACCACCCCACTACCACTATCAGATTAGAGCCATAAGGGAGTCTAGACATCTACCACACCACTACCACTATCAGATTAGAGCCATAAGGTAGACTAGACATCTACCACCCCACAACCACTATCAGATTAAAGCAATAAGGAAGACTAGACATCTACCACTATCAGATTAGAGCCATAAGGGACAATAGACATCTACTACCCCACTACCAATATAAGATTAGAGACATAAGGGAAACTAGACATCTACCACCCCACTACCACTATCAGATTAGAGCCATAAGGGAGTCTAGACATCTGATGCCCCACTACCACTATCAGATTAGAGTCATACGGGAGACTAGACATCTACCACCCCATTACCGCTATCAGATTAGAGTCATAAGGGAGACTAGACATCTACCACCCCACTACCACTATCAGATTAGAGCCATAAGGGAGAATAGACATCTACCACCCCACTACCACTATCAGATTAGAGCCATAAGGGAGTCTAGACATCTACTGCCCCACTACCACTATCAGATTAGAGCCATAAGGGAGTCTAGACATCTACCACCCCACTACCACTATCAGATTAGAGCCATAAGGGAGTCTAGACATCTACTGCCCCACTACCACTATCAGATTAGAGTCATAAGGGAGACTAGACATCTTCCACCCCACTACCACTATCAGATTAGAAACATAAGGGAGACTAGACATCTACCACCTCACTACCACTATCAGATTAGAGCCATAAGGGAGTTTAGACATCTACTGCCACACTACCACTATCAGATTAGAGCCATAAGGGAGTCTAGACATCTACCACCCCACTACCACTATCAGATTAGAGCCATAAGGGAGTCTAGACATCTACCAGCCAACTACCACTATCAGATTAGAGCCATAAGGTAGACTAGACATCTACCACCCCACAACCACTGTCAGATTAGAGCAATAAGGGAGACTAGACATCTACCACTATCAAAGTAGAGCCATAAAGGAGACTAGACATCTACCACCCCACTACCACTATCAGATTAGAGCCATAAGGGAGAATAGACATCTACTACACCACTACCACTATCAGATTAGAGCTAGAAGGGAGACTAGACATCTACCACCCCACTACCACTATCAGATTAGAGTCATACGGGAGACTAGACATCTACCACCCCATTACCGCTATCAGATTAGAGTCATAAGGGAGACTAGACATCTACCACCCCACTACCACTATCAGATTAGAGCCAAAGGGGAGACTAGACATCTACCACCCCACTACCACTATCAGATTAGAGCCATAAGGGAGTCTAGACATCTACCAGCCAACTACCTACTATCAGATTAGAGCCAAAAGGTAGACTAGACATCTACAACCCCACAACCACTATCAGATTAAAGCAATAAGGAAGACTAGACATCTAACACTATCAGATTAGAGCCATAAGGGACAATAGACATCTACTACCCAACTACCACTATCAGATTAGAGACATAAGGGAGACTAGACATCTACCACCCCACTACCACTATCAGATTAGAGCCATAAGGGAGTCTAGACATCTACCACACCACTACCACTATCAGATTAGAGCCATAAGGTAGACTAGACATCTACCACCCCACAACCACTATCAGATTAAAGCAATAAGGAAGACTAGACATCTACCACTATCAGATTAGAGCCATAAGGGACAATAGACATCTACTACCCCACTACCAATATAAGATTAGAGACATAAGGGAAACTAGACATCTACCACCCCACTACCACTATCAGATTAGAGCCATAAGGGAGTCTAGACATCTGATGCCCCACTACCACTATCAGATTAGAGTCATACGGGAGACTAGACATCTACCACCCCATTACCGCTATCAGATTAGAGTCATAAGGGAGACTAGACATCTACCACCCCACTACCACTATCAGATTAGAGCCATAAGGGAGAATAGACATCTACCACCCCACTACCACTATCAGATTAGAGCCATAAGGGAGTCTAGACATCTACTGCCCCACTACCACTATCAGATTAGAGCCATAAGGGAGTCTAGACATCTACCACCCCACTACCACTATCAGATTAGAGCCATAAGGGAGTCTAGACATCTACTGCCCCACTACCACTATCAGATTAGAGTCATAAGGGAGACTAGACATCTTCCACCCCACTACCACTATCAGATTAGAAACATAAGGGAGACTAGACATCTACCACCTCACTACCACTATCAGATTAGAGCCATAAGGGAGTTTAGACATCTACTGCCACACTACCACTATCAGATTAGAGCCATAAGGGAGTCTAGACATCTACCACCCCACTACCACTATCAGATTAGAGCCATAAGGGAGTCTAGACATCTACCAGCCAACTACCACTATCAGATTAGAGCCATAAGGTAGACTAGACATCTACCACCCCACAACCACTGTCAGATTAGAGCAATAAGGGAGACTAGACATCTACCACTATCAAAGTAGAGCCATAAAGGAGACTAGACATCTACCACCCCACTACCACTATCAGATTAGAGCCATAAGGGAGAATAGACATCTACTACACCACTACCACTATCAGATTAGAGCTAGAAGGGAGACTAGACATCTACCACCCCACTACCACTATCAGATTAGAGTCATACGGGAGACTAGACATCTACCACCCCATTACCGCTATCAGATTAGAGTCATAAGGGAGACTAGACATCTACCACCCCACTACCACTATCAGATTAGAGCCAAAGGGGAGACTAGACATCTACCACCCCACTACCACTATCAGATTAGAGCCATAAGGGAGTCTAGACATCTACCAGCCAACTACCTACTATCAGATTAGAGCCAAAAGGTAGACTAGACATCTACAACCCCAGAACCACTATCAGATTAAAGCAATAAGGAAGACTAGACATCTAACACTATCAGATTAGAGCCATAAGGGACAATAGACATCTACTACCCAACTACCACTATCAGATTAGAGACATAAGGGAGACTAGACATCTACCACCCCACTACCACTATCAGATTAGAGCCATAAGGGAGTCTAGACATCTACCACACCACTACCACTATCAGATTAGAGCCATAAGGTAGACTAGACATCTACCACCCCACAACCACTATCAGATTAAAGCAATAAGGAAGACTAGACATCTACCACTATCAGATTAGAGCCATAAGGGACAATAGACATCTACTACCCCACTACCAATATAAGATTAGAGACATAAGGGAAACTAGACATCTACCACCCCACTACCACTATCAGATTAGAGCCATAAGGGAGTCTAGACATCTGCTGCCCCACTACCACTATCAGATTAGAGTCATACGGGAGACTAGACATCTACCACCCCATTACCGCTATCAGATTAGAGTCATAAGGGAGACTAGACATCTACCACCCCACTACCACTATCAGATTAGAGCCATAAGGGAGAATAGACATCTACCACCCCACTACCACTATCAGATTAGAGCCATAAGGGAGTCTAGACATCTACTGCCCCACTACCACTATCAGATTAGAGCCATAAGGGAGTCTAGACATCTACCACCCCACTACCACTATCAGATTAGAGCCATAAGGGAGTCTAGACATCTACTGCCCCACTACCACTATCAGATTAGAGTCATAAGGGAGACTAGACATCTTCCACCCCACTACCACTATCAGATTAGAGCCATAAGGGAGACTAGACATCTACCCCTATCAGATTAGAGCCATAAGGGACAATAGACATATACTACCCCACTACCACTATCAGATTAGAGACATAAGGGAGACTAGACATCTACCACCCCACTACCACTATCAGATTTGAGCCATAAGGGAGACTAGACATCTACCACCCCACTACCACTATCAGATTAGAGCCATAAGGGAGACTAGACATCTACCACCCAACTACCACTATCAGATTAGAGCCATAAAGTAGACTACACATCTACCACCCCACTACCACTATCAGATTAGAGCCAAAGGGGAGACTAGACATCTACCACCCCACTACCACTATCAGATTAGAGCCATAAGGGAGTCTAGACATCTACCAGCCAACTACCACTATCAGATTAGAGCCAAAAGGTAGACTAGACATCTACAACCCCACAACCACTGTCTGATTAGAGCTATAAGGGAGACTAGACATCTACCACCCCACTACCACTATCAGATTAGAGCCATAAAGGAGACTAGACATCTACGACCCCACTACCACTATCAGATTAGAGCCATAAGGGAAAATAGACATCTACTACACCACTACCACTATCAGATTAGAGCTAGAAGGGAGACTAGACATCTACCACCCAACTACCACTATCAGATTAGAGCAATAAGGGAGATAAGACATCTACCACCCCACTACCACTATCAGATTAGAGCCATAAGGGAGTCTAGACATCTACTGCCCCACTACCACTATCAGATTAGAGTCATAAGGGAGACTAGACATCTTCCACCCCACTACCACTATCAGATTAGAAACATAAGGGAGACTAGACATCTACCACCCCACTACCACTATCAGATTAGAGCCATAAGGGAGTTTAGACATCTACTGCCACACTACCACTATCAGATTAGAGCCATAAGGGAGTCTAGACATCTACCACCCCACTACCACTATCAGATTAGAGCCATAAGGGAGTCTAGACATCTACCAGCCAACTACCACTATCAGATTAGAGCCATAAGGTAAACTAGACATCTACCACCCCACAACCACTGTCAGATTAGAGCAATAAGGGAGACTAGACATCTACCACTATCAAAGTAGAGCCATAAAGGAGACTAGACATCTACCACCCCACTACCACTATCAGATTAGAGCCATAAGGGAGAATAGACATCTACTACACCACTACCACTATCAGATTAGTGCTAGAAGGGAGACTAGACATCTACCACCCCACTACCACTATCAGATTAGAGCCATAAGGGAGTCTAGACATCTACCACACCACTACCACTATCAGATTAGAGCCATAAGGGAGATCTAGACATCTACCACCCCACTACCACTATCAGATTAGAGCCATAAGGGAGTCTAGACATCTACTGCCCCACTACCACTATCAGATTAGAGTCATAAGGGAGTTTAGACATCTACTGCCATACTACCACTATCAGATTAGAGCCATAAGGGAGTCTAGACATCTACCAGCCAACTACCACTATCAGATTAGAGCCATAAGGGAGAATAGACATCTACCACCCCACTACCACTATCAGATTAGAGCTAGAAGGGAGACTAGACATCTACCACCCCACTACCACTATCAGATTAGAGCAATAAGGGAGTCTTGACATCTACCACCCCACTACCACTATCAGATTAGAGCCATAAGGTAGACTAGACATCTACCACCCCACAACCACTGTCAGATTAGAGCAATAAGGGAGACTAGACATCTACCACTATCAAAGTAGAGCCATAAAGGAGACTAGACATCTACCACCCCACTACCACTATCAGATTAGAGCCATAAGGGAGAATAGACATCTACTACACCACTACCACTATCAGATTAGAGCTAGAAGGGAGACTAGACATCTACCACCCCACTACCACTATCAGATTAGAGTCATACGGGAGACTAGACATCTACCACCCCATTACCGCTATCAGATTAGAGTCATAAGGGAGACTAGACATCTACCACCCCACTACCACTATCAGATTAGAGCCAAAGGGGAGACTAGACATCTACCACCCCACTACCACTATCAGATTAGAGCCATAAGGGAGTCTAGACATCTACCAGCCAACTACCTACTATCAGATTAGAGCCAAAAGGTAGACTAGACATCTACAACCCCACAACCACTATCAGATTAAAGCAATAAGGAAGACTAGACATCTAACACTATCAGATTAGAGCCATAAGGGACAATAGACATCTACTACCCAACTACCACTATCAGATTAGAGACATAAGGGAGACTAGACATCTACCACCCCACTACCACTATCAGATTAGAGCCATAAGGGAGTCTAGACATCTACCACACCACTACCACTATCAGATTAGAGCCATAAGGTAGACTAGACATCTACCACCCCACAACCACTATCAGATTAAAGCAATAAGGAAGACTAGACATCTACCACTATCAGATTAGAGCCATAAGGGACAATAGACATCTACTACCCCACTACCAATATAAGATTAGAGACATAAGGGAAACTAGACATCTACCACCCCACTACCACTATCAGATTAGAGCCATAAGGGAGTCTAGACATCTGCTGCCCCACTACCACTATCAGATTAGAGTCATACGGGAGACTAGACATCTACCACCCCATTACCGCTATCAGATTAGAGTCATAAGGGAGACTAGACATCTACCACCCCACTACCACTATCAGATTAGAGCCATAAGGGAGAATAGACATCTACCACCCCACTACCACTATCAGATTAGAGCCATAAGGGAGTCTAGACATCTACTGCCCCACTACCACTATCAGATTAGAGCCATAAGGGAGTCTAGACATCTACCACCCCACTACCACTATCAGATTAGAGCCATAAGGGAGTCTAGACATCTACCACCCAACTACCGCTATCAGATTAGAGCCATAAGGTAGACTAGACATCTACCACCCCACAACCACTATCAGATTAGAGCCATAAGGGAGACTAGACATCTACCCCTATCAGATTAGAGCCATAAGGGACAATAGACATATACTACCCCACTACCACTATCAGATTAGAGACATAAGGGAGACTAGACATCTACCACCCCACTACCACTATCAGATTTGAGCCATAAGGGAGACTAGACATCTACCACCCCACTACCACTATCAGATTAGAGCCATAAGGGAGACTAGACATCTACCACCCAACTACCACTATCAGATTAGAGCCATAAAGTAGACTACACATCTACCACCCCACTACCACTATCAGATTAGAGCCAAAGGGGAGACTAGACATCTACCACCCCACTACCACTATCAGATTAGAGCCATAAGGGAGTCTAGACATCTACCAGCCAACTACCACTATCAGATTAGAGCCAAAAGGTAGACTAGACATCTACAACCCCACAACCACTGTCAGATTAGAGCTATAAGGGAGACTAGACATCTACCACCCCACTACCACTATCAGATTAGAGCCATAAGGGAGACTAGACATCTACCACCCCACTACCACTATCAGATTAGAGCCATAAGGGAAAATAGACATCTACTACACCACTACCACTATCAGATTAGAGCTAGAAGGGAGACTAGACATCTACCACCCAACTACCACTATCAGATTAGAGCAATAAGGGAGATAAGACATCTACCACCCCACTACCACTATCAGATTAGAGCCATAAGGGAGTCTAGACATCTACTGCCCCACTACCACTATCAGATTAGAGTCATAAGGGAGACTAGACATCTTCCACCCCACTACCACTATCAGATTAGAAACATAAGGGAGACTAGACATCTACCACCCCACTACCACTATCAGATTAGAGCCATAAGGGAGTTTAGACATCTACTGCCACACTACCACTATCAGATTAGAGCCATAAGGGAGTCTAGACATCTACCACCCCACTACCACTATCAGATTAGAGCCATAAGGGAGTCTAGACATCTACCAGCCAACTACCACTATCAGATTAGAGCCATAAGGTAAACTAGACATCTACCACCCCACAACCACTGTCAGATTAGAGCAATAAGGGAGACTAGACATCTACCACTATCAAAGTAGAGCCATAAAGGAGACTAGACATCTACCACCCCACTACCACTATCAGATTAGAGCCATAAGGGAGAATAGACATCTACTACACCACTACCACTATCAGATTAGTGCTAGAAGGGAGACTAGACATCTACCACCCCACTACCACTATCAGATTAGAGCCATAAGGGAGTCTAGACATCTACCACACCACTACCACTATCAGATTAGAGCCATAAGGGAGATAAGACATCTACCACCCCACTACCACTATCAGATTAGAGCCATAAGGGAGTCTAGACATCTACTGCCCCACTACCACTATCAGATTAGAGTCATAAGGGAGTTTAGACATCTACTGCCATACTACCACTATCAGATTAGAGCCATAAGGGAGTCTAGACATCTACCAGCCAACTACCACTATCAGATTAGAGCCATAAGGGAGAATAGACATCTACCACCCCACTACCACTATCAGATTAGAGCTAGAAGGGAGACTAGACATCTACCACCCCACTACCACTATCAGATTAGAGCAATAAGGGAGTCTTGACATCTACCACCCCACTACCACTATCAGATTAGAGCCATAAGGGAGTCTAGACATCTACTGCCCCACTACCACTATCAGATTAGAGTCATAAGGGAGTCTAGACATCTACCAGCCAACTACCACTATCAGATTAGAGCCATAAGGGAGAATAGACATCTACCACCCCACTACCACTATCAGATTAGAGCTAGAAGGGAGACTAGACATCTACCACCCCACTACCACTATCAGATTAGAGCAATAAGGGAGTCTTGACATCTACCACCCCACTACCACTATCAGATTAGAGCCATAAGGGAGTTTAGACATCTACTGCCACACTACCACTATCAGATTAGAGCCATAAGGGAGTCTAGACATCTACCACCCCACTACCACTATCAGATTAGAGCCATAAAGTAGACTACACATCTACCAAATCAAATCAAATCAAATTTTATTAGTCACATACACATGGTTAGCAGATGTTAATGCGAGTGTAGCGAAATGCTTGTGCTTCTAGTTCCGACAATGCAGTAATAACCAACAGTAATCTAACCTAACAATTCCACACTACTACCTTACACACACACACAAGTGTAAAGGGATAAAGAATATGTACATAAAGATATATGGATGAGTGGTGGTACAGAACGGCATGGCAGATGCAGTAGATGGTATAGAGTACGGTATATACATATGAGATGAGTCCTGTAGGGTATGTAAACATAAAGTGGCATAGTTTAAAGTGGCTAGTGGTACATGTATTGCATAAAGATGGCAAGATGCAGTAGATGATATAGAGTACAGTATATATACATATGAGATGGGTAATGTAGGGTATGTAGACATTGTATTAAGTGGCATTGCTTAAAGTGGCTAGTGGTACATTTTTACATAATTCCCATCAATTCCCATTTTTAAAGTGGCTGGAGTTGAGTCAGTATGTTGGCAGCGGCCGCTAAATGTTAGTGGTGGCTGTTTAACAGTCTGATGGCCTTGAGATAGAAGCTGTTTTTCAGTCTCTCGGTCCCTGCTTTGATGCACCTGTACTGACCTCGCCTTCTGGATGATAGCGGGGTGAACAGGCAGTGGCTTGGGTGGTTGTTGTCCTTGATGATCTTTATGGCCTTCCTGTGACATCGGGTGGTGTAGGTGTCCTGGAGGGCAGGTAGTTTGCCCCTGGTGATGCGTTCTGCAGACCTCACTACCCTCTGGAGAGCCTTACGGTTGTGGGCGGAGCAGTTGCCGTACCAGGCGGTGATACAGCCCGACAGGATGCTCTCGATTGTGCATCTGTAGAAGTTTGTGAGTGCTTTTGGTGACAAGCCGAATTTCTTCAGCCTCCTGAGGTTGAAGAGGCGCTGCTGCGCCTTCTTCACAACGCTGTCTGTGTGGGTGGACCAGTTCAGTTTGTCCGTGATGTGTACACCGAGGAACTTAAAACTTTCCACCTTCTCCACTACTGACCCGTCGATGTGGATAGGGGGGTGCTCCCTCTGCTGTTTCCTGAAGTCCACAATCATCTCCTTTGTTTTGTTGACGTTGAGTATGAGGTTATTTTCCTGACACCACACTCCGAGGGCCCTCACCTCCTCCCTGTAGGCCGTCTCGTCGTTGTTGGTGATCAAGCCTACCACTGTAGTGTCATCCGCAAACTTGATGATTGAGTTGGAGGCGTGCATGGCCACGCAGTCGTGGGTGAACAGGGAGTACAGGAGAGGGCTCAGAACGCACCCTTGTGGGGCCCCAGTGTTGAGGATCAGCGGGGTGGAGATGTTGTTACCTACCCTCACCACCTGGGGGCGGCCCGTCAGGAAGTCCAGGACCCAGTTGCACAGGGCGGGGTCGAGACCCAGGGTCTCGAGCTTGATGACGAGTTTGGAGGGTACTATGGTGTTAAATGCTGAGCTGTAATCGATGAACAGCATTCTCACATGGGTATTCCTCTTGTCCAGATGGGTTAGGGCAGTGTGCAGTGTGGTTGCGATTGCGTCGTCTGTGGACCTATTGGGTCGGTAAGCAAATTGGAGTGGGTCTAGGGTGTCCGGTAGGGTGGAGGTGATATGGTCCTTGACTAGTCTCTCAAAGCACTTCATGATGACGGAAGTGAGTGCTACGGGGCGGTAGTCGTTTAGCTCAGTTACCTTAGCTTTCTTGGGAACAGGAACAATGGTGGCCCTCTTGAAGCATGTGGGAACAGCAGACTGGGATAAGGATTGATTGAATATGTCCGTAAACACACCAGCCAGCTGGTCTGCGCATGCTCTGAGGACGCGGCTGGGAATGCCGTCTGGGCCTGCAGCCTTGCGAGGGTTAACACGTTTAAATGTTTTACTCACCTCGGCTGCAGTGAAGGAGAGCCCGCAGGTTTTGGTAGGGGGCCGTGTCAGTGGCACTGTATTGTCCTCAAAGCGGGCAAAAAAGTTGTTTAGCCTGTCTGGGAGCAAGACATCCTGGTCCTCGACGGGGCTGGTTTTCTTTTTGTAATCCGTGATTGACTGTAGACCCTGCCACATACCTCTTGTGTCTGAGCTGTTGAATTTCGACTCGATTTTGTCTCTGTACTGAGACTTGGCCTGTTTGATTGCCTTGCGGAGAGAATAGCTACACTGTTTGTATTCGGTCATGCTTCCGGTCACCTTGCCCTGGTTAAAAGCAGTGGTTCGCGCTTTCAGTTTCACGCGAATGCTGCCGTCAATCCACGGTTTCTGGTTTGGGAATGTTTTTATCGTTGCTGTGGGTACGACATCGTCAATGCACTTCCTAATGAACTCGCTCACCGAATCAGCATATTCGTCAATATTGTTGTTGGACGCGATGCGGAACATATTCCAATCTGCGTGATCGAAGCAGTCTTGGAGCGTGGATTCAGATTGGTCGGACCAGCGTTGAACAGACCTGAGCGCGGGAGCTTGTTGTTTGAGTTTTTGTTTGTAGGCTGGAATCAACAAAATGGAGTCGTGGTCAGCTTTTCCGAAAGGGGGGCGGGGGAGGGCCTTATAAGCGTCGCGGAAATTAGTATAACAATGGTCTAGTGTTTTTCCAGCCCTGGTAGCACAATCGATATGCTGATAGAATTTAGGGAGTTTTGTTTTTAGATTAGCCTTGTTAAAATCCCCAGCTACGATGAATGCAGCCTCAGGGTGTGTGGTTTCCAGTTTACAAAGAGTCAGATAAAGTTCGTTCAGGGCCATCGATGTGTCTGCTTGGGGGGGAATGTATACGGCTGTGATTATGATTGACGAGAATTCCCTTGGTAGATAATGCGGTCGACATTTGATTGTGAGGAGTTCTAGATCAGGTGAACAGAACGACTTGAGTTCTTGTGTGTTGTTATGATGATCACACCACTTCTCGTTAATCATAAGGCATACCCCCCCGCCCCTCTTCTTACCGGAAAGATGTTTGTTTCTGTCGGCGCGATACATGAAGAAACCAGCTGGCTGCACCGACTCCGTTAGCGTCCCTTGAGTTAGCCATGTTTCCGTGAAGCAGAGCACGTTGCAATCCCTGATGTCTCTCTGGAATGCTACCCGTGCTCGGATTTCATCAACCTTATTGTCAAGAGACTGGACATTGGCGAGTAGTATGCTAGGGAGTGGAGCGCGATGTGCCCGTCTCCGAAGCCTGACCACGAGACCGCCACGTTTTCCCCTTTTTCGGCGTTGCACAGGGTCGCCGGCTGGGATCAGATCCGTTGTATTGTGTGGAAGGCAAAACACTGGATCCGTTTCGGGAAAGTCATATTCCTGGTAGGAACGATGATGAGTTGACGTTAATCGTATATTCAGTAGTTCCTCCCGACTGTATGTAATGAAACCTAAGATTACCCGGGGTACCGATGTAAGAAATAACACGTAAAAAAACAAAATACTGCATATTTTCCAAGGAACACGAAGCGAGGCAGCCATCTCTTTTCGGCGCCGGAAGTCAAATCTGATAGTGGTACCACCCCACTACCACTATCAGATTAGAGCCAAAGGGGAGACTAGACATCTACCACCCCACTACCACTATCAGATTAGAGCCATAAGGGAGTCTAGACATCTACCAGCCGACTACCACTATCAGATTAGAGCCAAAAGGTAGACTAGACATCTACAACCCCACAACCACTGTCTGATTAGAGCTATAAGGGAGACTAGACATCTACCACTATCAAAGTAGAGCCATAAAGGAGACTAGACATCTACGACCCCACTACCACTATCAGATTAGAGCCATAAGGGAAAATAGACATCTACTACACCACTACCACTATCAGATTAGAGCTAGAAGGGAGACTAGACATCTACCACCCAACTACCACTATCAGATTGGAACCATAAGGGAGTCTAGACATCAACCACACCACTACCACTATCAGATTAGAGCCATAAGGGAGTCTAGACATCTACTGCCCCACTACCACTATCAGATTAGAGCCATAAGGGAGTCTAGACATCTACTGCCCCACTACCACTATCAGATTAGAGCCATAAGGGAGTCTAGACATCTACTGCCCCACTACCACTATCAGATTAGAGTCATAAGGGAGACTAGACATCTACCACCCCACTACCACTATCAGATTAGAAACATAAAGGAGACTAGACATCTACCACCCCACTACCACTATCAGATTAAAGCCATAAGGGAGTTTAGACATCTACTGCCACACTACCACTATCAGATTAGAGCCATAAGGGAGTCTAGACATCTACCACCCCACTACCACTATCAGATTAGAGCCATAAGGGAGTCTAGACATCTACCAGCCAACTACCACTATCAGATTAGAGCCATAAGGGAGAATAGACATCTACCCACTACCACTATCAGATTAGAGCTAGAAGGGAGACTAGACATCTACCACCCCACTACCACTATCAGATTAGAGCAATAAGGGAGTCTTGACATCTACCACCCCACTACCACTATCAGATTAGAGCAATGAAGGAGTCTAGACATCTACTGCCCCACTACCACTGTCAGATTAGAGTCATAAGGGAGACTAGACATCTTCCACCCCACTACCACTATCAGATTGGAACCATAAGGGAGTCTAGACATCAACCACCCCACTACCACTATCAGATTAGAGCCATAAGGGAGACTAGACATCTTCCACCCCACTACCACTATCAGATTAGAAATATAAGGGAGTCTAGACATCTACTGCCCCACTACCACTATCAGATTAGAGCCATAAGGGAGACTAGACATCTACCACCCCACTACCACTATCAGATTAGAAACATAAAGGAGACTAGACATCTACCACCCCACTACCACTATCAGATTAGAGCTATAAGGGAGTTTAGACATCTACTGCCACACTACCACTATCAGATTAGAGCCATAAGGGAGTCTAGACATCTACCACCCCACTACCACTATCAGATTAGAGCCATAAGGGAGTCCAGACATCTACCAGCCAACTACCACTATCAGATTAGAGCCATAAGGGAGAATAGACATCTACCACCCCACTACCACTATCAGATTAGAGCTAGAAGGGAGACTAGACATCTACCACCCCACTACCACTATCAGATTAGAGCAATAAGGGAGTCTAGACATCTACCACCCCACCCCACTACCACTATCAGATTAGAGCAATGAAGGAGTCTAGACATCTACTGCCCCACTACCACTATCAGATTAGAGTCATAAGGGAGACTAGACATCTTCCACCCCACTACCACTATCAGATTGGAGCCATAAGGGAGTCTAGACATCAACCACACCACTACCACTATCAGATTAGAGCCATAAGGGATTCTAGACATCTACTGCCCCACTACCACTATCAGATTAGAAATATAAGGGAGTCTAGACATCTACTGCCCCACTACCACTATCAGAATAGAGCCATAAGGGAGTCTAGACATCTACCACCCCACTACCACTATCAGATTAGAGCCATAAGGGAGTCTAGACATCTACCACCCAACTACCACTATCAGATTAGAGCCATAAAGTAGACTAGACATCTACCACCCCACTACCACTATCAGATTAGAGCCATAAGGGAGTCTAGACATCTACCACCCCACTACCACTATCATATTAGAGCCATAAGGGAGACTAGACATCTACCACCCCACTACCACTATCAGATTAGAGCCATAAGGGAGAATAGACATCTACTACCCCACTACCACTATCAGATTAGAGACATAAGGGAGACTAGACATCTACTGCCCCACTACCACTATCAGATTGGAGCCATAAGGGAGAATAGACATCTACTACACCACTACCACTATCAGATTAGAGCTAGAAGGGAGACTAGACATCTACCACCCCACTACCACTATCAGATTAGAGCCATAAGGGAGTCTAGACATCTACCACACCACTACCACTATCAGATTAGAAACATAAGGGAGACTAGACATCTACCACCCCACTATCAGATTAGAGCCATAAGGGAGTTTAGACATCTACTGCCACACTACCACTATCAGATTAGAGCCATAAGGGAGTCTAGACATCTACCACCCCACTACCACTATCAGATTAGAGCCATAAGGGAGTCTAGACATCTACCAGCCAACTACCACTATCAGATTAGAGCCATAAGGTAGACTAGACATCTACCACCCCACAACCACTGTCAGATTAGAGCAATAAGGGAGACTAGACATCTACCACTATCAAAGTAGAGCCATAAAGGAGACTAGACATCTACCACCCCACTACCACTATCAGATTAGAGCCATAAGGGAGAATAGACATCTACTACACCACTACCACTATCAGATTAGAGCTAGAAGGGAGACTAGACATCTACCACCCCACTACCACTATCAGATTAGAGCCATAAGGGAGTCTAGACATCTACCACCCCACTACCACTATCAGATTAGAGCCATAAGGGAGTCTAGACATCTACTGCCCCACTACCACTATCAGATTAGAAATATAAGGGAGTCTAGACATCTACTGCCCCACTACCACTATCAGAATAGAGCCATAAGGGAGTCTAGACATCTACCACCCCACTACCACTATCAGATTAGAGCCATAAGGGAGTCTAGACATCTACCACCCAACTACCACTATCAGATTAGAGCCATAAAGTAGACTAGACATCTACCACCCCACTACCACTATCAGATTAGAGCCATAAGGGAGTCTAGACATCTACCACCCCACTACCACTATCATATTAGAGCCATAAGGGAGACTAGACATCTACCACCCCACTACCACTATCAGATTAGAGCCATAAGGGAGAATAGACATCTACTACCCCACTACCACTATCAGATTAGAGACATAAGGGAGACTAGACATCTACTGCCCCACTACCACTATCAGATTGGAGCCATAAGGGAGTCTAGACATCAACCACACCACTACCACTATCAGATTAGAGCCATAAGGGATTCTAGACATCTACTGCCCCACTACCACTATCAGATTAGAAATATAAGGGAGTCTAGACATCTACTGCCCCACTACCACTATCAGAATAGAGCCATAAGGGAGTCTAGACATCTACCACCCCACTACCACTATCAGATTAGAGCCATAAGGGAGTCTAGACATCTACCACCCAACTACCACTATCAGATTAGAGCCATAAAGTAGACTAGACATCTACCACCCCACTACCACTATCAGATTAGAGCCATAAGGGAGTCTAGACATCTACCACCCCACTACCACTATCATATTAGAGCCATAAGGGAGACTAGACATCTACCACCCCACTACCACTATCAGATTAGAGCCATAAGGGAGAATAGACATCTACTACCCCACTACCACTATCAGATTAGAGACATAAGGGAGACTAGACATCTACTGCCCCACTACCACTATCAGATTGGAGCCATAAGGGAGAATAGACATCTACTACACCACTACCACTATCAGATTAGAGCTAGAAGGGAGACTAGACATCTACCACCCCACTACCACTATCAGATTAGAGCCATAAGGGAGTCTAGACATCTACCACACCACTACCACTATCAGATTAGAAACATAAGGGAGACTAGACATCTACCACCCCACTATCAGATTAGAGCCATAAGGGAGTTTAGACATCTACTGCCACACTACCACTATCAGATTAGAGCCATAAGGGAGTCTAGACATCTACCACCCCACTACCACTATCAGATTAGAGCCATAAGGGAGTCTAGACATCTACCAGCCAACTACCACTATCAGATTAGAGCCATAAGGTAGACTAGACATCTACCACCCCACAACCACTGTCAGATTAGAGCAATAAGGGAGACTAGACATCTACCACTATCAAAGTAGAGTCATAAAGGAGACTAGACATCTACCACCCCACTACCACTATCAGATTAGAGCCATAAGGGAGAATAGACATCTACTACACCACTACCACTATCAGATTAGAGCTAGAAGGGAGACTAGACATCTACCACCCCACTACCACTATCAGATTAGAGCCATAAGGGAGTCTAGACATCTACCACCCCACTACCACTATCAGATTAGAGCCATAAGGGAGTCTAGACATCTACTGCCCCACTACCACTATCAGATTAGAAATATAAGGGAGTCTAGACATCTACTGCCCCACTACCACTATCAGAATAGAGCCATAAGGGAGTCTAGACATCTACCACCCCACTACCACTATCAGATTAGAGCCATAAGGGAGTCTAGACATCTACCACCCAACTACCACTATCAGATTAGAGCCATAAAGTAGACTAGACATCTACCACCCCACTACCACTATCAGATTAGAGCCATAAGGGAGTCTAGACATCTACCACCCCACTACCACTATCATATTAGAGCCATAAGGGAGACTAGACATCTACCACCCCACTACCACTATCAGATTAGAGCCATAAGGGAGAATAGACATCTACTACCCCACTACCACTATCAGATTAGAGACATAAGGGAGACTAGACATCTACTGCCCCACTACCACTATCAGATTGGAGCCATAAGGGAGAATAGACATCTACTACACCACTACCACTATCAGATTAGAGCTAGAAGGGAGACTAGACATCTACCACCCCACTACCACTATCAGATTAGAGCCATAAGGGAGTCTAGACATCTACCACACCACTACCACTATCAGATTAGAAACATAAGGGAGACTAGACATCTACCACCCCACTATCAGATTAGAGCCATAAGGGAGTTTAGACATCTACTGCCACACTACCACTATCAGATTAGAGCCATAAGGGAGTCTAGACATCTACCACCCCACTACCACTATCAGATTAGAGCCATAAGGGAGTCTAGACATCTACCAGCCAACTACCACTATCAGATTAGAGCCATAAGGTAGACTAGACATCTACCACCCCACAACCACTGTCAGATTAGAGCAATAAGGGAGACTAGACATCTACCACCCCACTACCACTATCAGATTAGAGCTAGAAGGGAGACTAGACATCTACCACCCCACTACCACTATCAGATTAGAGCCATAAGGGAGTCTAGACATCTACCACCCCACTACCACTATCAGATTAGAGCCATAAGGGAGTCTAGACATCTACTGCCCCACTACCACTATCAGATTAGAGTCATAAGGGAGACTAGACATCTTCCACCCCACTACCACTATCAGATTAGAAACATAAAGGAGACTAGAAATCTACCACCCCACTACCACTATCAGATTAGAGCCATAAGGGAGTTTAGACATCTACTGCCACACTACCACTATCAGATTAGAGCCATAAGGGAGTCTAGACATCTACCACCCCACTACCACTATCAGATTAGAGCCATAAGGGAGTCTAGACATCTACCAGCCAACTACCACTATCAGATTAGAGCCATAAGGGAGAATAGACATCTACCACCCCACTACCACTATCAGATTAGAGCTAGAAGGGAGACTAGACATCTACCACCCCACTACCACTATCAGATTAGAGCAATAAGGGAGTCTAGACATCTACCACCCCACTACCACTATCAGATTAGAGCAATGAAGGAGTCTAGACATCTACTGCCCCACTACCACTATCAGATTAGAGTCATAAGGGAGACTAGACATCTTCCACCCCACTACCACTATCAGATTGGAGCCATAAGGGAGTCTAGACATCAACCACACCACTACCACTATCAGATTAGAGCCATAAGGGAGTCTAGACATCTACTGCCCCACTACCACTATCAGATTAGAGCCATAAGGGAGTCTAGACATCTACCACCCCACTACCACTATCAGATTAGAGCCATAAGGGAGTCTAGACATCTACCACCCAACTACCACTATCAGATTAGAGCCATAAAGTAGACTAGACATCTACCACCCCACAACCACTATCAGATTAGAGCAAAAAGGGAGACTAGACATCTACCACTATCATATTAGAGCCATAAGGGAGACTAGACATCTACCACCCCACTACCACTATCAGATTAGAGCCATAAGGGAGAATAGACATCTACTACCCCACTACCACTATCAGATTAGAGACATAAGGGAGACTAGACATCTACTGCCCCACTACCACTATCAGATTAGAGCCATAAGGGAGAATAGACATCTACTGCCACACTACCACTATCAAATTAGAGCCATAAGGGAGTCTAGACATCTACCACCCCACTACCACTATCAGATTAGAGCCATAAGGGAGTCTAGACATCTGCCAGCCAACTACCACTATCAGATTAGAGCCATAAGGGAGAATAGACATCTACCACCCCACTACCACTATCAGATTAGAGCTAGAAGTGAGACTAGACATCTACTGCCCCACTACCACTATCAGATTAGAGCAATAAGGGAGTCTAGACATCTACCACCCCACTACCACTATCAGATTAGAGCAATGAAGGAGTCTAGACATCTACTGCCCCACTACCACTATCAGATTAGAGTCATAAGGGAGTCTAGACATCTACTGCCCCACTACCACTATCAGATTAGAGCCATAAGGGAGTCTAGACATCTACCACCCCACTACCACTATCAGATTAGAGCCATAAGGGAGTCTAGACATCTACCACCCAACTACCACTATCAGATTAGAGCCATAAAGTAGACTAGACATCTACCACCCCACAACCACTATCAGATTAGAGCAAAAAGGGAGACTAGACATCTACCACTATCATATTAGAGCCATAAGGGAGACTAGACATCTACCACCCCACTACCACTATCAGATTAGAGCCATACGGGAGAATAGACATCTACTACCCCACTACCACTATCAGATTAGAGACATAAGGGAGACTAGACATCTACTGCCCCACTACCACTATCAGATTAGAGCCATAAGGGAGAATAGACATCTACTACACCACTACCACTATCAGATTAGAGCTAGAAGGGAGACTAGACATCTACCACCCCACTACCACTATCAGATTAGAGCCATAAGGGAGTCTAGACATCTACCACACCACTACCACTATCAGATTAGAGCCATAAGGGAGATAAGACATCTACCACCCCACTACCACTATCAGATTAGAGCCATAAGGGAGTTTAGACATCTACTGCCACACTACCACTATCGAATTAGAGCCATAAGGGAGTCTAGACATCTACCACCCCACTACCACTATCAGATTAGAGCCATAAGGGAGTCTAGACATCTACCAGCCAACTACCACTATCAGATTAGAGCCATAAGGGAGAATAGACATCTACCACCCCACTACCACTATCAGATTAGAGCCATAAGGGAGTCTAGACATCTACCACCCCACTACCACTATCAGATTAGAGCAATGAAGGAGTCTAGACATCTACTGCCCCACTACCACTATCAGATTAGAGTCATAAGGGAGACTAGACATCTTCCACCCCACTACCACTATCAGATTAGAGCCATAAGGGAGTCTAGACATCAACCACACCACTACCACTATCATATTAGAGCCATAAGGGAGTCTAGACATCTACTGCCCCACTACCACTATCAGATTAGAAATATAAGGGAGTCTAGACATCTCCTGCCCCACTACCACTATCAGATTAGAGCCATAAGGGAGTCTAGACATCTACCAGCCAACTACCACTATCAGATTAGAGCCATAAGGGAGAATAGACATCTACCACCCCACTACCACTATCAGATTAGAGCTAGAAGGGAGACTAGACATCTACCACCCCACTACCACTATCAGATTAGAGCAATAAGGGAGTCTAGACATCTACCACCCCACTACCACTATCAGATTAGAGCAATGAAGGAGTCTAGACATCTACTGCCCCACTACCACTATCAGATTAGAGTCATAAGGGAGACTAGACATCTTCCACCCCACTACCACTATCAGATTGGAGCCATAAGGGAGTCTAGACATCAACCACACCACTACCACTATCAGATTAGAGCCATAAGGGAGTCTAGACATCTACTGCCCCACTACCACTATCAGATTAGAGCCATAAGGGAGTCTAGACATCTACCACCCCACTACCACTATCAGATTAGAGCCATAAGGGAGTCTAGACATCTACCACCCAACTACCACTATCAGATTAGAGCCATAAAGTAGACTAGACATCTACCACCCCACAACCACTATCAGATTAGAGCAAAAAGGGAGACTAGACATCTACCACTATCATATTAGAGCCATAAGGGAGACTAGACATCTACCACCCCACTACCACTATCAGATTAGAGCCATAAGGGAGAATAGACATCTACTACCCCACTACCACTATCAGATTAGAGACATAAGGGAGACTAGACATCTACTGCCCCACTACCACTATCAGATTAGAGCCATAAGGGAGAATAGACATCTACTGCCACACTACCACTATCAAATTAGAGCCATAAGGGAGTCTAGACATCTACCACCCCACTACCACTATCAGATTAGAGCCATAAGGGAGTCTAGACATCTACCAGCCAACTACCACTATCAGATTAGAGCCATAAGGGAGAATAGACATCTACCACCCCACTACCACTATCAGATTAGAGCTAGAAGTGAGACTAGACATCTACTGCCCCACTACCACTATCAGATTAGAGCAATAAGGGAGTCTAGACATCTACCACCCCACTACCACTATCAGATTAGAGCAATGAAGGAGTCTAGACATCTACTGCCCCACTACCACTATCAGATTAGAGTCATAAGGGAGTCTAGACATCTACTGCCCCACTACCACTATCAGATTAGAGCCATAAGGGAGTCTAGACATCTACCACCCCACTACCACTATCAGATTAGAGCCATAAGGGAGTTTAGACATCTACTGCCACACTACCACTATCGAATTAGAGCCATAAGGGAGTCTAGACATCTACCAGCCAACTACCACTATCAGATTAGAGCCATAAGGGAGAATATACATCTACCACCCCACTACCACTATCAAATTAGAGCTAGAAGGGAGACTAGACATCTACCACCCCACTACCACTATCAGATTAGAGCAATGAAGGAGTCTAGACATCTACTGCCCCACTACCACTATCAGATTAGAAATATAAGGGAGTCTAGACATCTCCTGCCCCACTACCACTATCAGATTAGAGCCATAAGGGAGTCTAGACATCTACCACCCCACTACCACTATCAGATTAGAGCCATAAGGGAGTCTAGACATCTACCACCCAACTACCACTATCAGATTAGAGCCATAAGGTAGACTAGACATCTACCACCCCACAACCACTATCAGATTAGAGCAAAAAGGGAGACTAGACATCTACCACTATCAGATTAGAGCCATAAGGGAGACTAGACATCTACCACCCCACTACCACTATCAGATTAGAGCCATAAGGGAGAATAGACATCTACTACCCCACTACCACTATCAGATTAGAGACATAAGGGAGACTAGACATCTACTGCCCCACTACCACTATCAGATTAGAGCCATAAGGGAGAATAGACATCTACTACCCCACTACCACTATCAGATTAGAGCAATAAGGGAGACTAGACATCTACCACTATCAAATTAGAGCCATAAAGGAGACTAGACATCTACAACCCCACTACCACTATCAGATTAGAAACATAAAGGAGACTAGACATCTACCACCCCACTACCACTATCAGATTAGAGCCATAAGGGAGTTTAGACATCTACTGCCACACTACCACTATCAGATTAGAGCCATAAGGGAGTCTAGACATCTACCAGCCAACTACCACTATCAGATTAGAGCCATAAGGGAGAATAGACATCTACCACCCCACTACCACTATCAGATTAGAGCTAGAAGGGAGACTAGACATCTACCACCCCACTACCACTATCAGATTAGAGCAATAAGGGAGTCTAGACATCTACCACCCCACTACCACTATCAGATTAGAGCAATGAAGGAGTCTAGACATCTACTGCCCCACTACCACTATCAGATTAGAGTCATAAGGGAGACTAGACATCTTCCACCCCACTACCACTATCAGATTAGAGCCATAAGGGAGTCTAGACATCAACCACACCACTACCACTATCAGATTAGAGCCATAAGGGAGTCTAGACATCTACTGCCCCACTACCACTATCAGATTAGAAATATAAGGGAGTCTAGACATCTACTGCCCCACTACCACTATCAGATTAGAGCCATAAGGGAGTCTAGACATCTACCACCCCACTACCACTATCAGATTAGAGCCATAAGGGAGTCTAGACATCTACCACCCAACTACCACTATCAGATTAGAGCCATAAGGGAGACTAGACATCTACCACCCCACTACCACTATCAGATTAGAGCCATAAGGGAGAATAGACATCTACTACCCCACTACCACTATCAGATTAGAGACATAAGGGAGACTACACATCTACTGCCCCACTACCACTATCAGATTAGAGCCATAAGGGAGAATAGACATCTACTACACCACTATAACTATCAGATTAGAGCTAGAAGGGAGACTAGACATCTACCATCCCACTACCACTATCAGATTAGAGCCATAAGGGAGTCTAGACATCTACCACACCACTACCACTATCAGATTAGAGCCATAAGGGAGATAAGACATCTACCACCCCACTACCACTATCAGATTAGAGCCATAAGGGAGTCTAGACATCTACTGCCCCACTACCACTATCAGATTAGAGACATAAGGGAGACTAGACATCTACTGCCCCACTACCACTATCAGATTAGAGCCATAAGGGAGAATAGACATCTACTACCCCACTACCACTATCAGATTAGAGCAATAAGGGAGACTAGACATCTACCACTATCAAATTAGAGCCATAAAGGAGACTAGACATCTACAACCCCACTACCACTATCAGATTAGAAACATAAAGGAGACTAGACATCTACCACCCCACTACCACTATCAGATTAGAGCCATAAGGGAGTTTAGACATCTACTGCCACACTACCACTATCAGATTAGAGCCATAAGGGAGTCTAGACATCTACCAGCCAACTACCACTATCAGATTAGAGCCATAAGGGAGAATAGACATCTACCACTATCAGATTAGAGCTAGAAGGGAGACTAGACATCTACCACCCCACTACCACTATCAGATTAGAGCAATAAGGGAGTCTAGACATCTACCACCCCACTACCACTATCAGATTAGAGCAATGAAGGAGTCTAGACATCTACTGCCCCACTACCACTATCAGATTAGAGTCATAAGGGAGACTAGACATCTTCCACCCCACTACCACTATCAGATTAGAGCCATAAGGGAGTCTAGACATCAACCACACCACTACCACTATCAGATTAGAGCCATAAGGGAGTCTAGACATCTACTGCCCCACTACCACTATCAGATTAGAAATATAAGGGAGTCTAGACATCTACTGCCCCACTACCACTATCAGATTAGAGCCATAAGGGAGTCTAGACATCTACCACCCCACTACCACTATCAGATTAGAGCCATAAGGGAGTCTAGACATCTACCACCCAACTACCACTATCAGATTAGAGCCATAAGGGAGACTAGACATCTACCACCCCACTACCACTATCAGATTAGAGCCATAAGGGAGAATAGACATCTACTACCCCACTACCACTATCAGATTAGAGACATAAGGGAGACTACACATCTACTGCCCCACTACCACTATCAGATTAGAGCCATAAGGGAGAATAGACATCTACTACCCCACTACCACTATCAGATTAGAGACATAAGGGAGACTACACATCTACTGCCCCACTACCACTATCAGATTAGAGCCATAAGGGAGAATAGACATCTACTACACCACTACCACTATCAGATTAGAGCTAGAAGGGAGACTAGACATCTACCATCCCACTACCACTATCAGATTAGAGCCATAAGGGAGTCTAGACATCTACCACACCACTACCACTATCAGATTAGAGCCATAAGGGAGATAAGACATCTACCACCCCACTACCACTATCAGATTAGAGCCATAAGGGAGTCTAGACATCTACTGCCCCACTACCACTATCAGATTAGAGACATAAGGGAGACTAGACATCTACTGCCCCACTACCACTATCAGATTAGAGCCATAAGGGAGAATAGACATCTACTACCCCACTACCACTATCAGATTAGAGCAATAAGGGAGACTAGACATCTACCACTATCAAATTAGAGCCATAAAGGAGACTAGACATCTACAACCCCACTACCACTATCAGATTAGAAACATAAAGGAGACTAGACATCTACCACCCCACTACCACTATCAGATTAGAGCCATAAGGGAGTTTAGACATCTACTGCCACACTACCACTATCAGATTAGAGCCATAAGGGAGTCTAGACATCTACCAGCCAACTACCACTATCAGATTAGAGCCATAAGGGAGAATAGACATCTACCACTATCAGATTAGAGCTAGAAGGGAGACTAGACATCTACCACCCCACTACCACTATCAGATTAGAGCAATAAGGGAGTCTAGACATCTACCACCCCACTACCACTATCAGATTAGAGCAATGAAGGAGTCTAGACATCTACTGCCCCACTACCACTATCAGATTAGAGTCATAAGGGAGACTAGACATCTTCCACCCCACTACCACTATCAGATTAGAGCCATAAGGGAGTCTAGACATCAACCACACCACTACCACTATCAGATTAGAGCCATAAGGGAGTCTAGACATCTACTGCCCCACTACCACTATCAGATTAGAAATATAAGGGAGTCTAGACATCTACTGCCCCACTACCACTATCAGATTAGAGCCATAAGGGAGTCTAGACATCTACCACCCCACTACCACTATCAGATTAGAGCCATAAGGGAGTCTAGACATCTACCACCCAACTACCACTATCAGATTAGAGCCATAAGGGAGACTAGACATCTACCACCCCACTACCACTATCAGATTAGAGCCATAAGGGAGAATAGACATCTACTACCCCACTACCACTATCAGATTAGAGACATACGGGAGACTACACATCTACTGCCCCACTACCACTATCAGATTAGAGCCATAAGGGAGAATAGACATCTACTACACCACTACCACTATCAGATTAGAGCTAGAAGGGAGACTAGACATCTACCATCCCACTACCACTATCAGATTAGAGCCATAAGGGAGTCTAGACATCTACCACACCACTACCACTATCAGATTAGAGCCATAAGGGAGATAAGACATCTACCACCCCACTACCACTATCAGATTAGAGCCATAAGGGAGTCTAGACATCTACTGCCCCACTACCACTATCAGATTAGAGTAATAAGGGAGACTAGACATCTTCCACCCCACTACCACTATCAGATTAGAAACATAAGGGAGACTAGACATCTACCACCCCACTACCACTATCAGATTAGAGCCATAAGGGAGTTTAGACATCTACTGCCACACTACCACTATCAGATTAGAGCCATAAGGGAGTCTAGACATCTACCACCCACTACCACTATCAGATTAGAGCCATAAGGGAGTCTAGACATCTACCAGCCAACTACCACTATCAGATTAGAGCCATAAGGGAGAATAGACATCTACCACCCCACTACCACTATCAGATTAGAGCTAGAAGGGAGACTAGGCATCTACCACCCCACTACCACTATCAGATTAGAGCAATAAGGGAGTCTAGACATCTACTGCCCCACTACCACTATCAGATTAGAGTCATAAGGGAGACTAGACATCTTCCACCCCACTACCACTATCAGATTAGAGCCATAAGGGAGAATAGACATCTACTACCCCACTACCACTATCAGATTAGAGCCATAAGGGAGAATAGACATCTACTACCCCACTACCACTATCAGATTAGAGCAATAAGGTAGACTAGACATCTACCACTATCAAATTAGAGCCATAAAGGAGACTAGACATCTACAACCCCAATACCACTATCAGATTAGAGCCATAAGGGAGACTAGACATCTACCACCCCACTTCCACTATCAGATTAGAGCCATAAGGGAGATTAGACATCTACCACCCCACTACCACTATCAGATTAGAGCCATAAGGGAGACTAGACATCTACTGCCCCACTACCACTATCATATTAGAGCTATAAAGGAGACTAGACATCTACCACCCCACTACCACTATCAGATTAGAGCCATAAGGGAGACTAGACATCTACCACCCCACTACTACTATCAGATTAGAGCCATAAGGGAGTCTAGACATCTACTGCACCACAACCACTATCAGATTAGAGCCATAAGGGAGTCTAGACATCTACCAGCCAACTACCACTATCAGATTAGAGCCATAAGGTAGACTAGACATCTACCACCCCACAACCACTATCAGATTAGAGCAAAAAGGGAGACTAGACATCTACCACTATCAGATTAGAGCCATCAGGGAGACTAGACATCTACCACCCCACAACCACTATCAGATTAGAGCAATTAGGGAGACTAGACATCTACCACTATCAGATTAGAGCCATAAGGGAGACTAGACATCTACCACTATCAGATTAGAGCCATAAGGGAAACTACACATCTACCACACCACTACCACTATCAGATTAGAGCCATAAGGGAGTCTAGACATCTACTGCCCCACTACCACTATCAGATTAGAAACATAAGGGAGACTAGACATCTACCACCCCACTACCACTGTCAGTTTAGAGACATAAGGGAGACTAGACATCTACCACCCCACTACCACTATCTGATTAGAGCCATAAGGGAGAATAGACATCTACTACCCCACTACCACTAAGATTAGAGACATAAGGGAGTCTAGACATCTACCACCCCACTGCCACTATCAGATTAGAGCCATAAGGGAGACTAGACATCTACCACCCCACTACCACTATCAGATTAGAGCCATAAGGGAGACTAGACATCTACCACCCAACTACCACTATCAGATTAGAGCCATAAAGTAGACTAGACATCTACCACACCACTACCACTATCAGATTAGAGCCATACGGGAGACTAGACATCTACTGCCCCACTACCACTATCAGATTAGAGCCATAAGGGAGTCTAGACATCTACCAGCCAACTACCACTATCAGATTAGAGGCATAAGGTAGACTACACATCTACCACCCCACAACCACTGTCAGATTAGAGCAATAAGGGAGACTAGACATCTACCACTATCAAAGTAGAGCCATAAAGGAGACTAGACATCTACCACCCCACTACCACTATCAGATTAGAGTCATAAGGGAGAATAGACATCTACTACACCACTACCACTATCAGATTAGAGCCATAAGGGAGTCTAGACATCTACCACACCACTACCACTATCAGATTAGAGCCATAAGGGAGTCTACACATCTACTGCCCCACTACCACTATCAGATTAGAAACATAAGGGAGACTAGACATCTACCACCCCAGAACCACTATCAGATTAGAGCCATAAGGGAGTCTAGACATCTACTGCCACACTACCACTATCAGATTAGAGCCATAAGGGAGTCTAGACATCTACCACCCCACTACCACTATCAGATTAGAGCCATAAGGGAGTCTAGACATCTACCAGCCAACTACCACTATCAGATTAGAGCCATAAGGTAGACTAGACATCTACCACCCCACAACCACTGTCAGATTAGAGCAATAAGGGAGACTAGACATCTACCACTATCAAAGTAGAGCCATAAAGGAGTTTAGACATCTACCACCCCACTACCACTATCAGATTAGAGCCATAAGGGAGAATAGACATCTACTACACCACTACCACTATCAGATTAGAGCTAGAAGGGAGACTAGACATCTACCACCCCACTACTACTATCAGATTAGAGCAATAAGGGAGACTAGACATCTACCACCCCACTACCACTATCAGATTAGAGCCATAAGGGAGTCTAGACATCTACCACACCACTACCACTATCAGATTAGAGCCATAAGGGAGTCTAGACATCTACTGCCCCACTACCACTATCAGATTAGAGCCATAAGGGAGTCTAGACATCTACCACCCCACTACCACTATCAAATTAGAGCCATAAGGGAGTCTAGACATCTACCACCCAACTACCACTATCAGATTAAAGCCATAAGGTAGACTAGACATCTACCACCCCTCAACCACTATCAGATTAGAGCAAAAAGGGAGACTAGACATCTACCACTATCAGATTAGAGCCATAAGGGAGTCTAGACATCTACCACCCAACTACCACTATCAGATTAGAGCCATAAGGTAGACTAGACATCTACCACCCCACAACCACTATCAGATTAGAGCAAAAAGGGAGACTAGACATCTACTACCCCACTACCACTAAGATTAGAGACATAAGGGAGTCTAGACATCTACCACCCCACTGCCACTATCAGATTAGAGCCATAAGGGAGACTAGACATCTACCACCCCACTACCACTATCAGATTAGAGCCATAAGGGAGACTAGACATCTACCACCCAACTACCACTATCAGATTAGAGCCATAAAGTAGACTAGACATCTACCACACCACTACCACTGTCAGATTAGAGCCATAAGGGAGACTAGACATCTACTGCCCCACTACCACTATCAGATTAGAGCCATAAGGGAGTCTAGACATCTACCAGCCAACTACCACTATCAGATTAGAGGCATAAGGTAGACTAGACATCTACCACCCCACAACCACTGTCAGATTAGAGTAATAAGGGAGACTAGACATCTACCACTATCAAAGTAGAGCCATAAAGGAGACTAGACATCTACCACCCCACTACCACTATCAGATTAGAGTCATAAGGGAGAATAGACATCTACTACACCACTACCACTATCAGATTAGAGCCATAAGGGAGTCTAGACATCTACCACACCACTACCACTATCAGATTAGAGCCATAAGGGAGTCTACACATCTACTGCCCCACTACCACTATCAGATTAGAAACATAAGGGAGACTAGACATCTACCACCCCACTACCACTATCAGATTAGAGCCATAAGGGAGTCTAGACATCTACTGCCACACTACCACTATCAGATTAGAGCCATAAGGGAGTCTAGACATCTATCACCCCACTACCACTATCAGATTAGAGCCATAAGGGAGTCTAGACATCTACCAGCCAACTACCACTATCAGATTAGAGCCATAAGGTAGACTAGACATCTACCACCCCACAACCACTGTCAGATTAGAGCAATAAGGGAGTCTAGACATCTACCACTATCAAAGTAGAGCCATAAAGGAGTCTAGACATCTACCACCCCACTACCACTATCAGATTAGAGCCATAAGAGAGAATATACATCTACTACACCACTACCACTATCAGATTAGAGCTAGAAGGGAGACTAGACATCTACCACCCCACTACCACTATCAGATTAGAGCAATAAGGGAGACTAGACATCTACCACCCCACTACCACTATCAGATTAGAGCCATAAGGGAGTCTAGACATCTACCACACCACTACCACTATCAGATTAGAGCCATAAGGGAGTCTAGACATCTACTGCCCCACTACCACTATCAGATTAGAGCCATAAGGGAGTCTAGACATCTACCACCCACTACCACTATCAAATTAGAGCCATAAGGGAGTCTAGACATCTACCACCCAACTACCACTATCAGATTAGAGCCATAAGGTAGACTAGACATCTACCACCCCTCAACCACTATCAGATTAGAGCAAAAAGGGAGACTAGACATCTACCACTATCAGATTAGAGCCATAAGGGAGTCTAGACATCTACCACCCAACTACCACTATCAGATTAGAGCCATAAGGTAGACTAGACATCTACCACCCCACAACCACTATCAGATTAGAGCAAAAATGGAGACTAGACATTTACCACTATCAGATTAGAGCCATAAGGGAGACTAGACATCTACCACTATCAGATTAGAGCCATAAGGGACAATAGACATCTACTACCCCACTACCACTATCAGATTAGAGACATAAGGGAGACTAGACATCTACCAGCCAACTACCACTATCAGATTAGAGCCATAAGGTAGACTAGACATCTACCACCCCCACAACCACCGTCAGATTAGAGCAATAAGGGAGACTAGACATCTACCACTATCAAAGTAGAGCCATAAAGTAGACTAGACATCTACCACCCCACTACCACTATCAGATTAGAGCCATAAGGGAGAATAGACATCTACCACCCCACTACCTCTATCAGATTAGAGCTAGAAGGGAGACTAGACATCTACCACTCCACTACCACTATCAGATTAGAGCAATAAGGGAGTCCAGACATCTACCACCCCACTACCACTATCAGATTAGAGCAATGAAGGAGTCTAGACATCTACTGCCCCACTACCACTATCAGATTAGAGTCATAAGGGAGACTAGACATCTACCACACCACTACCACTATCAGATTAGAGCCATAAGGGAGACTAGACATCTACTGCCCCACTACCACTATCAGATTAGAGCCATAAGGGAGTCTAGACATCTACCAGCCAACTACCACTATCAGATTAGAGGCATAAGGTAGACTAGACATCTACCACCCCACAACCACTGTCAGATTAGAGCAATAAGGGAGACTAGACATCTACCACTATCAAAGTAGAGTCATAAAGGAGACTAGACATCTACCACCCCACTACCACTATCAGATTAGAGTCATAAGGGAGAATAGACATCTACTACACCACTACCACTATCAGATTAGAGCCATAAGGGAGTCTAGACATCTACCACACCACTACCACTATCAGATTAGAGCCATAAGGGAGTCTACACATCTACTGCCCCACTACCACTATCAGATTAGAAACATAAGGGAGACTAGACATCTACCACCCCACTACCACTATCAGATTAGAGCCATAAGGGAGTCTAGACATCTACTGCCACACTACCACTATCAGATTAGAGCCATAAGGGAGTCTAGACATCTACCACCCCACTACCACTATCAGATTAGAGCCATAAGGGAGTCTAGACATCTACCAGCCAACTACCACTATCAGATTAGAGCCATAAGGTAGACTAGACATCTACCACCCCACAACCACTGTCAGATTAGAGCAATAAGGGAGACTAGACATCTACCACTATCAAAGTAGAGCCATAAAGGAGTCTAGACATCTACCACCCCACTACCACTATCAGATTAGAGCCATAAGGGAGAATAGACATCTACTACACCACTACCACTATCAGATTAGAGCTAGAAGGGAGACTAGACATCTACCACCCCACTACCACTATCAAATTAGAGCAATAAGGGAGACTAGACATCTACCACCCCACTACCACTATCAGATTAGAGCCATAAGGGAGTCTAGACATCTACCACACCACTACCACTATCAGATTAGAGCCATAAGGGAGTCTAGACATCTACTGCCCCACTACCACTATCAGATTAGAGCCATAAGGGAGTCTAGACATCTACCACCCCACTACCACTATCAAATTAGAGCCTAGACATCTACCACCCAACTACCACTATCAGATTAGAGCCATAAAGTAGACTAGACATCTACCACCCATCAAAAACTATCAGATTAGAGCAAAAAGGGAGACTAGACATCTACCACTATCAGATTAGAGCCATAAGGGAGTCTAGACATCTACCACCCAACTACCACTATCAGATTAGAGCCATAAGGTAGACTAGACATCTACCACCCCACAACCACTATCAGATTAGAGCAAAAAGGGAGACTAGACATTTACCACTATCAGATTAGAGCCATAAGGGAGACTAGACATCTACCACTATCAGATTAGAGCCATAAGGGACAATAGACATCTACTACCCCACTACCACTATCAGATTAGAGACATAAGGGAGACTAGACATCTACCAGCCAACTACCACTATCAGATTAGAGCCATAAGGTAGACTAGACATCTACCACCCCCACAACCACTGTCAGATTAGAGCAATAAGGGAGACTAGACATCTACCACTATCAAAGTAGAGCCATAAAGTAGACTAGACATCTACCACCCCACTACCACTATCAGATTAGAGCCATAAGGGAGAATAGACATCTACCACCCCACTACCTCTATCAGATTAGAGCTAGAAGGGAGACTAGACATCTACCACCCCACTACCACTATCAGATTAGAGCAATAAGGGAGTCCAGACATCTACCACCCCACTACCACTATCAGATTAGAGCAATGAAGGAGTCTAGACATCTTCCAACCCACTACCACTATCAGATTAGAGCCATAAGGGAGTCTAGACATCAACCACACCACTACCACTATCAGATTAGAGCTAGAAGGGGGACTAGACATCTACCATCCCACTACCACTATCAGATTAGAGCAATAAGGGAGACTAGACATCTACCACCCCACTACCACTATCAGATTAGAGCCATAATGGAGTCTAGACATCTACCACACCACTACCACTATCAGATTAGAGCCATAAGGCAGTCTAGACATCTACTGCCCCACTACCACTATCAGATTAGAGCCATAAGGGAGTCTAGACATCTACCACCCCACTACCACTATCAAATTAGAGCCATAAGGGAGTCTAGACATCTACCACCCAACTACCACTATCAGATTAGAGCCATAAGGTAGACTAGACATCTACCACTATCAAAGTAGAGCCATAAAGTAGACTAGACATCTACCATCCCACTACCACTATCAGATTAGAGCCATAAGGGAGAATAGACATCTACCACCCCACTACCTCTATCAGATTAGAGCTAGAAGGGAGACTAGACATCTACCACCCCACTACCACTATCAGATTAGAGCAATAAGGGAGTCCAGACATCTACCACCCCACTACCACTATCAGATTAGAGCAATGAAGGAGTCTAGACATCTACTGCCCCACTACCACTATCAGATTAGAGTCATAAGGGAGACTAGACATCTTCCAACCCACTACCACTATCAGATTAGAGCCATAAGGGAGTCTAGACATCAACCACACCACTACCACTATCAGATTAGAGCTAGAAGGGGGACTAGACATCTACCATCCCACTACCACTATCAGATTAGAGCAATAAGGGAGACTAGACATCTACCACCCCACTACCACTATCAGATTAGAGCCATAATGGAGTCTAGACATCTACCACACCACTACCACTATCAGATTAGAGCCATAAGGCAGTCTAGACATCTACTGCCCCACTACCACTATCAGATTAGAGCCATAAGGGAGTCTAGACATCTACCACCCCACTACCACTATCAAATTAGAGTCATAAGGGAGACTAGACATCTTCCAACCCACTACCACTATCAGATTAGAGCCATAAGGGAGTCTAGACATCAACCACACCACTACCACTATCAGATTAGAGCTAGAAGGGGGACTAGACATCTACCATCCCACTACCACTATCAGATTAGAGCAATAAGGGAGACTAGACATCTACCACCCCACTACCACTATCAGATTAGAGCCATAATGGAGTCTAGACATCTACCACACCACTACCACTATCAGATTAGAGCCATAAGGCAGTCTAGACATCTACTGCCCCACTACCACTATCAGATTAGAGCCATAAGGTAGACTAGACATCTACCACTATCAAAGTAGAGCCATAAAGTAGACTAGACATCTACCACCCCACTACCACTATCAGATTAGAGCCATAAGGGAGAATAGACATCTACCACCCCACTACCTCTATCAGATTAGAGCTAGAAGGGAGACTAGACATCTACCACCCCACTACCACTATCAGATTAGAGCAATAAGGGAGTCCAGACATCTACCACCCCACTACCACTATCAGATTAGAGCAATGAAGAAGTCTAGACATCTACTGCCCCACTACCACTATCAGATTAGAGTCATAAGGGAGACTAGACATCTTCCAACCCACTACCACTATCAGATTAGAGCCATAAGGGAGTCTAGACATCAACCACACCACTACCACTATCAGATTAGAGCTAGAAGGGGGACTAGACATCTACCATCCCACTACCACTATCAGATTAGAGCAATAAGGGAGACTAGACATCTACCACCCCACTACCACTATCAGATTAGAGCCATAATGGAGTCTAGACATCTACCACACCACTACCACTATCAGATTAGAGCCATAAGGCAGTCTAGACATCTACTGCCCCACTACCACTATCAGATTAGAGCCATAAGGGAGTCTAGACATCTACCACCCCACTACCACTATCAAATTAGAGCCATAAGGGAGTCTAGACATCTACCACCCAACTACCACTATCAGATTAGAGCCATAAGGTAGACTAGACATCTACCACTATCAAAGTAGAGCCATAAAGGAGACTAGACATCTACCACCCCACTACCACTATCAGATTAGAGCCATAAGGGAGAATAGACATCTACCACCCCACAACCACTATCAGATTAGAGCAAAAAGGGAGACTAGACATCTACCACTATCAGATTAGAGCCATAAGGGAGACTAGACATCTGCCACTATCAGATTAGAGCCATAAGGGACAATAGACATCTACTACCCCACTACCACTATCAGATTAGAGACATAAGGGAGACTAGACATCTACCAGCCAACTACCACTATCAGATTAGAGCCATAAGGTAGACTAGACATCTACCACCCCCACAACCACTGTCAGATTAGAGCCATAAGGTAGACTAGACATCTACCACCCCACAACCACTGTCAGATTAGAGCAATAAGGGAGACTACACATCTACCACTATCAAAGTAGAGCCATAAAGGAGACTAGACATCTACCACCCCACTACCACTATCAGATTAGAGCCATAAGGGAGACTAGACATCTGCCACTATCAGATTAGAGCCATAAGGGACAATAGACATCTACTACACCACTACCACTATCAGATTAGAGCTAGAAGGGAGACTAGACATCTACCACCCCACTACCACTATCAGATTAGAGCCATAAGGGAGTCTAGACATCTACCACACCACTACCACTATCAGATTAGAGCCATAAGGGAGTCTAGACATCTACTGCCCCACTACCACTATCAGATTAGAGCCATAAGGGAGTCTAGACATCTACCACCCCACTACCACTATCAAATTAGAGCCATAAGGGAGTCTAGACATCTACCACCCAACTACCACTATCAGATTAGAGCCATAAGGTAGACTAGACATCTACCACCCCTCAACCACTATCAGATTAGAGCAAAAAGGGAGACTAGACATCTACCACTATCATATTAGAGCCATAAGGGAGTCTAGACATCTACCACCCAACTACCACTATCAGATTAGAGCCATAAGGTAGACTAGACATCTACCACCCCACAACCACTATCAGATTAGAGCAAAAAGGGAGACTAGACATCTACCACTATCAGATTAGAGCCATAAGGGAGACTAGACATCTACCACTATCAGATTAGAGCCATAAGGGACAATATACATCTACTACCCCACTACCACTATCAGATTAGAGACATAAGGGAGACTAGACATCTACCAGCCAACTACCACTATCAGATTAGAGCCATAAGGTAGACTAGACATCTACCACCCCCACAACCACTGTCAGATTAGAGCAATAAGGGAGACTAGACATCTACCACTATCAAAGTAGAGCCATAAAGTAGACTAGACATCTACCACCCCACTACCACTATCAGATTAGAACTATAAGGGAGAATAGACATCTACCACCCCACTACCACTATCAGATTAGAGCTAGAAGGGAGACTAGACATCTACCACCCCACTACCACTATCAGATTAGAGCAATAAGGGAGTCCAGACATCTACCACCCCACTACCACTATCAGATTAGAGCAATGAAGGAGTCTAGACATCTACTGCCCCACTACCACTATCAGATTAGAGTCATAAGGGAGACTAGACATCTTCCACCCCACTACCACTATCAGATTAGAGCCATAAGGGAGACTAGACATCTACCAGCCAACTACCACTATCAGATTAGAGCCATAAGGTAGACTAGACATCTACCACCCCCACAACCACTGTCAGATTAGAGCAATAAGGGAGACTAGACATCTACCACTATCAAATTAGAGCCATAAAGGAGACTAGACATCTACAACCCCACTACCACTATCAGATTAGAGCCATAAGGGAGACTAGACATCTACCACCCCACTTCCACTATCAGATTAGAGCCATAAGGGAGACTAGACATCTACCACCCCACTACCACTATCAGATTAGAGCCATAAGGGAGACTAGACATCTACTGCCCCACTACCACTATCATATTAGAGCTATAAAGGAGACTAGACATCTACCACCCCACTACCAGATTAGAGCCATAAGGGAGTCTAGACATCTACCACCCCACTACCACTATCAGATTAGAGCCATAAGGTAGACTAGACATCTACCACCCCACAACCACTATCAAATTAGAGCAAAAAGGGAGACTAAACATCTACCACTATCAGATTAGAGCCATAAGGGAGACTAGACATCTACCACCCAACTACCACTATCAGATTAGAGCCATAAGGTAGACTAGACATCTACCACTATCAAAGTAGAGCCATAAAGTAGACTAGACATCTACCACCCCACTACCACTATCAGATTAGAGCCATAAGGGAGAATAGACATCTACCACCCCACTACCTCTATCAGATTAGAGCTAGAAGGGAGACTAGACATCTACCACCCCACTACCACTATCAGATTAGAGCAATAATGGAGTCCAGACATCTACCACCCCACTACCACTATCAGATTAGAGCAATGAAGGAGTCTAGACATCTACTGCCCCACTACCACTATCAGATTAGAGTCATAAGGGAGACTAGACATCTTCCAACCCACTACCACTATCAGATTAGAGCCATAAGGGAGTCTAGACATCAACCACACCACTACCACTATCAGATTAGAGCTAGAAGGGGGACTAGACATCTACCATCCCACTACCACTATCAGATTAGAGCAATAAGGGAGACTAGACATCTACCACCCCACTACCACTATCAGATTAGAGCCATAATGGAGTCTAGACATCTACCACCCCACTACCACTATCAGATTAGAACTATAAGGGAGAATAGACATCTACCACCCCACTACCACTATCAGATTAGAGCTAGAAGGGAGACTAGACATCTACCACCCCACTACCACTATCAGATTAGAGCAATAAGGGAGTCCAGACATCTACCACCCCACTACCACTATCAGATTAGAGCAATGAAGGAGTCTAGACATCTACTGCCCCACTACCACTATCAGATTAGAGTCATAAGGGAGACTAGACATCTTCCACCCCACTACCACTATCAGATTAGAGCCATAAGGGAGACTAGACATCTACCAGCCAACTACCACTATCAGATTAGAGCCATAAGGTAGACTAGACATCTACCACCCCCACAACCACTGTCAGATTAGAGCAATAAGGGAGACTAGACATCTACCACTATCAAATTAGAGCCATAAAGGAGACTAGACATCTACAACCCCACTACCACTATCAGATTAGAGCCATAAGGGAGACTAGACATCTACCACCCCACTTCCACTATCAGATTAGAGCCATAAGGGAGACTAGACATCTACCACCCCACTACCACTATCAGATTAGAGCCATAAGGGAGACTAGACATCTACTGCCCCACTACCACTATCATATTAGAGCTATAAAGGAGACTAGACATCTACCACCCCACTACCAGATTAGAGCCATAAGGGAGTCTAGACATCTACCACCCCACTACCACTATCAGATTAGAGCCATAAGGTAGACTAGACATCTACCACCCCACAACCACTATCAAATTAGAGCAAAAAGGGAGACTAAACATCTACCACTATCAGATTAGAGCCATAAGGGAGACTAGACATCTACCACCCAACTACCACTATCAGATTAGAGCCATAAGGTAGACTAGACATCTACCACTATCAAAGTAGAGCCATAAAGTAGACTAGACATCTACCACCCCACTACCACTATCAGATTAGAGCCATAAGGGAGAATAGACATCTACCACCCCACTACCTCTATCAGATTAGAGCTAGAAGGGAGACTAGACATCTACCACCCCACTACCACTATCAGATTAGAGCAATAATGGAGTCCAGACATCTACCACCCCACTACCACTATCAGATTAGAGCAATGAAGGAGTCTAGACATCTACTGCCCCACTACCACTATCAGATTAGAGTCATAAGGGAGACTAGACATCTTCCAACCCACTACCACTATCAGATTAGAGCCATAAGGGAGTCTAGACATCAACCACACCACTACCACTATCAGATTAGAGCTAGAAGGGGGACTAGACATCTACCATCCCACTACCACTATCAGATTAGAGCAATAAGGGAGACTAGACATCTACCACCCCACTACCACTATCAGATTAGAGCCATAATGGAGTCTAGACATCTACCACACCACTACCACTATCAGATTAGAGCCATAAGGCAGTCTAGACATCTACTGCCCCACTACCACTATCAGATTAGAGCCATAAGGGAGACTAGACATCTACCACCCCACTACCACTATCAAATTAGAGCCATAAGGGAGACTAGACATCTACCACCCAACTACCACTATCAGATTAGAGCCATAAGGTAGACTAGACATCTACCACTATCAAAGTAGAGCCATAAAGGAGACTAGACATCTACCACCCCACTACCACTATCAGATTAGAGCCATAAGGGAGAATAGACATCTACCACCCCACAACCACTATCAGATTAGAGCAAAAAGGGAGACTAGACATCTACCACTATCAGATTAGAGCCATAAGGGAGACTAGACATCTGCCACTATCAGATTAGAGCCATAAGGGACAATAGACATCTACTACCCCACTACCACTATCAGATTAGAGACATAAGGGAGACTAGACATCTACCAGCCAACTACCACTATCAGATTAGAGCCATAAGGTAGACTAGACATCTACCACCCCCACAACCACTGTCAGATTAGAGCCATAAGGTAGACTAGACATCTACCACCCCACAACCACTGTCAGATTAGAGCAATAAGGGAGACTACACATCTACCACTATCAAAGTAGAGCCATAAAGGAGACTAGACATCTACCACCCCACTACCACTATCAGATTAGAGCCATAAGGGAGACTAGACATCTGCCACTATCAGATTAGAGCCATAAGGGACAATAGACATCTACTACACCACTACCACTATCAGATTAGAGCTAGAAGGGAGACTAGACATCTACCACCCCACTACCACTATCAGATTAGAGCCATAAGGGAGTCTAGACATCTACCACACCACTACCACTATCAGATTAGAGCCATAAGGGAGTCTAGACATCTACTGCCCCACTACCACTATCAGATTAGAGCCATAAGGGAGTCTAGACATCTACCACCCCACTACCACTATCAAATTAGAGCCATAAGGGAGTCTAGACATCTACCACCCAACTACCACTATCAGATTAGAGCCATAAGGTAGACTAGACATCTACCACCCCTCAACCACTATCAGATTAGAGCAAAAAGGGAGACTAGACATCTACCACTATCATATTAGAGCCATAAGGGAGACTAGACATCTACCACCCAACTACCACTATCAGATTAGAGCCATAAGGTAGACTAGACATCTACCACCCCACAACCACTATCAGATTAGAGCAAAAAGGGAGACTAGACATCTACCACTATCAGATTAGAGCCATAAGGGAGACTAGACATCTACCACTATCAGATTAGAGCCATAAGGGACAATATACATCTACTACCCCACTACCACTATCAGATTAGAGACATAAGGGAGACTAGACATCTACCAGCCAACTACCACTATCAGATTAGAGTCATAAGGTAGACTAGACATCTACCACCCCCACAACCACTGTCAGATTAGAGCAATAAGGGAGACTAGACATCTACCACTATCAAAGTAGAGCCATAAAGTAGACTAGACATCTACCACCCCACTACCACTATCAGATTAGAACTATAAGGGAGAATAGACATCTACCACCCCACTACCACTATCAGATTAGAGCTAGAAGGGAGACTAGACATCTACCACCCCACTACCACTATCAGATTAGAGCAATAAGGGAGTCCAGACATCTACCACCCCACTACCACTATCAGATTAGAGCAATGAAGGAGTCTAGACATCTACTGCCCCACTACCACTATCAGATTAGAGTCATAAGGGAGACTAGACATCTTCCACCCCACTACCACTATCAGATTAGAGCCATAAGGGAGACTAGACATCTACCAGCCAACTACCACTATCAGATTAGAGCCATAAGGTAGACTAGACATCTACCACCCCCACAACCACTGTCAGATTAGAGCAATAAGGGAGACTAGACATCTACCACTATCAAATTAGAGCCATAAAGGAGACTAGACATCTACAACCCCACTACCACTATCAGATTAGAGCCATAAGGGAGACTAGACATCTACCACCCCACTTCCACTATCAGATTAGAGCCATAAGGGGGACTAGACATCTACCACCCCACTACCACTATCAGATTAGAGCCATAAGGGAGACTAGACATCTACCACCCCACTACCACTATCATATTAGAGCTATAAAGGAGACTAGACATCTACCACCCCACTACCAGATTAGAGCCATAAGGGAGTCTAGACATCTACCACCCCACTACCACTATCAGATTAGAGCCATAAGGTAGACTAGACATCTACCACCCCACAACCACTATCAAATTAGAGCAAAAAGGGAGACTAAACATCTACCACTATCAGATTAGAGCCATAAGGGAGACTAGACATCTACCACCCCACTACCACTATCAGATTAGAGCCATAAGGGAGAATAGACATCTACTACCCCACTACCACTATCAGATTAGAGACATAAGGGAGACTAGACATCTACTGCCCCACTACCACTATCAGATTAGAGCCATAAGGGAGAATAGACATCTACTACCCCACTACCACTATCAGATTAGAGCAATAAGGGAGACTAGACATCTACCACTATCAAATTAGAGCCATAAAGGAGACTAGACATCTACAACCCCACTACCACTATCAGATTAGAGCCATAAGGGAGACTAGACATCTACCACCCCACTTCCACTATCAGATTAGAGCCATAAGGGAGACTAGACATCTACCACCCCACTACCACTATCAGATTAGAGCCATAAGGGAGACTAGACATCTACTGCCCCACTACCACTATCATATTAGAGCTATAAAGGAGACTAGACATCTACCACCCCACTACCACTATCAGATTAGAGCCATAAGGGAGACTAGACATCTACCACCCCACTATTACTATCAGATTAGAGCCATAAGGGAGTCTAGACATCTACTGCCCCACTACCACTATCAGATTAGAGCCATAAGGTAGACTAGACATCTACCACCCCACTACCACTATCAGATTAGAGCAATAAGGGAAACTACACATCTACCACTATCAGATTAGAGCCATAAGGGAGTCTAGACATCTACCACCCCACTACCACTATCAGATTAAAGCCATAAGGGAGTCTAGACATCTACTGCCCCACTACCACTATCAGATTAGAGTCATAAGGGAGACTAGACATCTACCACCCCACTACCACTATCAGATTAGAGCAATAAGGGAAACTACACATCTACCACTATCAGATTAGAGCCATAAGGGAGTCTAGACATCTACCACCCCACTACCACTATCACATTAAAGCCCGTCTTCATCGACCTGGCCAAGGCTTTCGACTCTGTCAATCACCATATTCTTATCGGCAGACTCAGTAGCCTCGGTTTTTCTAATGACTGCCTTGCCTGGTTCACCAACTACTTTGCAGACAGAGTTCAGTGTGTCAAATCGGAGGGCATGTTGTCCGGTCCTCTGGCAGTCTCTATGGGGGTACCACAGGGTTCAATTCTCGGGCCGACTCTTTTCTCTGTATACATCAATGATGTTGCTCTTGCTGCGGGCGATTCCCTGATCCACCTCTACGCAGACGACACCATTCTATATACTTCCGGCCCTTCCTTGGACACTGTGCTATCTAACCTCCAAACGAGCTTCAATGCCATACAACACTCCTTCCGTGGCCTCCAACTGCTCTTAAACGCTAGTAAAACCAAATGCATGCTTTTCAACCGTTCGCTGCCTGCACCCGCACGCCCGACTAGCATCACCACCCTGGACGGTTCCGACCTAGAATATGTGGACATCTATAAGTACCTAGGTGTCTGGCTAGACTGCAAACTCTCCTTCCAGACTCATATCAAACATCTCCAATCCAAAATCAAATCAAGAATCGGCTTTCTATTCCGCAACAAAGCCTCCTTCACTCACGCCGCCAAACTTACCCTAGTAAAACTGACTATCCTACCGATCCTCGACTTCGGCGATGTCATCTACAAAATAGCTTCCAACACTCTACTCAGCAAACTGGATGCAGTTTATCACAGTGCCATTCGTTTTGTTACTAAAGCACCTTATACGACCCACCACTGCGACCTGTATGCCCTAGTCGGCTGGCCCTCGCTACATGTTCGTCGTCAGACCCACTGGCTCCAGGTCATCTACAAGGCTATGCTAGGTAAAGTGCCGCCTTATCTCAGTTCACTGGTCACGATGGCTACACCCACCCGCAGCACGCGCTCCAGCAGGTGTATCTCACTGATCATCCCTAAAGCTAAAACCTCATTTGGACGCCTTTCCTTCCAGTTCTCTGCTGCCTGCGACTGGAACGAATTGCAAAAATCTCTGAAGTTGGAGACTTTTATCTCCCTCAACAACTTTAAAAATCTGCTATCCGAGCAGCTAACCGATCGCTGCAGCTGTACATAGTCCATCTGTAAACTACCCACCCAATTTACCTACCTCACCCCCCATACTGCTTTTATTTATTTACTTTTCTGCTCTTTTGCACACCAGTATCTCTTCTTGCACATGATCATCTGATGATTTATCACTCCAGTGTTAATCTGCTAAATTGTAATTATTCGATTTATTGCCTACCTCATGCCTTTTGCACACATTGTATATAGATTCTCTTTTTTTTCTACCATGTTATTGACTTGTTTATTGTTTACTCCATGTGTAACTCTGTGTTGTCTGTTCACACTGCTATGCTTTATCTTGGCCAGGTCGCAGTTGCAAATGAGAACTTGTTCTCAGCTAGCCTACCTGGTTAAATAAAGGTGAAATAAAAATAAAATAAATAAATAAGGGAGTCTAGACATCTACTGCCCCACTACCACTATCAGATTAGAGTCATAAGGGAGACTAGACATCTACCACCCCACTACCACTATCAGATTAGAGCCATAAGGGAGACTAGACATCTACCACCCCACTACCACTATCAGATTAGAGCCATAAGGGAGTCTAGACATCTACCACCCCACAACCACTATCAAATTAGAGCAAAAAGGGAGACTAGACATCTACCACTATCAGATTAGAGCCATAAGGGAGACTTGACATCTACCACCCCACTACCACTATCAGATTAGAGCCATAAGGGAGAATAGACATCTACTACCCCACTACCACTATCAGATTAGAGACATAAGGGAGAATAGACATCTACTACCCCACTACCACTATCAGATTAGAGCAATAAGGGAGACTAGACATCTACCACTATCAAATTAGAGCCATAAAGGAGACTAGACATCTACAACCCCACTACCACTATCAGATTAGAGCCATAAGGGAGACTAGACATCTACCACCCCACTTCCACTATCAGATTAGAGCCATAAGGGAGACTAGACATCTACTGCCCCACTACCACTATCATATTAGAGCTATAAAGGAGACTAGACATCTACCCCCCCACTACCACTATCAGATTAGAGCCATAAGGGAGACTAGACATCTACCACCCAACTACTACTATCAGATTAGAGCCATAAGGGAGTCTAGACATCTACTGCCCCACTACCACTATCAGATTAGAGCCATAAGGGAGTCTAGACATCTACCAGCCAACTACCACTATCAGATTAGAGCCATAAAGTAGACTAGACATCTACCACCCCACTACCACTATCAGATTAGAGCAATAAGGGAAACTACACATCTACCACTATCAGATTAGAGCCATAAGGGAGAATAGACATCTACTACCCCACTACCACTATCAGATTAGAGCAATAAGGGAGAATAGACATCTACTACCCCACTACCACTATCAGATTAGAGCAATAAGGGAGACTAGACATCTACCACTATCAAATTAGAGCCATAAAGGAGACTAGACATCTACAACCCCACTACCACTATCAGATTAGAGCCATAAGGGAGACTAGACATCTACCACCCCACTTCCACTATCAGATTAGAGCCATAAGGGAGACTAGACATCTACTGCCCCACTACCACTATCATATTAGAGCTATAAAGGAGACTAGACATCTACCCCCCCACTACCACTATCAGATTAGAGCCATAAGGGAGACTAGACATCTACCACCCAACTACTACTATCAGATTAGAGCCATAAGGGAGTCTAGACATCTACTGCCCCACTACCACTATCAGATTAGAGCCATAAGGGAGTCTAGACATCTACCAGCCAACTACCACTATCAGATTAGAGCCATAAAGTAGACTAGACATCTACCACCCCACTACCACTATCAGATTAGAGCAATAAGGGAAACTACACATCTACCACTATCAGATTAGAGCCATAAGGGAGTCTAGACATCTACCACCCCACTACCACTATCAGATTAAAGCCATAATGGAGTCTAGACATCTACTGCCCCACTTCCACTATCAGATTAGAGCCATAAGGGAGACTAGACATCTACTGCCCCACTACCACTATCATATTAGAGCTATAAAGGAGACTAGACATCTACCCCCCCACTACCACTATCAGATTAGAGCCATAAGGGAGACTAGACATCTACCACCCAACTACTACTATCAGATTAGAGCCATAAGGGAGTCTAGACATCTACTGCCCCACTACCACTATCAGATTAGAGCCATAAGGGAGTCTAGACATCTACCAGCCAACTACCACTATCAGATTAGAGCCATAAAGTAGACTAGACATCTACCACCCCACTACCACTATCAGATTAGAGCAATAAGGGAAACTACACATCTACCACTATCAGATTAGAGCCATAAGGGAGTCTAGACATCTACCACCCCACTACCACTATCAGATTAAAGCCATAATGGAGTCTAGACATCTACTGCCCCACTACCACTATCAGATTAGAGTCATAAGGGAGACTAGACATCTACCACCCCACTACCACTATCAGATTAGAGCCATAAGGGAGTCTAGACATCAACCACCCCACTACCACTATCAGATTAGAGCAATAAGGGAGTCTAGACATCAACCACACCACTATCAGATTAGAGCCATAAGGGAGTCTAGACATCTACCACCCAACTACCACTATCAGATTAGAGCCATAAGGTAGACTAGACATCTACCACCCCACAACCACTATCAGATTAGAGCAATAAGGAAGACTAGACATCTACCACTATCAGATTAGAGCCATAAGGGAGACTAGACATCTGCCACTATCAGATTAGAGCCATAAGGGACAATAGACATCTACTACCCCACTACCACTATCAGATTAGAGACATAAGGGAGACTAGACATCTACCAGCCAACTACCACTATCAGATTAGAGCCATAAAGTAGACTAGACATCTACCACCCCCACAACCACTGTCAGATTAGAGCCATAAGGTAGACTAGACATCTACCACCCCACAACCACTGTCAGATTAGAGCAATAAGGGAGACTACACATCTACCACTATCAAAGTAGAGCCATAAAGGAGACTAGACATCTACCACCCCACTACCACTATCAGATTAGAGCCATAAGGGACAATAGACATCTACTACACCACTACCACTATCAGATTAGAGCTAGAAGGGAGACTAGACATCTACCACCCCACTACCACTATCAGATTAGAGCCATAAGGGAGTCTAGACATCTACCACACCACTACCACTATCAGATTAGAGCCATAAGGGAGACTAGACATCTACCACCCAACTACTACTATCAGATTAGAGCCATAAGGGAGTCTAGACATCTACTGCCCCACTACCACTATCAGATTAGAGCCATAAGGGAGTCTAGACATCTACCAGCCAACTACCACTATCAGATTAGAGCCATAAAGTAGACTAGACATCTACCACCCCACTACCACTATCAGATTAGAGCAATAAGGGAAACTACACATCTACCACTATCAGATTAGAGCCATAAGGGAGTCTAGACATCTACCACCCCACTACCACTATCAGATTAAAGCCATAATGGAGTCTAGACATCTACTGCCCCACTACCACTATCAGATTAGAGTCATAAGGGAGACTAGACATCTACCACCCCACTACCACTATCAGATTAGAGCCATAAGGGAGTCTAGACATCAACCACCCCACTACCACTATCAGATTAGAGCAATAAGGGAGTCTAGACATCAACAACCACACCACTATCAGATTAGAGCCATAAGGGAGTCTAGACATCTACCACCCAACTACCACTATCAGATTAGAGCCATAAGGTAGACTAGACATCTACCACCCCACAACCACTATCAGATTAGAGCAATAAGGAAGACTAGACATCTACCACTATCAGATTAGAGCCATAAGGGAGACTAGACATCTGCCACTATCAGATTAGAGCCATAAGGGACAATAGACATCTACTACCCCACTACCACTATCAGATTAGAGACATAAGGGAGACTAGACATCTACCAGCCAACTACCACTATCAGATTAGAGCCATAAAGTAGACTAGACATCTACCACCCCCACAACCACTGTCAGATTAGAGCCATAAGGTAGACTAGACATCTACCACCCCACAACCACTGTCAGATTAGAGCAATAAGGGAGACTACACATCTACCACTATCAAAGTAGAGCCATAAAGGAGACTAGACATCTACCACCCCACTACCACTATCAGATTAGAGCCATAAGGGACAATAGACATCTACTACACCACTAGCACTATCAGATTAGAGCTAGAAGGGAGACTAGACATCTACCACCCCACTACCACTATCAGATTAGAGCCATAAGGGAGTCTAGACATCTACCACACCACTACCACTATCAGATTAGAGCCATAAGGGAGTCTAGACATCTACTGCCCCACTACCACTATCAGATTAGAGCCATAAGGGAGTCTAGACATCTACCACCCCACTACCACTATCAAATTAGAGCCATAAGGTAGACTAGACATCTACCACCCCTCAACCACTATCAGATTAGAGCCATAAGGGAGTCTAGACATCTACCACCCAACTACCACTATCAGATTAGAGCCATAAGGTAGACTAGACATCTACCACCCCTCAACCACTATCAGATTAGAGCAAAAAGGGAGACTAGACATCTACCACTATCAGATTAGAGCCATAATGGAGTCTAGACATCTACCACCCAACTACCACTATCAGATTAGAGCCATAAGGTAGACTAGACATCTACCACCCCACAACCACTATCAGATTAGAGCAAAAAGGGAGACTAGACATCTACCACTATCAGATTAGAGCCATAAGGGAGACTAGACATCTACCACTATCAGATTAGAGCCATAAGGGACAATATACATCTACTACCCCACTACCACTATCAGCTTAGAGACATAAGGGAGACTAGACATCTACCAGCCAACTACCACTATCAGATTAGAGCCATAAGGTAGACTAGACATCTACCACCCCCACAACCACTGTCAGATTAGAGCAATAAGGGAGACTAGACATCTACCACTATCAAAGTAGAGCCATAAAGTAGACTAGACATCTACCACCCCACTACCACTATCAGATTAGAGCTATAAGGGAGAATAGACATCTACCACCCCACTACCACTATCAGATTAGAGCTAGAAGGGAGACTAGACATCTACCACCCCACTACCACTATCAGATTAGAGCAATAAGGGAGTCCAGACATCTACCACCCCACTACCACTATCAGATTAGAGCAATGAAGGAGTCTAGACATCTACTGCCCCACTACCACTATCAGATTAGAGTCATAAGGGAGACTAGACATCTTCCACCCCACTACCACTATCAGATTAGAGCCATAAGGGAGACTAGACATCTACCAGCCAACTACCACTATCAGATTAGAGCCATAAAGTAGACTAGACATCTACCACCCCCACAACCACTGTCAGATTAGAGCAATAAGGGAGACTAGACATCTACCACTATCAAATTAGAGCCATAAAGGAGACTAGACATCTACAACCCCACTACCACTATCAGATTAGAGCCATAAGGGAGACTAGACATCTACCACCCCACTTCCACTATCAGATTAGAGCCATAAGGGAGACTAGACATCTACCACCCCACTACCAGATTAGAGCCATAAGGGAGTCTAGACATCTACCACCCCACTACCACTATCAGATTAGAGCCATAAAGTAGACTAGACATCTACCACCCCACAACCACTATCAAATTAGAGCAAAAAGGGAGACTAAACATCTACCACTATCAAATTAGAGCCATAAGGGAGACTAGACATCTACCGCCCCACTACCACTATCAGATTAGAGACATAAGGGAGACTAGACATCTACTGCCCCACTACCACTATCAGATTAGAGCCATAAGGGAGAATAGACATCTACTACCCCACTACCACTATCAGATTAGAGCAATAAGGGAGACTAGACATCTAACACTATCAGATTAGAGCCATAAAGGAGACTAGACATCTACAACCCCACTACCACTATCAGATTAGAGCCATAAGGGAGACTAGACATCTACCACCCCACTTCCACTATCAGATTAGAGCCATAAGGGAGACTAGACATCTACCACCCCACTACCACTATCAGATTAGAGCCATAAGGGAGACTAGACATCTACTGCCCCACTACCACTATCATATTAGAGCTATAAAGGAGACTAGACATCTACCACCCCACTACCACTATCAGATTAGAGCCATAAGGGAGACTAGACATCTACCACCCCACTATTACTATCAGATTAGAGCCATAAGGGAGTCTAGACATCTACCGCCCCACTACCACTATCAGATTAGAGCCATAAGGTAGACTAGACATCTACCACCCCACTACCACTATCAGATTAGAGCAATAAGGGAAACTACACATCTACCACTATCAGATTAGAGCCATAAGGGAGACTAGACATCTACCACCCCACTACCACTATCAGATTAGAGCCATAAGGGAGAATAGACATCTACTACCCCACTACCACTATCAGATTAGAGACATAAGGGAGAATAGACATCTACTACCCAACTACCACTATCAGATTAGAGCAATAAGGGAGACTAGACATCTACCACTATCAAATTAGAGCCATAAAGGAGACTAGACATCTACAACCCCACTACCACTATCAGATTAGAGCCATAAGGGAGACTAGACATCTACCACCCCACTTCCACTATCAGATTAGAGCCATAAGGGAGACTAGACATCTACCACCCCACTACCACTATCAGATTAGAGCCATAAGGGAGACTAGACATCTACCACCCCACTACCACTATCAGATTAGAGCCATAAAGGAGACTAGACATCTACCCCCCCACTACCACTATCAGATTAGAGCCATAAGGGAGACTAGACATCTACCACCCCACTACTACTATCAGATTAGAGCCATAAGGGAGTCTAGACATCTACTGCCCCACTACCACTATCAGATTAGAGCCATAAGGGAGTCTAGACATCTACCAGCCAACTACCACTATCAGATTAGAGCCATAAGGTAGACTAGACATCTACCACCCCACTACCACTATCAGATTAGAGCAATAAGGGAAACTACACATCTACCACTATCAGATTAGAGCCATAAGGGAGTCTAGACATCTACCACACCACTACCACTATCAGATTAAAGCCATAAGGGAGTCTAGACATCTACTGCCCCACTACCACTATCAGATTAGAGTCATAAGGGAGACTAGCCATCTACCACCCCACTACCACTATCAGATTAGAGCCATAAGGGAGTCTAGACATCTACCACCCAACTACCACTATCAGATTAGAGCCATAAGGTAGACTAGACATCTACCACCCCACAACCACTATCAGATTAGAGCAATAAGGAAGACTAGACATCTACCACTATCAGATTAGAGCCATAAGGGACAATAGACATATTCTACCCCACTACCACTATCAGATTAGAGACATAAGGGAGACTAGACATCTACCACCCCACTACCACTATCAGATTAGAGCCATAAGGGAGAATAGACATCTACTACCCCACTACCACTATAAGATTAGAGACATAAGGGAGACTAGACATCTACCACCCCACTACCACTATCAGATTAGAGCCATAAGGGAGTCTTGACATCTACTGCCCCACTACCACTATCAGATTAGAGTCATAAGGGAGACTAGACATATACCACCCCACTACCACTATCAGATAAGAGCCATAAGGGAGACTAGACATCTACCACCCCACTACCGCTATCAGATTAGAGTCATAAGGGAGACTAGACATCTACCACCCCACTACCACTATCAGATAAGAGCCATAAGGGAGACTAGACATCTACCACCCCACTACCACTATCAGAATAGAGCCATAAGGGAGATTAGACATCTACCACCCCACTTCCACTATCAGATTAGAGCCATAAGGGAGACTAGACATCTACCACCCCACTACCACTATCAGATTAGAGCCATAAGGGAGACTAGACATCTACTGCCCCACTACCACTATCACATTAGAGCTATAAAGGAGACTAGACATCTACCACCCCACTACCACTATCAGATTAGAGCCATAAGGGAGTCTAGACATCTACCAGCCAACTACCACTATCAGATTAGAGCCATAAGGTAGACTAGACATCTACCACCCCACAACCACTATCAGATTAGAGCAAAAAGGGAGACTAGACATCTACCACTATCAGATTAGAGCCATAAGGGATACTAGACATCTACCACCCGACAACCACTATCAGATTAGAGCAATAAGGGAGACTAGACATCTACCACTATCAGATTAGAGCCATAAGGGAGACTAGACATCTACCACTATCAGATTAGAGCCATAAGGGAAACTACACATCTACCACACCACTACCACTATCAGATTAGAGCCATAAGGGAGTCTAGACATATACTGCCCCACTACCACTATCAGATTAGAGCCATAAGGGAGTCTAGACATCAACCACCCCACTACCACTATCAGATTAGAGCAATAAGGGAGTCTAGACATCAACCACCCCACTACCACTTTCAGATTAGAGCCATAAGGGAGTCTAGACATCTACCACCCAACTACCACTATCAGATTAGAGCCATAAGGTAGACTAGACATCTACCACCCCACAACCACTATCAGATTAGAGCAATAAGGAAGACTAGACATCTACCACTATTAGATTAGAGCCATAAGGGACAATAGACATATTCTACCCCACTACCACTATCAGATTAGAGACATAAGGGAGACTAGACATCTACCACCCCACTACCACTATCAGATTAGAGCCATAAGGGATAATAGACATCTACCACCCCACTACCACTATCAGATTAGAGCAATAAGGGAAACTACACATCTACCACTATCAGATTAGAGCCATAAGGGAGACTAGACATCTACCACCCCACTACCACTATCAGATTAGAGCCATAAGGGAGTCTAGACATCTACTGCCCCACTACCACTATCAGATTAGAGTCATAAGGGAGACTAGACATCTACCACCCCACTACCACTATCAGATTAGAGCCATAAGGGAGACTAGACATCTACCACCCCACTACCACTATCAGATTAGAGCCATAAGGGAGTCTAGACATATACTGCCCCACTACCACTATCAGATTAGAGCCATAAGGGAGTCTAGACATCAACCACCCCACTACCACTATCAGATTAGAGCAATAAGGGAGTCTAGACATCAACCACACCACTATCAGATTAGAGCCATAAGGGAGTCTAGACATCTACCACCCAACTACCACTATCAGATTAGAGCCATAAGGTAGACTAGACATCTACCACCCCACAACCACTATCAGATTAGAGCAATAAGGAAGACTAGACATCTACCACTATCAGATTAGAGCCATAAGGGACAATAGACATATTCTACCCCACTACCACTATCAGATTAGAGACATAAGGGAGACTAGACATCTACCACCCCACTACCACTATCAGATTAGAGCCATAAGGGAGAATAGACATCTACTACCCCACTACCACTATAAGATTAGAGACATAAGGGAGACTAGACATCTACCACCCCACTACCACTATCAGATTAGAGCCATAAGGGAGTCTTGACATCTACTGCCCCACTACCACTATCAGATTAGAGTCATAAGGGAGACTAGACATATACCACCCCACTACCACTATCAGATAAGAGCCATAAGGGAGACTAGACATCTACCACCCCACTACTGCTATCAGATTAGAGTCATAAGGGAGACTAGACATCTACCACCCCACTACCACTATCAGAATAGAGCCATAAGGGAGATTAGACATCTACCACCCCACTTCCACTATCAGATTAGAGCCATAAGGGAGACTAGACATCTACTGCCCCACTACCACTATCACATTAGAGCTATAAAGGAGACTAGACATCTACCACCCCACTACCACTATCAGATTAGAGCCATAAGGGAGACTAGACATCTACCACCCCACTACTACTATCAGATTAGAGCCATAAGGGAGTCTAGACATCTACTGCCCCACTACCACTATCATATTAGAGCCATAAGGGAGTCTAGACATCTACCAGCCAACTACCACTATCAGATTAGAGCCATAAAGTAGACTAGACATCTACCACCCCACAACCACTATCAGATTAGAGCAAAAATGGAGACTAGACATCTACCACTATCAGATTAGAGCCATAAGGGATACTAGACATCTACCACCCCACAACCACTATCAGATTAGAGCAATAAGGGAGACTAGACATCTACCACTATCAGATTAGAGTCATAAGGGAGACTAGACATCTACCACTATCAGATTAGAGCCATAAGGGAAACTACACATCTACCACAACACTACCACTATCAGATTAGAGCCATAAGGGAGTCTAGACATATACTGCCCCACTACCACTATCAGATTAGAGCCATAAGGGAGTCTAGACATCAACCACCCCACTACCACTATCAGATTAGAGCAATAAGGGAGTCTAGACATCAACCACCCCACTACCACTATCAGATTAGAGCCATAAGGGAGTCTAGACATCTACCACCCAACTACCACTATCAGATTAGAGCCATAAGGTAGACTAGACATCTACCACCCCACAACCACTATCAGATTAGAGCAATAAGGAAGACTAGACATCTACCACTATTAGATTAGAGCCATAAGGGACAATAGACATATTCTACCCCACTACCACTATCAGATTAGAGACATAAGGGAGACTAGACATCTACCACCCCACTACCACTATCAGATTAGAGCCATAAGGGAGAATAGACATCTACCACCCCACTACCACTATCAGATTAGAGCCATAAGGGAGTCTTGACATCTACTGCCCCACTACCACTATCAGATTAGAGTCATAAGGGAGACTAGACATATACCACCCCACTACCACTATCAGATAAGAGCCATAAGGGAGACTAGACATCTACCAGCCAACTACCACTATCAGATTAGAGCCATAAGGTAGACTACACATCTACCACCCCACTACCACTATCCGATTAGAGCAATAAGGGAAACTACACATCTACCACCCCACTACCACTATCAGATTAGAGCAATAAGGAAGACTAGACATCTACCACTATCAGATTAGAGCCATAAGGGACAATAGACATATTCTACCCCACTACCACTATCAGATTAGAGACATAAGGGAGACTAGACATCTACCACCCCACTACCACTATCAGATTAGAGCCATAAGGGAGAATAGACATCTACTACCCCACTACCACTATAAGATTAGAGACATAAGGGAGACTAGACATCTACCACCCCACTACCACTATCAGATTAGAGCCATAAGGGAGTCTTGACATCTACTGCCCCACTACCACTATCAGATTAGAGTCATAAGGGAGACTAGACATATACCACCCCACTACCACTATCAGATAAGAGCCATAAGGGAGACTAGACATCTACCACCCCACTACTGCTATCAGATTAGAGTCATAAGGGAGACTAGACATCTACCACCCCACTACCACTATCAGATAAGAGCCATAAGGGAGACTAGACATCTACCACCCAACTACCACTATCAGAATAGAGCCATAAGGGAGATTAGACATCTACCACCCCACTTCCACTATCAGATTAGAGCCATAAGGGAGACTAGACATCTACTGCCCCACTACCACTATCACATTAGAGCTATAAAGGAGACTAGACATCTACCACCCCACTACCACTATCAGATTAGAGCCATAAGGGAGACTAGACATCTACCACCCCACTACTACTATCAGATTAGAGCCATAAGGGAGTCTAGACATCTACTGCCCCACTACCACTATCAGATTAGAGCCATAAGGGAGTCTAGACATCTACCAGCCAACTACCACTATCAGATTAGAGCCATAAAGTAGACTAGACATCTACCACCCCACAACCACTATCAGATTAGAGCAAAAAGGGAGACTAGACATCTACCACTATCAGATTAGAGCCATAAGGGATACTAGACATCTACCACCCCACAACCACTATCAGATTAGAGCAATAAGGGAGACTAGACATCTACCACTATCAGATTAGAGTCATAAGGGAGACTAGACATCTACCACTATCAGATTAGAGCCATAAGGGAAACTACACATCTACCACAACACTACCACTATCAGATTAGAGCCATAAGGGAGTCTAGACATATACTGCCCCACTACCACTATCAGATTAGAGCCATAAGGGAGTCTAGACATCAACCACCCCACTACCACTATCAGATTAGAGCCATAAGGGAGTCTAGACATCTACCACCCAACTACCACTATCAGATTAGAGCCATAAGGTAGACTAGACATCTACCACCCCACAACCACTATCAGATTAGAGCAATAAGGAAGACTAGACATCTACCACTATTAGATTAGAGCCATAAGGAACAATAGACATATTCTACCCCACTACCACTATCAGATTAGAGACATAAGGGAGTCTAGACATCTACCAGCCAACTACCACTATCAGATTAGAGCCATAAAGTAGACTAGACATCTACCACCCCACAACCACTATCAGATTAGAGCAAAAATGGAGACTAGACATCTACCACTATCAGATTAGAGCCATAAGGGATACTAGACATCTACCACCCCACAACCACTATCAGATTAGAGCAATAAGGGAGACTAGACATCTACCACTATCAGATTAGAGTCATAAGGGAGACTAGACATCTACCACTATCAGATTAGAGCCATAAGGGAAACTACACATCTACCACAACACTACCACTATCAGATTAGAGCCATAAGGGAGTCTAGACATATACTGCCCCACTACCACTATCAGATTAGAGCCATAAGGGAGTCTAGACATCAACCACCCCACTACCACTATCAGATTAGAGCAATAAGGGAGTCTAGACATCAACCACCCCACTACCACTATCAGATTAGAGCCATAAGGGAGTCTAGACATCTACCAGCCAACTACCACTATCAGATTAGAGCCATAAAGTAGACTAGACATCTACCACCCCACAACCACTATCAGATTAGAGCAAAAATGGAGACTAGACATCTACCACTATCAGATTAGAGCCATAAGGGATACTAGACATCTACCACCCCACAACCACTATCAGATTAGAGCAATAAGGGAGACTAGACATCTACCACTATCAGATTAGAGTCATAAGGGAGACTAGACATCTACCACTATCAGATTAGAGCCATAAGGGAAACTACACATCTACCACAACACTACCACTATCAGATTAGAGCCATAAGGGAGTCTAGACATATACTGCCCCACTACCACTATCAGATTAGAGCCATAAGGGAGTCTAGACATCAACCACCCCACTACCACTATCAGATTAGAGCAATAAGGGAGTCTAGACATCAACCACCCCACTACCACTATCAGATTAGAGCCATAAGGGAGTCTAGACATCTACCACCCAACTACCACTATCAGATTAGAGCCATAAGGTAGACTAGACATCTACCACCCCACAACCACTATCAGATTAGAGCAATAAGGAAGACTAGACATCTACCACTATTAGATTAGAGCCATAAGGGACAATAGACATATTCTACCCCACTACCACTATCAGATTAGAGACATAAGGGAGACTAGACATCTACCACCCCACTACCACTATCAGATTAGAGCCATAAGGGAGAATAGACATCTACCACCCCACTACCACTATCAGATTAGAGCCATAAGGGAGTCTTGACATCTACTGCCCCACTACCACTATCAGATTAGAGTCATAAGGGAGACTAGACATATACCACCCCACTACCACTATCAGATAAGAGCCATAAGGGAGACTAGACATCTACCAGCCAACTACCACTATCAGATTAGAGCCATAAGGTAGACTAGACATCTACCACCCCACTACCACTATCAGATTAGAGCAATAAGGGAAACTACACATCTACCACCCCACTACCACTATCAGATTAGAGCAATAAGGAAGACTAGACATCTACCACTATCAGATTAGAGCCATAAGGGACAATAGACATATTCTACCCCACTACCACTATCAGATTAGAGACATAAGGGAGACTAGACATCTACCACCCCACTACCACTATCAGATTAGAGCCATAAGGGAGAATAGACATCTACTACCCCACTACCACTATAAGATTAGAGACATAAGGGAGACTAGACATCTACCACCCCACTACCACTATCAGATTAGAGCCATAAGGGAGTCTTGACATCTACTGCCCCACTACCACTATCAGATTAGAGTCATAAGGGAGACTAGACATATACCACCCCACTACCACTATCAGATAAGAGCCATAAGGGAGACTAGACATCTACCACCCCACTACTGCTATCAGATTAGAGTCATAAGGGAGACTAGACATCTACCACCCCACTACCACTATCAGATAAGAGCCATAAGGGAGACTAGACATCTACCACCCAACTACCACTATCAGAATAGAGCCATAAGGGAGACTAGACATCTACCACCCCACTACCACTATCAGATTAGAGCCATAAAGGAGACTAGACATCTACCACTATCAGATTAGAGCTATAAAGGAGACTAGACATCTACCACCCCACTACCACTATCAGATTAGAGCCATAAGGGAGACTAGACATCTACCACCCCACTACTACTATCAGATTAGAGCCATAAGGGAGTCTAGACATCTACTGCCCCACTACCACTATCAGATTAGAGCCATAAGGGAGTCTAGACATCTACCAGCCAACTACCACTATCAGATTAGAGCCATAAAGTAGACTAGACATCTACCACCCCACAACCACTATCAGATTAGAGCAAAAAGGGAGACTAGACATCTACCACTATCAGATTAGAGCCATAAAGGATACTAGACATCTACCACCCCACAACCACTATCAGATTAGAGCAATAAGGGAGACTAGACATCTACCACTATCAGATTAGAGTCATAAGGGAGACTAGACATCTACCACTATCAGATTAGAGCCATAAGGGAAACTACACATCTACCACAACACTACCACTATCAGATTAGAGCCATAAGGGAGTCTAGACATATACTGCCCCACTACCACTATCAGATTAGAGCCATAAGGGAGTCTAGACATCAACCACCCCACTACCACTATCAGATTAGAGCAATAAGGGAGTCTAGACATCAACCACCCCACTACCACTATCAGATTAGAGCCATAAGGGAGTCTAGACATCTACCACCCAACTACCACTATCAGATTAGAGCCATAAGGTAGACTAGACATCTACCACCCCACAACCACTATCAGATTAGAGCAATAAGGAAGACTAGACATCTACCACTATTAGATTAGAGCCATAAGGAACAATAGACATATTCTACCCCACTACCACTATCAGATTAGAGACATAAGGGAGACTAGACATCTACCACCCCACTACCACTATCAGATTAGAGCCATAAGGGAGAATAGACATCTACCACCCCACTACCACTATCAGATTAGAGCCATAAGGGAGTCTTGACATCTACTGCCCCACTACCACTATCAGATTAGAGTCATAAGGGAGACTAGACATATACCACCCCACTACCACTATCAGATAAGAGCCATAAGGGAGACTAGACATCTACCAGCCAACTACCACTATCAGATTAGAGCCATAAGGTAGACTAGACATCTACCACCCCACTACCACTATCAGATTAGAGCAATAAGGGAAACTACACATCTACCACTATCAGATTAGAGCCATAAGGGAGTCTAGACATCTACCACCCCACTACCACTATCAGATTAAAGCCAAAAGGGAGTCTAGACATCTACTGCCCCACTACCACTATCAGATTAGAGTCATAAGGGAGACTAGACATCTACCACCCCACTACCACTATCAGATTAGAGCCATAAGGGAGACTAGACATCTACCACCCCACTACCACTATCAGATTAGAGCCATAAGGGAGTCTAGACATATACTGCCCCACTACCACTATCAGATTAGAGCCATAAGGGAGTCTAGACATCAACCACCCGACTACCACTATCAGATTAGAGCAATAAGGGAGTCTAGACATCAACCACCCCACTACCACTATCAGATTAGAGCCATAAGGGAGTCTAGACATCTACCACCCAACTACCACTATCAGATTAGAGCCATAAGGTAGACTAGACATCTACCACCCCACAACCACTATCAGATTAGAGCAATAAGGGAGACTAGACATCTACCACTATCAGATTAGAGTCATAAGGGAGACTAGACATCTACCACTATCAGATTAGAGCCATAAGGGAAACTATACATCTACCACAACACTACCACTATCAGATTAGAGCCATAAGGGAGTCTAGACATATACTGCCCCACTACCACTATCAGATTAGAGCCATAAGGGAGTCTAGACATCAACCACCCCACTACCACTATCAGATTAGAGCAATAAGGGAGTCTAGACATCAACCACCCCACTACCACTATCAGATTAGAGCCATAAGGGAGTCTAGACATCTACCACCCAACTACCACTATCAGATTAGAGCCATAAGGTAGACTAGACATCTACCACCCCACAACCACTATCAGATTAGAGCAATAAGGAAGACTAGACATCTACCACTATCAGATTAGAGCCATAAGGGAGAATAGACAAATCCTACCCCACTACCACTATCAGATTAGAGACATAAGGGAGACTAGACATCTACCACCTCACTACCACTATCAGATTAGAGCCATAAGGGAGAATAGACATCTACCACCCCACTACCACTATCAGATTAGAGCCATAAGGGAGCCTTGACATCTACTGCCCCACTACCACTATCAGATTAGAGTCATAAGGGAGACTAGACATATACCACCCCACTACCACTATCAGATAAGAGCCATAAGGGAGACTAGACATCTACCAGCCAACTACCACTATCAGATTAGAGCCATAAGGTAGACTAGACATCTACCACCCCACTACCACTATCAGATTAGAGCAATAAGGGAAACTACACATCTACCACCCCACTACCACTATCAGATTAGAGCAATAAGGAAGACTAGACATCTACCACTATCAGATTAGAGCCATAAGGGACAATAGACATATTCTACCCCACTACCACTATCAGATTAGAGACATAAGGGAGACTAGACATCTACCACTCCACTACCACTATCAGATTAGAGCCATAAGGGAGAATAGACATCTACTACCCCACTACCACTATAAGATTAGAGACATAAGGGAGACTAGACATCTACCACCCCACTACCACTATCAGATTAGAGCCATAAGGGAGTCTTGACATCTACTGCCCCACTACCACTATCAGATTAGAGTCATAAGGGAGACTAGACATATACCACCCCACTACCACTATCAGATAAGAGCCATAAGGGAGACTAGACATCTACCACCCCACTACTGCTATCAGATTAGAGTCATAAGGGAGACTAGACATCTACCACCCCACTACCACTATCAGATAAGAGCCATAAGGGAGACTAGACATCTACCACCCAACTACCACTATCAGAATAGAGCCATAAGGGAGATTAGACATCTACCACCCCACTTCCACTATCAGATTAGAGCCATAAGGGAGACTAGACATCTACTGCCCCACTACCACTATCACATTAGAGCTATAAAGGAGACTAGACATCTACCACCCCACTACCACTATCAGATTAAAACCATAAGGGAGACTAGACATCTACCACCCCACTACTACTATCAGATTAGAGCCATAAGGGAGTCTAGACATCTACTGCCCCACTACCACTATCAGATTAGAGCCATAAGGGAGTCTAGACATCTACCAGCCAACTACCACTATCAGATTAGAGCCATAAAGTAGACTAGACATCTACCACCCCACAACCACTATCAGATTAGAGCAAAAAGGGAGACTAGACATCTACCACTATCAGATTAGAGCCATAAGGGATACTAGACATCTACCACCCCACAACCACTATCAGATTAGAGCAATAAGGGAGACTAGACATCTACCACTATCAGATTAGAGTCATAAGGGAGACTAGACATCTACCACTATCAGATTAGAGCCATAAGGGAAACTACACATCTACCACAACACTACCACTATCAGATTAGAGCCATAAGGGAGTCTAGACATATACTGCCCCACTACCACTATCAGATTAGAGCCATAAGGGAGTCTAGACATCAACCACCCCACTACCACTATCAGATTAGAGCAATAAGGGAGTCTAGACATCAACCACCCCACTACCACTATCAGATTAGAGCCATAAGGGAGTCTAGACATCTACCACCCAACTACCACTATCAGATTAGAGCCATAAGGTAGACTAGACATCTACCACCCCACAACCACTATCAGATTAGAGCAATAAGGAAGACTAGACATCTACCACTATTAGATTAGAGCCATAAGGAACAATAGACATATTCTACCCCACTACCACTATCAGATTAGAGACATAAGGGAGACTAGACATCTACCACCCCACTACCACTATCAGATTAGAGCCATAAGGGAGAATAGACATCTACCACCCCACTACCACTATCAGATTAGAGCCATAAGGGAGTCTTGACATCTACTGCCCCACTACCACTATCAGATTAGAGTCATAAGGGAGACTAGACATATACCACCCCACTACCACTATCAGATAAGAGCCATAAGGGAGACTAGACATCTACCAGCCAACTACCACTATCAGATTAGAGCCATAAGGTAGACTAGACATCTACCACCCCACTACCACTATCAGATTAGAGCAATAAGGGAAACTACACATCTACCACTATCAGATTAGAGCCATAAGGGAGTCTAGACATCTACCACCCCACTACCACTATCAGATTAAAGCCAAAAGGGAGTCTAGACATCTACTGCCCCACTACCACTATCAGATTAGAGTCATAAGGGAGACTAGACATCTACCACCCCACTACCACTATCAGATTAGAGCCATAAGGGAGACTAGACATCTACCACCCCACCACCACTATCAGATTAGAGCCATAAGGGAGTCTAGACATATACTGCCCCACTACCACTATCAGATTAGAGCCATAAGGGAGTCTAGACATCAACCACCCCACTACCACTATCAGATTAGAGCAATAAGGGAGTCTAGACATCAACCACCCCACTACCACTATCAGATTAGAGCCATAAGGGAGTCTAGACATCTACCACCCAACTACCACTATCAGATTAGAGCCATAAGGTAGTCTAGACATCTACCACCCCACAACCACTATCAGATTAGAGCAATAAGGAAGACTAGACATCTACCACTATCAGATTAGAGCCATAAGGGACAATATACATATTCTACCCCACTACCACTATCAGATTAGAGACATAAGGGAGACTAGACATCTACCACCCCACTACCACTATCAGATTAGAGCCATAAGGGAGAATAGACATCTACTACCCCACTACCACTTTAAGATTAGAGACATAATTGAGACTAGACATCTACCACCCCACTACCACTATCAGATTAGAGCCATAAGGGAGTCTTGACATCTACTGCCCCACTACCACTATCAGATTAGAGTCATAAGGGAGACTAGACATATACCACCCCACTACCACTATCAGATAAGAGCCATAAGGGAGACTAGACATCTACCACCCCACTACCGCTATCAGATTAGAGTCATAAGGGAGACTAGACATCTACCACCCCACTACCACTATCAGATAAGAGCCATAAGGGAGACTAGACATCTACCACCCCACTACCACTATCAGAATAGAGCCATAAGGGAGATTAGACATCTACCACCCCACTTCCACTATCAGATTAGAGCCATAAGGGAGACTAGACATCTACCACCCCACTACCACTAACAGATTAGAGCCATAAGGGAGACTAGACATCTACCAACCCACTACTACTATCAGATTAGAGCCATAAGGGAGTCTAGACATCTACTGCCCCACTACCACTATCAGATTAGAGCCATAAGGGAGTCTAGACATCTACCAGCCAACTACCACTATCAGATTAGACCCATAAGGTAGACTAGACATCTACCACCCCACTACCACTATCAGATTAGAGCAATAAAGGAAACTACACATCTACCACTATCAGATTAGAGCCATAAGGGAGTCTAGACATCTACCACCCCACTACCACTATCAGATTAAAGCCATAAGGGAGTCTAGACATCTACTGCCCCACTACCACTATCAGATTAGAGTCATAAGGGAGACTAGACATCTACCACCCCACTACCACTATCAGATTAGAGCCATAAGGGAGACTAGACATCTACCACCCCACCACCACTATCAGATTAGAGCCATAAGGGAGTCTAGACATCAACCACCCCACTACCACTATCAGATTAGAGCCATAAGGGAGTCTAGACATCTACCACCCAACTACCACTATCAGATTAGAGCCATAAGGTAGACTAGACATCTACCACCCCACAACCACTATCAGATTAGAGCAATAAGGAAGACTAGACATCTACCACTATCAGATTAGAGCCATAAGGGACAATAGACATATTCTACCCCACTACCACTATCAGATTAGAGACATAAGGGAGACTAGACATCTACCACCCCACTACCACTATCAGATTAGAGCCATAAGTGAGAATAGACATCTACTACCCCACTACCACTTTAAGATTAGAGACTTAAGGGAGACTAGACATCTACCACCCCACTACCACTATCAGATTAGAGCCATAAGGGAGTCTTGACATCTACTGCCCCACTACCACTATCAGATTAGAGTCATAAGGGAGACTAGACATATACCACCCCACTACCACTATCAGATAAGAGCCATAAGGGAGACTAGACATCTACCACCCCACTACCGCTATCAGATTAGAGTCATAAGGGAGTCTAGACATCTACCACCCCACTACCACTATCAGATAAGAGCCATAAGGGAGACTAGACATCTACCACCCCACTACCACTATCAGAATAGAGCCATAAGGGAGATTAGACATCTACCACCCCACTTCCACTATCAGATTAGAGCCATAAGGGAGACTAGACATCTACCACCCCACTACCACTATCAGATTAGAGCCATAAGGGAGACTAGACATCTACCACCCCACTACTACTATCAGATTAGAGCCATAAGGGAGTCTAGACATCTACTGCCCCACTACCACTATCAGATTAGAGCCATAAGGGAGTCTAGACATCTACCAGCCAACTACCACTATCAGATTAGAGCCATAAGGTAGACTAGACATCTACCACCCCACTACCACTATCAGATTAGAGCAATATGGGAAACTACACATCTACCACTATCAGATTAGAGCCATAAGGGAGTCTAGACATCTACCACCCCACTACCACTATCAGATTAAAGCCATAAGGGAGTCTAGACATCTACTGCCCCACTACCACTATCAGATTAGAGTCATAAGGGAGACTAGACATCTACCACCCCACTACCACTATCAGATTAGAGCCATAAGGGAGACTAGACATCTACCACCCCACCACCACTATCAGATTAGAGCCATAAGGGAGTCTAGACATATACTGCCCCACTACCACTATCAGATTAGAGCCATAAGGGACAATAGACATATTCTACCCCACTACCACTATCAGATTAGAGACATAAGGGAGACTAGACATCTACCACCCAACTACCACTATCAGATTAGAGCCATAAGGGAGAATAGACATCTACCACCCCACTACCACTATCAGATTAGAGCCATAAGGGAGTCTTGACATCTACTGCCCCACTACCACTATCAGATTAGAGTCATAAGGGAGACTAGACATATACCACCCCACTACCACTATCAGATAAGAGCCATAAGGGAGACTAGACATCTACCAGCCAACTACCACTATCAGATTAGAGCCATAAGGTAGACTAGACATCTACCACCCCACTACCACTATCAGATTAGAGCAATAAGGGAAACTACACATCTACCACTATCAGATTAGAGCCATAAGGGAGTCTAGACATCTACCACCCCACTACCACTATCAGATTAAAGCCATAAGGGAGTCTAGACATCTACTGCCCCACTACCACTATCAGATTAGAGCCATAAGGGAGACTAGACATCTACCACCCCACTACCACTATCAGATTAGAGCCATAAGGGAGAAAAGACATCTACCACCCCACTACCACTATCAGATTAGAGCCATAAGGGAGTCTAGACATCTACTGCCCCACTACCACTATCAGATTAGAGACATAAGGGAGTCTAGACATCAACCACCCGACTACCACTATCAGATTAGAGCAATAAGGGAGTCTAGACATCAACCACCCCACTACCACTATCAGATTAGAGCCATAAGGGAGTCTAGACATCTACCACCCAACTACCACTATCAGATTAGAGCCATAAGGTAGACTAGACATCTACCACCCCACAACCACTATCAGATTAGAGCAATAAGGAAGACTAGACATCTACCACTATCAGATTAGAGCCATAAGGGACAATAGACATATTCTACCCCACTACCACTATCAGATTAGAGACATAAGGGAGACTAGACATCTACCACCCCACTACCACTATCAGATTAGAGCCATAAGGGAGAATAGACATCTACTACCCCACTACCACTTTAAGATTAGAGACATAATTGAGACTAGACATCTACCACCCCACTACCACTATCAGATTAGAGCCATAAGGGAGTCTTGACATCTACTGCCCCACTACCACTATCAGATTAGAGTCATAAGGGAGACTAGACATATACCACCCCACTACCACTATCAGATAAGAGCCATAAGGGAGACTAGACATCTACCACCCCACTACCGCTATCAGATTAGAGTCATAAGGGAGACTAGACATCTACCACCCCACTACCACTATCAGATAAGAGCCATAAGGGAGACTAGACATCTACCACCCCACTACCACTATCAGAATAGAGCCATAAGGGAGATTAGACATCTACCACCCCACTTCCACTATCAGATTAGAGCCATAAGGGAGACTATACATCTACCACCCCACTACCACTAACAGATTAGAGCCATAAGGGAGACTAGACATCTACCACCCCACTACTACTATCAGATTAGAGCCATAAGGGAGTCTAGACATCTACCACCCAACTACCACTATCAGATTAGAGCCATAAGGTAGACTAGACATCTACCACCCCACAACCACTATCAGATTAGAGCAATAAGGAAGACTAGACATCTACCACTATCAGATTAGAGCCATAAGGGACAATAGACATATTCTACCCCACTACCACTATCAGATTAGAGACATAAGGGAGACTAGACATCTACCACCCCACTACCACTATCAGATTAGAGCCATAAGGGAGAATAGACATCTACTACCCCACTACCACTTTAAGATTAGAGACATAATTGAGACTAGACATCTACCACCCCACTACCACTATCAGATAAGAGCCATAAGGGAGACTAGACATCTACCACCCCACTACCACTATCAGAATAGAGCCATAAGGGAGATTAGACATCTACCACCCAAATTCCACTATCAGATTAGAGCCATAAGGGAGACTAGACATCTACCACCCCACTACCACTAACAGATTAGAGCCATAAGGGAGACTAGACATCTACCACCCCACTACTACTATCAGATTAGAGCCATAAGGGAGTCTAGACATCTACTGCCCCACTACCACTATCAGATTAGAGCCATAAGGGAGTCTAGACATCTACCAGCCAACTACCACTATCAGATTAGACCCATAAGGTAGACTAGACATCTACCACCCCACTACCACTATCAGATTAGAGCAATAAGGGAAACTACACATCTACCACTATCAGATTAGAGCCATAAGGGAGTCTAGACATCTACCACCCCACTACCACTATCAGATTAAAGCCATAAGGGAGTCTAGACATCTACTGCCCCACTACCACTATCAGATTAGAGTCATAAGGGAGACTAGACATCTACCACCCCACTACCACTATCAGATTAGAGCCATAAGGGAGACTAGACATCTACCACCCCACCACCACTATCAGATTAGAGCCATAAGGGAGTCTAGACATCAACCACCCCACTACCACTATCAGATTAGAGCCATAAGGGAGTCTAGACATCTACCACCCAACTACCACTATCAGATTAGAGCCATAAGGTAGACTAGACATCTACCACCCCACAACCACTATCAGATTAGAGCAATAAGGAAGACTAGACATCTACCACTATCAGATTATAGCCATAAGGGACAATAGACATATTCTACCCCACTACCACTATCAGATTAGAGACATAAGGGAGACTAGACATCTACCACCCCACTACCACTATCAGATTAGAGCCATAAGGGAGAATAGACATCTACTACCCCACTACCACTTTAAGATTAGAGACATAAGGGAGACTAGACATCTACCACCCCACTACCACTATCAGATTAGAGCCATAAGGGAGTCTTGACATCTACTGCCCCACTACCACTATCAGATTAGAGTCATAAGGGAGACTAGACATATACCACCCCACTACCACTATCAGATAAGAGCCATAAGGGAGACTAGACATCTACCACCCCACTACCGCTATCAGATTAGAGTCATAAGGGAGTCTAGACATCTACCACCCCACTACCACTATCAGATAAGAGCCATAAGGGAGACTAGACATCTACCACCCCACTACCACTATCAGAATAGAGCCATAAGGGAGATTAGACATCTACCACCCCACTTCCACTATCAGATTAGAGCCATAAGGGAGACTAGACATCTACCACCCAACTACCACTATCAGATTAGAGCCATAAGGTAGACTAGACATCTACCACCCCACAACCACTATCAGATTAGAGCAATAAGGAAGACTAGACATCTACCACTATCAGATTAGAGCCATAAGGGACAATAGACATATTCTACCCCACTACCACTATCAGATTAGAGACATAAGGGAGACTAGACATCTACCACCCCACTACCACTATCAGATTAGAGCCATAAGGGAGAATAGACATCTACTACCCCACTACCACTTTAAGATTAGAGACATAATTGAGACTAGACATCTACCACCCCACTACCACTATCAGATTAGAGCCATAAGGGAGTCTTGACATCTACTGCCCCACTACCACTATCAGATTAGAGTCATAAGGGAGACTAGACATATACCACCCCACTACCACTATCAGATTAGAGCCATAAGGGAGACTAGACATCTACCACCCCACTACCGCTATCAGATTAGAGTCATAAGGGAGACTAGACATCTACCACCCCACTACCACTATCAGATAAGAGCCATAAGGGAGACTAGACATCTACCACCCCACTACCACTATCAGAATAGAGCCATAAGGGAGACTAGACATCTACCACCCCACTTCCACTATCAGATTAGAGCCATAAGGGAGACTAGACATCTACCACCCCACTACCACTAACAGATTAGAGCCATAAGGGAGACTAGACATCTACCACCCCACTACTACTATCAGATTAGAGCCATAAGGGAGTCTAGACATCTACTGCCCCACTACCACTATCAGATTAGAGCCATAAGGGAGTCTAGACATCTACCAGCCAACTACCACTATCAGATTAGACCCATAAGGTAGACTAGACATCTACCACCCCACTACCACTATCAGATTAGAGCAATAAGGGAAACTACACATCTACCACTATCAGATTAGAGCCATAAGGGAGTCTAGACATCTACCACCCCACTACCACTATCAGATTAAAGCCATAAGGGAGTCTAGACATCTACTGCCCCACTACCACTATCAGATTAGAGTCATAAGGGAGACTAGACATCTACCACCCCACTACCACTATCAGATTAGAGCCATAAGGGAGACTAGACATCTACCACCCCACCACCACTATCAGATTAGAGCCATAAGGGAGACTAGACATCTACCACCCCACTACCACTATCAGATTAGAGCCATAAGGGAGTCTAGACATCTACCACCCCACTACCACTATCAGATTAGAGCCATAAGGTAGACTAGACATCTACCACCCCACAACCACTATCAGATTAGAGCAATAAGGAAGACTAGACATCTACCACTATCAGATTAGAGCCATAAGGGACAATAGACATATTCTACCCCACTACCACTATCAGATTAGAGACATAAGGGAGACTAGACATCTACCACCCCACTACCACTATCAGATTAGAGCCATAAGGGAGAATAGACATCTACTACCCCACTACCACTTTAAGATTAGAGACATAAGGGAGACTAGACATCTACCACCCCACTACCACTATCAGATTAGAGCCATAAGGGAGTCTTGACATCTACTGCCCCACTACCACTATCAGATTAGAGTCATAAGGGAGACTAGACATATACCACCCCACTACCACTATCAGATAAGAGCCATAAGGGAGACTAGACATCTACCACCCCACTACCACTATCAGAATAGAGCCATAAGGGAGATTAGACATCTACCACCCCACTTCCACTATCAGATTAGAGCCATAAGGGAGACTAGACATCTACCACCCCACTACCACTATCAGATTAGAGCCATAAGGGAGACTAGACATCTACCACCCCACTACTACTATCAGATTAGAGCCATAAGGGAGTCTAGACATCTACTGCCCCACTACCACTATCAGATTAGAGCCATAAGGGAGTCTAAACATCTACCAGCCAACTACCACTATCAGATTAGAGCCATAAGGTAGACGAGACATCTACCACCCCACTACCACTATCAGATTAGAGCAATATGGGAAACTACACATCTACCACTATCAGATTAGAGCCATAAGGGAGTCTAGACATCTACCACCCCACTACCACTATCAGATTAAAGCCATAAGGGAGTCTAGACATCTACTGCCCCACTACCACTATCAGATTAGAGTCATAAGGGAGACTAGACATCTACCACCCCACTACCACTATCAGATTAGAGCCATAAGGGAGACTAGACATCTACCACCCCACCACCACTATCAGATTAGAGCCATAAGGGAGTCTAGACATATACTGCCCCACTACCACTATCAGATTAGAGCCATAAGGGAGTCTAGACATCAACCACCCCACTACCACTATCAGATTAGAGCAATAAGGGAGTCTAGACATCAACCACCCCACTACCACTATCAGATTAGAGCCATAAGGGAGTCTAGACATCTACCACCCAACTACCACTATTAGATTAGAGCCATAAGGTAGACTAGACATCTACCACCCCACAACCACTATCAGATTAGAGCAATAAGGAAGACTAGACATTTACCACTATCAGATTAGAGCCATAAGGGACAATAGACATATTCTACCCCACTACCACTATCAGATTAGAGACATAAGGGAGACTAGACATCTACCACCCCACTACCACTATCAGATTAGAGCCATAAGGGAGAATAGACATCTACTACCCCACTACCACTATAAGATTAGAGACATAAGGGAGACTAGACATCTACCACCCCACTACCACTATCAGATTAGAGCCATAAGGGAGTCTTGACATCTACTGCCCCACTACCACTATCAGATTAGAGTCATAAGGGAGACTAGACATATACCACCCCACTACCACTATCAGATAAGAGCCATAAGGGAGACTAGACATCTACCACCCCACTACCGCTATCAGATTAGAGTCATAAGGGAGACTAGACATCTACCACCCCACTACCACTATCAGATAAGAGCCATAAGGGAGACTAGACATCTACCACCCCACTACCACTATCAGAATAGAGCCATAAGGGAGATTAGACATCTACCACCCCACTTCCACTATCAGATTAGAGCCATAAGGGAGACTAGACATCTACCACCCCACTACCACTATCAGATTAGAGCCATAAGGGAGACTAGACATCTACTGCCCCACTACCACTATCATATTAGAGCTATAAAGGAGACTAGACATCTACCACCCCACTACCACTATCAGATTAGAGCCATAAGGGAGACTAGACATCTACCACCCCACTACTACTATCAGATTAGAGCCATAAGGGAGTCTAGACATCTACTGCCCCACTACCACTATCAGATTAGAGCCATAAGGGAGTCTAGACATCTACCAGCCAACTACCACTATCAGATTAGAGCCATAAGGTAGACTAGACATCTACCACCCCACAACCACTATCAGATTAGAGCAAAAAGGGAGACTAGACATCTACCACTATCAGATTAGAGCCATAAGGGATACTAGACATCTACCACCCCACAACCACTATCAGATTAGAGCAATAAGGGAGACTAGACATCTACCACTATCAGATTAGAGCCATAAGGGAGACTAGACATCTACCACTATCAGATTAGAGCCATAAGGGAAACTACACATCAACCACCCCACTACCACTATCAGATTAGAGCAATAAGGGAGTCTAGACATCAACCACCCAACTACCACTATCAGATTAGAGCCATAAGGTAGACTAGACATCTACCACCCCACAACCACTATCAGATTAGAGCAATAAGGAAGACTAGACATCTACCACTATCAGATTAGAGCCATAAGGGACAATAGACATATTCTACCCCACTACCACTATCAGATTAGAGACATAAGGGAGACTAGACATCTACCACCCCACTACCACTATCAGATTAGAGCCATAAGGGAGAATAGACATCTACTACCCCACTACCACTATAAGATTAGAGACATAAGGGAGACTAGACATCTACCACCCCACTACCACTATCCGATTAGAGCCATAAGGGAGTCTTGACATCTACTGCCCCACTACCACTATCAGATTAGAGTCATAAGGGAGACTAGACATATACCACCCCACTACCACTATCAGATAAGAGCCATAAGGGAGACTAGACATCTACCACCCCACTACCGCTATCAGATTAGAGTCATAAGGGAGACTACACATCTACCACCCCACTACCACTATCAGATAAGAGCCATAAGGGAGACTAGACATCTACCACCCCACTACCACTATCAGATTAGAGCCATAAGGGAGATTAGACATCTACCACCCCACTTCCACTATCAGATTAGAGCCACAAGGGAGACTAGACATCTACCACCCCACTACCACTATCAGATTAGAGCCATAAGGGAGACTAGACATCTACTGCCCCACTACCACTATCATATTAGAGCTATAAAGGAGACTAGACATCTACCACCCCACTACCACTATCAGATTAGAGCCATAAGGGAGACTAGACATCTACCACTCCACTACTACTATCAGATTAGAGCCATAAGGGAGTCTAGACATCTACTGCCCCACTACCACTATCAGATTAGAGCCATAAGGGAGTCTAGACATCTACCAGCCAACTACCACTATCAGATTAGAGCCATAAGGTAGACTAGACCTCTACCACCCCACAACCACTATCAGATTAGAGCAAAAAGGGAGACTAGACATCTACCACTATCAGATTAGAGCCATAAGGGATACTAGACATCTACCACCCCTCAACCACTATCAGATTAGAGCAATAAGGGAGACTAGACATCTACCACTATGAGATTAGAGCCATAAGGGAAACTACACATCTACCACACCACTACCACTATCAGATTAGAGCCATAAGGGAGTCTAGACATCTACTGCCCCACTACCACTATCAGATTAGAAACATAAGGGATACTAGACATCTACCACCCCACTACCACTGTCAGTTTAGAGACATAAGGGAGACTAGACATCTATCACCCCACTACCACTATCAGATTAGAGCCATAAAGTAGACTAGACATCTACCACACCACTACCACTATCAGATTAGAGCCATAAGGGAGACTAGACATCTACTGCCCCACTACCACTATCAGATTAGAGCCATAAGGGAGTCTAGACATCTACCAGCCAACTACCACTATCAGATTAGAGGCATAAGGTAGACTAGACATCTACCACCCCACAACCACTGTCAGATTAGAGCCATAAGGGAGACTAGACATCTACCACTGTCAAAGTAGAGCCATAAAGGAGACTAGACATCTACCACCCCACTACCACTATCAGATTAGAGACATAAGGGAGAATAGACATCTACTACACCACTACCACTATCAGATTAGAGCAAAAAGGGAGACTAGACATCTACCACTATCAGATTAGAGCCATAAGGGATACTAGACATCTACCACCCCACAACCACTATCAGATTAGCGCAATAAGGGAGACTAGACATCTACCACTATGAGATTAGAGCCATAAGGGAAACTACACATCTACCACACCACTACCACTATCAGATTAGAGCCATAAGGGAGTCTAGACATCTACTGCCCCACTACCACTATCAGATTAGAAACATAAGGGAGACTAGACATCTACCACCCCACTACCGCTGTCAGTTTAGAGACATAAGGGAGACTAGACATCTATCACCCCACTACCACTATCAGATTAGAGCCATAAAGTAGACTAGACATCTACCACACCACTACCACTATCAGATTAGAGCCATAAGGGAGACTAGACATCTACTGCCCCACTACCACTATCAGATTAGAGCCATAAGGGAGTCTAGACATCTACCAGCCAACTACCACTATCAGATTAGAGGCATAAGGTAGACTAGACATCTACCACCCCACAACCACTGTCAGATTAGAGCCATAAGGGAGACTAGACATCTACCACTGTCAAAGTATAGCCATAAAGGAGACTAGACATCTACCACCCCACTACCACTATCAGATTAGAGTCATAAGGGAGAATAGACATCTACTACACCACTACCACTATCAGATTAGAGCCATAAGGGAGTCTAGACATCTACCACACCACTACCACTATCAGATTAGAGCCATTAGGGAGTCTACACATCTACTGCCCCACTACCACTATCAGATTAGAAACATAAGGGAGACTAGACATCTACCACCCCACTACCACTGTCAGTTTAGAGACATAAGGGAGACTAGACATCTATCACCCCACTACCACTATCATATTAGAGCTATAAAGGAGACTAGACATCTACCACCCCACTACCACTATCAGATTAGAGCCATAAGGGAGACTAGACATCTACCACCCCACTACTACTATCAGATTAGAGCCATAAGGGAGTCTAGACATCTACTGCCCCACTACCACTATCAGATTAGAGCCATAAGGGAGTCTAGTCATCTACCAGCCAACTACCACTATCAGATTAGAGCCATAAGGTAGACTAGACATCTACCACCCCACAACCACTATCAGATTAGAGCAAAAAGGGAGACTAGACATCTACCACTATCAGATTAGAGCCATAAGGGATACTAGACATCTACCACCCCACAACCACTATCATATTAGAGCAATAAGGGAGACTAGACATCTACCACTATCAGATTAGAGCCATAAGGGAGACTAGACATCTACCACTATCAGATTAGAGCCATAAGGGAAACTACACATCAACCACCCCACTACCACTATCAGATTAGAGCAATAAGGGAGTCTAGACATCAACCACCCAACTACCACTATCAGATTAGAGCCATAAGGTAGACTAGACATCTACCACCCCACAACCACTATCAGATTAGAGCAATAAGGAAGACTAGACATCTACCAGTATCAGATTAGAGCCATAAGGGACAATAGACATATTCTACCCCACTACCACTATCAGATTAGAGACATAAGGGAGACTAGACATCTACCACCCCACTACCACTATCAGATTAGAGCCATAAGGGAGAATAGACATCTACTACCCCACTACCACTATAAGATTAGAGACATAAGGGAGACTAGACATCTACCACCCCACTACCACTATCAGATTAGAGCCATAAGGGAGTCTTGACATCTACTGCCCCACTACCACTATCAGATTAGAGTCATAAGGGAGACTAGACATATACCACCCCACTACCACTATCAGATAAGAGCCATAAGGGAGACTAGACATCTACCACCCCACTACCGCTATCAGATTAGAGTCATAAGGGAGACTACACATCTACCACCCCACTACCACTATCAGATAAGAGCCATAAGGGAGACTAGACATCTACCACCCCACTACCACTATCAGAATAGAGCCATAAGGGAGATTAGACATCTACCACCCCACTTCCACTATCAGATTAGAGCCACAAGGGAGACTAGACATCTACCACCCCACTACCACTATCAGATTAGAGCCATAAGGGAGACTAGACATCTACCACTGTCAAAGTAGAGCCATAAAGGAGACTAGACATCTACCACCCCACTACCACTATCAGATTAGAGTCATAAGGGAGAATAGACATCTACTACACCACTACCACTATCAGATTAGAGCCATAAGGGAGTCTAGACATCTACCACACCACTACCACTATCAGATTAGAGCCATAAGGGAGTCTACACATCTACTGCCCCACTACCACTATCAGATTAGAAACATAAGGGAGACTAGACATCTACCACCCCACTACCACTGTCAGTTTAGAGACATAAGGGAGACTAGACATCTATCACCCCACTACCACTATCATATTAGAGCTATAAAGGAGACTAGACATCTACCACCCCACTACCACTATCAGATTAGAGCCATAAGGGAGACTAGACATCTACCACCCCACTACTACTATCAGATTAGAGCCATAAGGGAGTCTAGACATCTACTGCCCCACTACCACTATCAGATTAGAGCCATAAGGGAGTCTAGACATCTACCAGCCAACTACCACTATCAGATTAGAGCCATAAGGTAGACTAGACATCTACCACCCCACAACCACTATCAGATTAGAGCAAAAAGGGAGACTAGACATCTACCACTATCAGATTAGAGCCATAAGGGATACTAGACATCTACCACCCCACAACCACTATCATATTAGAGCAATAAGGGAGACTAGACATCTACCACTATCAGATTAGAGCCATAAGGGAGACTAGACATCTACCACTATCAGATTAGAGCCATAAGGGAAACTACACATCAACCACCCCACTACCACTATCAGATTAGAGCAATAAGGGAGTCTAGACATCAACCACCCAACTACCACTATCAGATTAGAGCCATAAGGTAGACTAGACATCTACCACCCCACAACCACTATCAGATTAGAGCAATAAGGAAGACTAGACACTAGACTATCAGATTAGAGCCATAAGGGACAATAGACATATTCTACCCCACTACCACTATCAGATTAGCGACATAAGGGAGACTAGACATCTACCACCCCACTACCACTATCAGATTAGAGCCATAAGGGAGAATAGACATCTACTACCCCACTACCACTATAAGATTAGAGACATAAGGGAGACTAGACATCTACCACCCCACTACCACTATCAGATTAGAGCCATAAGGGAGTCTTGACATCTACTGCCCCACTACCACTATCAGATTAGAGTCATAAGGGAGACTAGACATATACCACCCCACTACCACTATCAGATAAGAGCCATAAGGGAGACTAGACATCTACCACCCCACTACCGCTATCAGATTAGAGTCATAAGGGAGACTACACATCTACCACCCCACTACCACTATCAGATAAGAGCCATAAGGGAGACTAGACATCTACCACCCCACTACCACTATCAGAATAGAGCCATAAGGGAGATTAGACATCTACCACCCCACTTCCACTATCAGATTAGAGCCACAAGGGAGACTAGACATCTACCACCCCACTACCACTATCAGATTAGAGCCATAAGGGAGACTAGACATCTACTGCCCCACTACCACTATCATATTAGAGCTATAAAGGAGACTAGACATCTACCACCCCACTACCACTATCAGATTAGAGCCATAAGGGAGACTAGACATCTACCACTCCACTACTACTATCAGATTAGAGCCATAAGGGAGTCTAGACATCTACCAGCCAACTACCACTATCAGATTAGAGCCATAAGGTAGACTAGACATCTACCACCCCACAACCACTATCAGATTAGAGCAAAAAGGGAGACTAGACATCTACCACTATCAGATTAGAGCCATAATTGATACTAGACATCTACCACTATCAGATTAGAGCCATAAGGGATACTAGACATCTACCACCCCACAACCACTATCAGATTAGAGCAATAAGGGAGACTAGACATCTACCACTATGAGATTAGAGCCATAAGGGAAACTACACATCTACCACACCACTACCACTATCAGATTAGAGCCATAAGGGAGTCTAGACATCTACTGCCCCACTACCACTATCAGATTAGAAACATAAGGGAGACTAGACATCTACCACCCCACTACCACTGTCAGTTTAGAGACATAAGGGAGACTAGACATCTATCACCCCACTACCACTATCAGATTAGAGCCATAAAGTAGACTAGACATCTACCACACCACTACCACTATCAGATTAGAGCCATAAGGGAGACTAGACATCTACTGCCCCACTACCACTATCAGATTAGAGCCATAAGGGAATCTAGACATCTACCAGCCAACTACCACTATCAGATTAGAGGCATAAGGTAGACTAGACATCTACCACCCCACAACCACTGTCAGATTAGAGCCATAAGGGAGACTAGACATCTACCACTGTCAAAGTAGAGCCATAAAGGAGACTAGACATCTACCACCCCACTACCACTATCAGATTAGAGTCATAAGGGAGAATAGACATCTACTACACCACTACCACTATCAGATTAGAGCCATAAGGGAGTCTAGACATCTACCACACCACTACCACTATCAGATTAGAGCCATAAGGGAGTCTACACATCTACTGCCCCACTACCACTATCAGATTAGAAACATAAGGGAGACTAGACATCTACCACCCCACTACCACTGTCAGTTTAGAGACATAAGGGAGACTAGACATCTATCACCCCACTACCACTATCATATTAGAGCTATAAAGGAGACTAGACATCTACCACCCCACTACCACTATCAGATTAGAGCCATAAGGGAGACTAGACATCTACCACCCCACTACTACTATCAGATTAGAGCCATAAGGGAGTCTAGACATCTACTGCCCCACTACCACTATCAGATTAGAGCCATAAGGGAGTCTAGACATCTACCAGCCAACTACCACTATCAGATTAGAGCCATAAGGTAGACTAGACATCTACCACCCCACAACCACTATCAGATTAGAGCAAAAAGGGAGACTAGACATCTACCACTATCAGATTAGAGCCATAAGGGATACTAGACATCTACCACCCCACAACCACTATCATATTAGAGCAATAAGGGAGACTAGACATCTACCACTATCAGATTAGAGCCATAAGGGAGACTAGACATCTACCACTATCAGATTAGAGCCATAAGGGAAACTACACATCAACCACCCCACTACCACTATCAGATTAGAGCAATAAGGGAGTCTAGACATCAACCACCCAACTACCACTATCAGATTAGAGCCATAAGGTAGACTAGACATCTACCACCCCACAACCACTATCAGATTAGAGCAATAAGGAAGACTAGACATCTACCACTATCAGATTAGAGCCATAAGGGACAATAGACATATTCTACCCCACTACCACTATCAGATTAGAGACATAAGGGAGACTAGACATCTACCACCCCACTACCACTATCAGATTAGAGCCATAAGGGAGAATAGACATCTACTACCCCACTACCACTATAAGATTAGAGACATAAGGGAGACTAGACATCTACCACCCCACTACCACTATCAGATTAGAGCCATAAGGGAGTCTTGACATCTACTGCCCCACTACCACTATCAGATTAGAGTCATAAGGGAGACTAAACATATACCACCCCACTACCACTATCAGATAAGAGCCATAAGGGAGACTAGACATCTACCAACCCACTACCGCTATCAGATTAGAGTCATAAGGGAGACTAGACATCTACCACCCCACTACCACTATCAGAATAGAGCCATAAGGGAGATTAGACATCTACCACCCCACTTCCACTATCAGATTAGAGCCACAAGGGAGACTAGACATCTACCACCCCACTACCACTATCAGATTAGAGCCATAAGGGACACTAGACATCTACTGCCCCACTACCACTATCATATTAAAGCTATAAAGGAGACTAGACATCTACCACCCCACTACCACTATCAGATTAGAGCCATAAGGGAGACTAGACATCTACCACTCCACTACTACTATCAGATTAGAGCCATAAGGGAGTCTAGACATCTACCAGCCAACTACCACTATCAGATTAGAGCCATAAGGTAGACTAGACATCTACCACCCCACAACCACTATCAGATTAGAGCAAAAAGGGAGACTAGACATCTACCACTATCAGATTAGAGCCATAAGGGATACTAGACATCTACCACTATCAGATTAGAGCCATAAGGGATACTAGACATCTACCACCCCACAACCACTATCAGATTAGAGCAATAAGGGAGACTAGACATCTACCACTATGAGATTAGAGCCATAAGGGAAACTACACATCTACCACACCACTACCACTATCAGATTAGAGCCATAAGGGAGTCTAGACATCTACTGCCCCACTACCACTATCAGATTAGAAACATAAGGGAGACTAGACATCTACCACCCCACTACCACTGTCAGTTTAGAGACATAAGGGAGACTAGACATCTATCACCCCACTACCACTATCAGATTAGAGCCATAAAGTAGACTAGACATCTACCACACCACTACCACTATCAGATTAGAGCCATAAGGGAGACTAGACATCTACTGCCCCACTACCACTATCAGATTAGAGCCATAAGGGAGTCTAGACATCTACCAGCCAACTACCACTATCAGATTAGAGGCATAAAGTAGACTAGACATCTACCACCCCACAACCACTGTCAGATTAGAGCCATAAGGGAGACTAGACATCTACCACTGTCAAAGTAGAGCCATAAAGGAGACTAGACATCTACCACCCCACTACCACTATCAGATTAGAATCATAAGGGAGAATAGACATCTACTACACCACTACCACTATCAGATTAGAGCCATAAGGGAGTCTAGACATCTACCACACCACTACCACTATCAGATTAGAGCCATAAGGGAGTCTACACATCTACTGCCCCACTACCACTATCAGATTAGAAACATAAGGGAGACTAGACATCTACCACCCCACTACCACTATCAGATTATAGCCATAAGGGAGTCTAGACATCTACTGCCACACTACCACTATCAGATTAGAGCCATAAGGGAGTCTACACATCTACCGCCCCACTACCACTATCAGATTAGAGCCATAAGGGAGTCTAGACATCTACCAGCCAACTACCACTATCAGATTAGAGCCATAAGGTAGACTAGACATCTACCACCCCACAACCACTGTCAGATTAGAGCAATAAGGGAGACTAGACATCTACCACTATCAGATTAGAGCCATAAGGGAGTCTAGACATCTACCACCCAACTACCACTATCAGATTAGAGCCATAAGGTAGACTAGACATCTACCACCACTATCACATTAGAGCAAAAAGGGAGACTAGACATCTACCACTATCAGATTAGAGCCATAAGGGAGACTAGACATCTACCACTATCAGATTAGAGCCATAAGGGACAATAGACATCTACTACCCCACTACCACTATCAGATTAGAGACATAAGGGAGACTAGACATCTACCAGCCAACTACCACTATCAGATTAGAGCCATAAGGTAGACTAGACATCTACCACCCCCACAACCACTGTCAGATTAGAGCAATAAGGGAGACTAGACATCTACCACTATCAAAGTAGAGCCATAAAGTAGACTAGACATCTACCACCCCACTAACACTATAAGATTAGAGCCATAAGGGAGAATAGACATCTACCACCCCACTACCACTATCAGATTAGAGCTAGAAGGGAGACTAGACATCTACCACCCCACTACCACTATCAGATTAGAGCAATGAAGGAGTCTAGACATCTACCACCCCTCAACCACTATCAGATTAGAGCAAAAAGGGAGACTAGACATCTACCACTATCAGATTAGAGCCATAAGGGAGTCTAGACATCTACCACCCAACTACCACTATCAGATTAGAGCCATAAGGTAGACTAGACATCTACCACCCCACAACCACTATCAGATTAGAGCAAAAAGGGAAACTAGACATCTACCACTATCAGATTAGAGCCATAAGGGAGACTAGACATCTACCACTATCAGATTAGAGCCATAAGGGACAATAGACAACTACTACCCCACTACCACTATCAGATTAGAGACATAAGGGAGACTAGACATCTACCAGCCAACTACCACTATCAGATTAGAGCCATAAGGTAGACTAGACATCTACCACCCCCACAACCACTGTCAGATTAGAGCAATAAGGGAGACTAGACATCTACCACTATCAGATTAGAGCCATAAGGGACAATAGACATCTTCTACCCCACTACCACTATCAGATTAGAGCAAAAAGGGAGACTAGACATCTACCACTATCAGATTAGAGCCATAAGGGAAACTACACATCTACCACACCACTACCACTATCAGATTAGAGCCATAAGGGAGTCTAGACATCTACTGCCCCACTACCACTATCAGATTAGAAACATAAGGGAGACTAGACATCTCCCACCCCACTACCACTATCAGATTAGAAACATAAGGGAGACTAGACATCTACCACCCCACTACCACTGTCAGTTTAGAGACATAAGGGAGACTAGACATCTATCACCCCACTACCACTATCATATTAGAGCTATAAAGGAGACTAGACATCTACCACCCCACTACCACTATCAGATTAGAGCCATAAGGGAGACTAGACATCTACCACCCCACTACTACTATCAGATTAGAGCCATAAGGGAGTCTAGACATCTACTGCCCCACTACCACTATCAGATTAGAGCCATAAGGGAGTCTAGACATCTACCACTCCACTACTACTATCAGATTAGAGCCATAAGGGAGTCTAGACATCTACTGCCCCACTACCACTATCAGATTAGAGCCATAAGGGAGACTAGACATCTACCACTCCACTACTACTATCAGATTAGAGCCATAAGGGAGTCTAGACATCTACTGCCCCACTACCACTATCAGATTAGAGCCATAAGGGAGTCTAGACATCTACCAGCCAACTACCACTATCAGATTAGAGCCATAAGGTAGACTAGACATCTACCACCCCACAACCACTATCAGATTAGAGCAAAAAGGGAGACTAGACATCTACCACTATCAGATTAGAGCCATAAGGGATACTAGACATCTACCACCCCACAACCACTATCAGATTAGAGCAATAAGGGAGACTAGACATCTACCACTATGAGATTAGAGCCATAAGGGAAACTACACATCTACCACACCACTACTACTATCAGATTAGAGCCATAAGGGAGTCTAGACATCTACTGCCCCACTACCACTATCAGATTAGAGCCATAAGGGAGTCTAGACATCTACTGCCCCACTACCACTATCAGATTAGAAACATAAGGGAGACTAGACATCTACCACCCCACTACCACTGTCAGTTTAGAGACATAAGGGAGACTAGACATCTATCCCCCCACTACCACTATCAGATTAGAGCCATAAAGTAGACTAGACATCTACCACACCACTACCACTATCAGATTAGAGCCATAAGGGAGACTAGACATCTACCACCCCACTACTACTATCAGATTAGAGCCATAAGGGAGTCTAGACATCTACTGCCCCACTACCACTATCAGATTAGAGCCATAAGGGAGTCTAAACATCTACCAGCCAACTACCACTATCAGATTAGAGCCATAAGGTAGACTAGACATCTACCACCCCACTACCACTATCAGATTAGAGCAATATGGGAAACTACACATCTACCACTATCAGATTAGAGCCATAAGGGAGTCTAGACATCTACCACCCCACTACCACTATCAGATTAAAGCCATAAGGGAGTCTAGACATCTACTGCCCCACTACCACTATCAGATTAGAGTCATAAGGGAGACTAGACATCTACCACCCCACTACCACTATCAGATTAGAGCCATAAGGGAGACTAGACATCTACCACCCCACCACCACTATCAGATTAGAGCCATAAGGGAGTCTAGACATATACTGCCCCACTACCACTATCAGATTAGAGCCATAAGGGAGTCTAGACATCTACCACCCCACTACCACTATCAGATTAAAGCCATAAGGGAGTCTAGACATCTACTGCCCCACTACCACTATCAGATTAGAGTCATAAGGGAGACTAGACATCTACCACCCAACTACCACTATCAGATTAGAGCCATAAGGTAGACTAGACATCTACCACCCCACAACCACTATCAGATTAGAGCAATAAGGAAGACTAGACATTTACCACTATCAGATTAGAGCCATAAGGGACAATAGACATATTCTACCCCACTACCACTATCAGATTAGAGACATAAGGGAGACTAGACATCTACCACCCCACTACCACTATCAGATTAGAGCCATAAGGGAGAATAGACATCTACTACCCCACTACCACTATCAGATTAGAGCCATAAGGGAGTCTTGACATCTACTGCCCCACTACCACTATCAGATTAGAGTCATAAGGGAGACTAGACATATACCACCCCACTACCACTATCAGATAAGAGCCATAAGGGAGCCTAGACATCTACCACCCCACTACCGCTATCAGATTAGAGTCATAAGGGAGACTAGACATCTACCACCCCACTACCACTATCAGATAAGAGCCATAAGGGAGACTAGACATCTACCACCCCACTACCACTATCAGAATAGAGCCATAAGGGAGATTAGACATCTACCACCCCACTTCCACTATCAGATTAGAGCCATAAGGGAGACTAGACATCTACCACCCCACTACCACTATCAGATTAGAGCCATAAGGGAGACTAGACATCTACTGCCCCACTACCACTATCATATTAGAGCTATAAAGGAGACTAGACATCTACCACCCCACTACCACTATCAGATTAGAGCCATAAGGGAGACTAGACATCTACCACCCCACTACTACTATCAGATTAGAGCCATAAGGGAGTCTAGACATCTACTGCCCCACTACCACTATCAGATTAGAGCCATAAGGGAGTCTAGACATCTACCAGCCAACTACCACTATCAGATTAGAGCCATAAGGTAGACTAGACATCTACCACCCCACAACCACTATCAGATTAGAGCAACAAGGGAGACTAGACATCTACCACTATCAGATTAGAGCCATAAGGGATACTAGACATCTACCACCCCACAACCACTATCAGATTAGAGCAATAAGGGAGACTAGACATCTACCACTATCAGATTAGAGCCATAAGGGAGACTAGACATCTACCACTATCAGATTAGAGCCATAAGGGAAACTACACATCAACCACCCCACTACCACTATCAGATTAGAGCAATAAGGGAGTCTAGACATCAACCACCCAACTACCACTATCAGATTAGAGCCATAAGGTAGACTAGACATCTACCACCCCACAACCACTATCAGATTAGAGCAATAAGGAAGACTAGACATCTACCACTATCAGATTAGAGCCATAAGGGACAATAGACATATTCTACCCCACTACCACTATCAGATTAGAGACATAAGGGAGACTAGACATCTACCACCCCACTACCACTATCAGATTAGAGCCATAAGGGAGAATAGACATCTACTACCCCACTACCACTATAAGATTAGAGACATAAGGGAGACTAGACATCTACCACCCCACTACCACTATCAGATTAGAGCCATAAGGGAGTCTTGACATCTACTGCCCCACTACCACTATCAGATTAGAGTCATAAGGGAGACTAGACATATACCACCCCACTACCACTATCAGATAAGAGCCATAAGGGAGACTAGACATCTACCACCCCACTACCGCTATCAGATTAGAGTCATAAGGGAGCCTAGACATCTACCACCCCACTACCACTATCAGATAAGAGCCATAAGGGAGACTAGACATCTACCACCCCACTACCACTATCAGAATAGAGCCATAAGGGAGATTAGACATCTACCACCCCACTTCCACTATCAGATTAGAGCCACAAGGGAGACTAGACATCTACCACCCCACTACCACTATCAGATTAGAGCCATAAGGGAGACTAGACATCTACTGCCCCACTACCACTATCATATTAGAGCTATAAAGGAGACTAGACATCTACCACCCCACTACCACTATCAGATTAGAGCCATAAGGGAGACTAGACATCTACCACCCCACTACTACTATCAGATTAGAGCCATAAGGGAGTCTAGACATCTACTGCCCCACTACCACTATCAGATTAGAGCCATAAGGGAGTCTAGACATCTACCAGCCAACTACCACTATCAGATTAGAGCCATAAGGTAGACTAGACATCTACCACCCCACAACCACTATCAGATTAGAGCAAAAAGGGAGACTAGACATCTACCACTATCAGATTAGAGCCATAAGGGATACTAGACATCTACCACCCCACAACCACTATCAGATTAGAGCAATAAGGGAGACTAGACATCTACCACTATCAGATTAGAGCCATAAGGGAGACTAGACATCTACCACTATGAGATTAGAGCCATAAGGGAAACTACACATCTACCACACCACTACCACTATCAGATTAGAGCCATAAGGGAGTCTAGACATCTACTGCCCCACTACCACTATCAGATTAGAAACATAAGGGAGACTAGACATCTACCACCCCACTACCACTGTCAGTTTAGAGACATAAGGGAGACTAGACATCTATCACCCCACTACCACTATCATATTAGAGCTATAAAGGAGACTAGACATCTACCACCCCACTACCACTATCAGATTAGAGCCATAAGGGAGACTAGACATCTACCACCCCACTACTACTATCAGATTAGAGCCATAAGGGAGTCTAGACATCTACTGCCCCACTACCACTATCAGATTAGAGCCATAAGGGAGTCTAGACATCTACCAGCCAACTACCACTATCAGATTAGAGCCATAAGGTAGACTAGACATCTACCACCCCACAACCACTATCAGATTAGAGCAAAAAGGGAGACTAGACATCTACCACTATCAGATTAGAGCCATAAGGGATACTAGACATCTACCACCCCACAACCACTATCATATTAGAGCAATAAGGGAGACTAGACATCTACCACTATCAGATTAGAGCCATAAGCGAGACTAGACATCTACCACTATCAGATTAGAGCCATAAGGGAAACTACACATCAACCACCCCACTACCACTATCAGATTAGAGCAATAAGGGAGTCTAGACATCAACCACCCAACTACCACTATCAGATTAGAGCCATAAGGTAGACTAGACATCTACCACCCCACAACCACTATCAGATTAGAGCAATAAGGAAGACTAGACATCTACCACTATCAGATTAGAGCCATAAGGGACAATAGACATATTCTACCCCACTACCACTATCAGATTAGAGACATAAGGGAGACTAGACATCTACCACCCCACTACCACTATCAGATTAGAGCCATAAGGGAGAATAGACATCTACTACCCCACTACCACTATAAGATTAGAGACATAAGGGAGACTAGACATCTACCACCCCACTACCACTATCCGATTAGAGCCATAAGGGAGTCTTGACATCTACTGCCCCACTACCACTATCAGATTAGAGTCATAAGGGAGACTAGACATATACCACCCCACTACCACTATCAGATAAGAGCCATAAGGGAGACTAGACATCTACCACCCCACTACCGCTATCAGATTAGAGTCATAAGGGAGACTACACATCTACCACCCCACTACCACTATCAGATAAGAGCCATAAGGGAGACTAGACATCTACCACCCCACTACCACTATCAGAATAGAGCCATAAGGGAGATTAGACATCTACCACCCCACTTCCACTATCAGATTAGAGCCACAAGGGAGACTAGACATCTACCACCCCACTACCACTATCAGATTAGAGCCATAAGGGAGACTAGACATCTACTGCCCCACTACCACTATCATATTAGAGCTATAAAGGAGACTAGACATCTACCACCCCACTACCACTATCAGATTAGAGCCATAAGGGAGACTAGACATCTACCACTCCACTACTACTATCAGATTAGAGCCATAAGGGAGTCTAGACATCTACTGCCCCACTACCACTATCAGATTAGAGCCATAAGGGAGTCTAGACATCTACCAGCCAACTACCACTATCAGATTAGAGCCATAAGGTAGACTAGACATCTACCACCCCACAACCACTATCAGATTAGAGCAAAAAGGGAGACTAGACATCTACCACTATCAGATTAGAGCCATAAGGGATACTAGACATCTACCACCCCTCAACCACTATCAGATTAGAGCAATAAGGGAGACTAGACATCTACCACTATGAGATTAGAGCCATAAGGGAAACTACACATCTACCACACCACTACCACTATCAGATTAGAGCCATAAGGGAGTCTAGACATCTACTGCCCCACTACCACTATCAGATTAGAAACATAAGGGATACTAGACATCTACCACCCCACTACCACTGTCAGTTTAGAGACATAAGGGAGACTAGACATCTATCACCCCACTACCACTATCAGATTAGAGCCATAAAGTAGACTAGACATCTACCACACCACTACCACTATCAGATTAGAGCCATAAGGGAGACTAGACATCTACTGCCCCACTACCACTATCAGATTAGAGCCATAAGGGAGTCTAGACATCTACCAGCCAACTACCACTATCAGATTAGAGGCATAAGGTAGACTAGACATCTACCACCCCACAACCACTGTCAGATTAGAGCCATAAGGGAGACTAGACATCTACCACTGTCAAAGTAGAGCCATAAAGGAGGTTAGACATCTACCACCCCACTACCACTATCAGATTAGAGACATAAGGGAGAATAGACATCTACTACACCACTACCACTATCAGATTAGAGCAAAAAGGGAGACTAGACATCTACCACTATCAGATTAGAGCCATAAGGGATACTAGACATCTACCACCCCACAACCACTATCAGATTAGCGCAATAAGGGAGACTAGACATCTACCACTATGAGATTAGAGCCATAAGGGAAACTACACATCTACCACACCACTACCACTATCAGATTAGAGCCATAAGGGAGTCTAGACATCTACTGCCCCACTACCACTATCAGATTAGAAACATAAGGGAGACTAGACATCTACCACCCCACTACCACTGTCAGTTTAGAGACATAAGGGAGACTAGACATCTATCACCCCACTACCACTATCAGATTAGAGCCATAAAGTAGACTAGACATCTACCACACCACTACCACTATCAGATTAGAGCCATAAGGGAGACTAGACATCTACTGCCCCACTACCACTATCAGATTAGAGCCATAAGGGAGTCTAGACATCTACCAGCCAACTACCACTATCAGATTAGAGGCATAAGGTAGACTAGACATCTACCACCCCACAACCACTGTCAGATTAGAGCCATAAGGGAGACTAGACATCTACCACTGTCAAAGTATAGCCATAAAGGAGACTAGACATCTACCACCCCACTACCACTATCAGATTAGAGTCATAAGGGAGAATAGACATCTACTACACCACTACCACTATCAGATTAGAGCCATAAGGGAGTCTAGACATCTACCACACCACTACCACTATCAGATTAGAGCCATTAGGGAGTCTACACATCTACTGCCCCACTACCACTATCAGATTAGAAACATAAGGGAGACTAGACATCTACCACCCCACTACCACTGTCAGTTTAGAGACATAAGGGAGACTAGACATCTATCACCCCACTACCACTATCATATTAGAGCTATAAAGGAGACTAGACATCTACCACCCCACTACCACTATCAGATTAGAGCCATAAGGGAGACTAGACATCTACCACCCCACTACTACTATCAGATTAGAGCCATAAGGGAGTCTAGACATCTACTGCCCCACTACCACTATCAGATTAGAGCCATAAGGGAGTCTAGTCATCTACCAGCCAACTACCACTATCAGATTAGAGCCATAAGGTAGACTAGACATCTACCACCCCACAACCACTATCATATTAGAGCAATAAGGGAGACTAGACATCTACCACTATCAGATTAGAGCCATAAGGGAGACTAGACATCTACCACTATCAGATTAGAGCCATAAGGGAAACTACACATCAACCACCCCACTACCACTATCAGATTAGAGCAATAAGGGAGTCTAGACATCAACCACCCAACTACCACTATCAGATTAGAGCCATAAGGTAGACTAGACATCTACTGCCCCACTACCACTATCAGATTAGAGCCATAAGGGAGTCTAGTCATCTACCAGCCAACTACCACTATCAGATTAGAGCCATAAGGTAGACTAGACATCTACCACCCCACAACCACTATCAGATTAGAGCAAAAAGGGAGACTAGACATCTACCACTATCAGATTAGAGCCATAAGGGATACTAGACATCTACCACCCCACAACCACTATCATATTAGAGCAATAAGGGAGACTAGACATCTACCACTATCAGATTAGAGCCATAAGGGAGACTAGACATCTACCACTATCAGATTAGAGCCATAAGGGAAACTACACATCAACCACCCCACTACCACTATCAGATTAGAGCAATAAGGGAGTCTAGACATCAACCACCCAACTACCACTATCAGATTAGAGCCATAAGGTAGACTAGACATCTACCACCCCACAACCACTATCAGATTAGAGCAATAAGGAAGACTAGACATCTACCACTATCAGATTAGAGCCATAAGGGACAATAGACATATTCTACCCCACTACCACTATCAGATTAGAGACATAAGGGAGACTAGACATCTACCACCCCACTACCACTATCAGATTAGAGCCATAAGGGAGAATAGACATCTACTACCCCACTACCACTATAAGATTAGAGACATAAGGGAGACTAGACATCTACCACCCCACTACCACTATCAGATTAGAGCCATAAGGGAGTCTTGACATCTACTGCCCCACTACCACTATCAGATTAGAGTCATAAGGGAGACTAGACATATACCACCCCACTACCACTATCAGATAAGAGCCATAAGGGAGACTAGACATCTACCACCCCACTACCGCTATCAGATTAGAGTCATAAGGGAGACTACACATCTACCACCCCACTACCACTATCAGATAAGAGCCATAAGGGAGACTAGACATCTACCACCCCACTACCACTATCAGAATAGAGCCATAAGGGAGATTAGACATCTACCACCCCACTTCCACTATCAGATTAGAGCCACAAGGGAGACTAGACATCTACCACCCCACTACCACTATCAGATTAGAGCCATAAGGGAGACTAGACATCTACCACTGTCAAAGTAGAGCCATAAAGGAGACTAGACATCTACCACCCCACTACCACTATCAGATTAGAGTCATAAGGGAGAATAGACATCTACTACACCACTACCACTATCAGATTAGAGCCATAAGGGAGTCTAGACATCTACCACACCACTACCACTATCAGATTAGAGCCATAAGGGAGTCTACACATCTACTGCCCCACTACCACTATCAGATTAGAAACATAAGGGAGACTAGACATCTACCACCCCACTACCACTGTCAGTTTAGAGACATAAGGGAGACTAGACATCTATCACCCCACTACCACTATCATATTAGAGCTATAAAGGAGACTAGACATCTACCACCCCACTACCACTATCAGATTAGAGCCATAAGGGAGACTAGACATCTACCACCCCACTACTACTATCAGATTAGAGCCATAAGGGAGTCTAGACATCTACTGCCCCACTACCACTATCAGATTAGAGCCATAAGGGAGTCTAGACATCTACCAGCCAACTACCACTATCAGATTAGAGCCATAAGGTAGACTAGACATCTACCACCCCACAACCACTATCAGATTAGAGCAAAAAGGGAGACTAGACATCTACCACTATCAGATTAGAGCCATAAGGGATACTAGACATCTACCACCCCACAACCACTATCATATTAGAGCAATAAGGGAGACTAGACATCTACCACTATCAGATTAGAGCCATAAGGGAGACTAGACATCTACCACTATCAGATTAGAGCCATAAGGGAAACTACACATCAACCACCCCACTACCACTATCAGATTAGAGCAATAAGGGAGTCTAGACATCAACCACCCAACTACCACTATCAGATTAGAGCCATAAGGTAGACTAGACATCTACCACCCCACAACCACTATCAGATTAGAGCAATAAGGAAGACTAGACATCTACCACTATCAGATTAGAGCCATAAGGGACAATAGACATATTCTACCCCACTACCACTATCAGATTAGAGACATAAGGGAGACTAGACATCTACCACCCCACTACCACTATCAGATTAGAGCCATAAGGGAGAATAGACATCTACTACCCCACTACCACTATAAGATTAGAGACATAAGGGAGACTAGACATCTACCACCCCACTACCACTATCAGATTAGAGCCATAAGGGAGTCTTGACATCTACTGCCCCACTACCACTATCAGATTAGAGTCATAAGGGAGACTAGACATATACCACCCCACTACCACTATCAGATAAGAGCCATAAGGGAGACTAGACATCTACCACCCCACTACCGCTATCAGATTAGAGTCATAAGGGAGACTACACATCTACCACCCCACTACCACTATCAGATAAGAGCCATAAGGGAGACTAGACATCTACCACCCCACTACCACTATCAGAATAGAGCCATAAGGGAGACTAGACATCTACCACCCCACTTCCACTATCAGATTAGAGCCACAAGGGAGACTAGACATCTACCACCCCACTACCACTATCAGATTAGAGCCATAAGGGAGACTAGACATCTACTGCCCCACTACCACTATCATATTAGAGCTATAAAGGAGACTAGACATCTACCACCCCACTACCACTATCAGATTAGAGCCATAAGGGAGACTAGACATCTACCACTCCACTACTACTATCAGATTAGAGCCATAAGGGAGTCTAGACATCTACCAGCCAACTACCACTATCAGATTAGAGCCATAAGGTAGACTAGACATCTACCACCCCACAACCACTATCAGATTAGAGCAAAAAGGGAGACTAGACATCTACCACTATCAGATTAGAGCCATAATTGATACTAGATATCTACCACTATCAGATTAGAGCCATAAGGGATACTAGACATCTACCACCCCACAACCACTATCAGATTAGAGCAATAAGGGAGACTAGACATCTACCACTATGAGATTAGAGCCATAAGGGAAACTACACATCTACCACACCACTACCACTATCAGATTAGAGCCATAAGGGAGTCTAGACATCTACTGCCCCACTACCACTATCAGATTAGAAACATAAGGGAGACTAGACATCTACCACCCCACTACCACTGTCAGTTTAGAGACATAAGGGAGACTAGACATCTATCACCCCACTACCACTATCAGATTAGAGCCATAAAGTAGACTAGACATCTACCACACCACTACCACTATCAGATTAGAGCCATAAGGGAGACTAGACATCTACTGCCCCACTACCACTATCAGATTAGAGCCATAAGGGAGTCTAGACATCTACCAGCCAACTACCACTATCAGATTAGAGGCATAAGGTAGACTAGACATCTACCACCCCACAACCACTGTCAGATTAGAGCCATAAGGGAGACTAGACATCTACCACTGTCAAAGTAGAGCCATAAAGGAGACTAGACATCTACCACCCCACTACCACTATCAGATTAGAGTCATAAGGGAGAATAGACATCTACTACACCACTACCACTATCAGATTAGAGCCATAAGGGAGTCTAGACATCTACCACACCACTACCACTATCAGATTAGAGCCATAAGGGAGTCTACACATCTACTGCCCCACTACCACTATCAGATTAGAAACATAAGGGAGACTAGACATCTACCACCCCACTACCACTGTCAGTTTAGAGACATAAGGGAGACTAGACATCTACTGCCCCACTACCACTATCAGATTAGAGCCATAAGGGAGTCTAGTCATCTACCAGCCAACTACCACTATCAGATTAGAGCCATAAGGTAGACTAGACATCTACCACCCCACAACCACTATCATATTAGAGCAATAAGGGAGACTAGACATCTACCACTATCAGATTAGAGCCATAAGGGAGACTAGACATCTACCACTATCAGATTAGAGCCATAAGGGAAACTACACATCAACCACCCCACTACCACTATCAGATTAGAGCAATAAGGGAGTCTAGACATCAACCACCCAACTACCACTATCAGATTAGAGCCATAAGGTAGACTAGACATCTACTGCCCCACTACCACTATCAGATTAGAGCCATAAGGGAGTCTAGTCATCTACCAGCCAACTACCACTATCAGATTAGAGCCATAAGGTAGACTAGACATCTACCACCCCACAACCACTATCAGATTAGAGCAAAAAGGGAGACTAGACATCTACCACTATCAGATTAGAGCCATAAGGGATACTAGACATCTACCACCCCACAACCACTATCATATTAGAGCAATAAGGGAGACTAGACATCTACCACTATCAGATTAGAGCCATAAGGGAGACTAGACATCTACCACTATCAGATTAGAGCCATAAGGGAAACTACACATCAACCACCCCACTACCACTATCAGATTAGAGCAATAAGGGAGTCTAGACATCAACCACCCAACTACCACTATCAGATTAGAGCCATAAGGTAGACTAGACATCTACCACCCCACAACCACTATCAGATTAGAGCAATAAGGAAGACTAGACATCTACCACTATCAGATTAGAGCCATAAGGGACAATAGACATATTCTACCCCACTACCACTATCAGATTAGAGACATAAGGGAGACTAGACATCTACCACCCCACTACCACTATCAGAATAGAGCCATAAGGGAGATTAGACATCTACCACCCCACTTCCACTATCAGATTAGAGCCACAAGGGAGACTAGACATCTACCACCCCACTACCACTATCAGATTAGAGCCATAAGGGAGACTAGACATCTACTGCCCCACTACCACTATCATATTAGAGCTATAAAGGAGACTAGACATCTACCACCCCACTACCACTATCAGATTAGAGCCATAAGGGAGACTAGACATCTACCACTCCACTACTACTATCAGATTAGAGCCATAAGGGAGTCTAGACATCTACCAGCCAACTACCACTATCAGATTAGAGCCATAAGGTAGACTAGACATCTACCACCCCACAACCACTATCAGATTAGAGCAAAAAGGGAGACTAGACATCTACCACTATCAGATTAGAGCCATAATTGATACTAGACATCTACCACTATCAGATTAGAGCCATAAGGGATACTAGACATCTACCACCCCACAACCACTATCAGATTAGAGCAATAAGGGAGACTAGACATCTACCACTATGAGATTAGAGCCATAAGGGAAACTACACATCTACCACACCACTACCACTATCAGATTAGAGCCATAAGGGAGTCTAGACATCTACTGCCCCACTACCACTATCAGATTAGAAACATAAGGGAGACTAGACATCTACCACCCCACTACCACTGTCAGTTTAGAGACATAAGGGAGACTAGACATCTATCACCCCACTACCACTATCAGATTAGAGCCATAAAGTAGACTAGACATCTACCACACCACTACCACTATCAGATTAGAGCCATAAGGGAGACTAGACATCTACTGCCCCACTACCACTATCAGATTAGAGCCATAAGGGAGTCTAGACATCTACCAGCCAACTACCACTATCAGATTAGAGGCATAAGGTAGACTAGACATCTACCACCCCACAACCACTGTCAGATTAGAGCCATAAGGGAGACTAGACATCTACCACTGTCAAAGTAGAGCCATAAAGGAGACTAGACATCTACCACCCCACTACCACTATCAGATTAGAGTCATAAGGGAGAATAGACATCTACTACACCACTACCACTATCAGATTAGAGCCATAAGGGAGTCTAGACATCTACCACACCACTACCACTATCAGATTAGAGCCATAAGGGAGTCTACACATCTACTGCCCCACTACCACTATCAGATTAGAAACATAAGGGAGACTAGACATCTACCACCCCACTACCACTGTCAGTTTAGAGACATAAGGGAGACTAGACATCTACTGCCCCACTACCACTATCAGATTAGAGCCATAAGGGAGTCTAGTCATCTACCAGCCAACTACCACTATCAGATTAGAGCCATAAGGTAGACTAGACATCTACCACCCCACAACCACTATCATATTAGAGCAATAAGGGAGACTAGACATCTACCACTATCAGATTAGAGCCATAAGGGAGACTAGACATCTACCACTATCAGATTAGAGCCATAAGGGAAACTACACATCAACCACCCCACTACCACTATCAGATTAGAGCAATAAGGGAGTCTAGACATCAACCACCCAACTACCACTATCAGATTAGAAACATAAGGGAGACTAGACATCTACCACCCCACTACCACTATCAGATTAGAGCCATAAGGGAGACTAGACATCTACCAGCCCCACTACCACTATCAGATTAGAGCCATAAGGGAGATCTAGTCATCTACCTAGCCAACTACCACTATCAGATTAGAGCCATAAGGGATACTAGACATCTACCACCCCACAACCACTATCATATTAGAGCAATAAGGGAGACTAGACATCTACCACTATCAGATTAGAGCCATAAGGGAGACTAGACATCTACCACTATCAGATTAGAGCCATAAGGGAAACTACACATCAACCACCCCACTACCACTATCAGATTAGAGCAATAAGGGAGTCTAGACATCAACCACCCAACTACCACTATCAGATTAGAGCCATAAGGTAGACTAGACATCTACTGCCCCACTACCACTATCAGATTAGAGCCATAAGGGAGTCTAGTCATCTACCAGCCAACTACCACTATCAGATTAGAGCCATAAGGTAGACTAGACATCTACCACCCCACAACCACTATCAGATTAGAGCAAAAAGGGAGACTAGACATCTACCACTATCAGATTAGAGCCATAAGGGATACTAGACATCTACCACCCCACAACCACTATCATATTAGAGCAATAAGGGAGACTAGACATCTACCACTATCAGATTAGAGCCATAAGGGAGACTAGACATCTACCACTATCAGATTAGAGCCATAAGGGAAACTACACATCAACCACCCCACTACCACTATCAGATTAGAGCAATAAGGGAGTCTAGACATCAACCACCCAACTACCACTATCAGATTAGAGCCATAAGGTAGACTAGACATCTACCACCCCACAACCACTATCAGATTAGAGCAATAAGGAAGACTAGACATCTACCACTATCAGATTAGAGCCATAAGGGACAATAGACATATTCTACCCCACTACCACTATCAGATTAGAGACATAAGGGAGACTAGACATCTACCACCCCACTACCACTATCAGAATAGAGCCATAAGGGAGATTAGACATCTACCACCCCACTTCCACTATCAGATTAGAGCCACAAGGGAGACTAGACATCTACCACCCCACTACCACTATCAGATTAGAGCCATAAGGGAGACTAGACATCTACTGCCCCACTACCACTATCATATTAGAGCTATAAAGGAGACTAGACATCTACCACCCCACTACCACTATCAGATTAGAGCCATAAGGGAGACTAGACATCTACCACTCCACTACTACTATCAGATTAGAGCCATAAGGGAGTCTAGACATCTACCAGCCAACTACCACTATCAGATTAGAGCCATAAGGTAGACTAGACATCTACCACCCCACAACCACTATCAGATTAGAGCAAAAAGGGAGACTAGACATCTACCACTATCAGATTAGAGCCATAATTGATACTAGACATCTACCACTATCAGATTAGAGCCATAAGGGATACTAGACATCTACCACCCCACAACCACTATCAGATTAGAGCAATAAGGGAGACTAGACATCTACCACTATGAGATTAGAGCCATAAGGGAAACTACACATCTACCACACCACTACCACTATCAGATTAGAGCCATAAGGGAGTCTAGACATCTACTGCCCCACTACCACTATCAGATTAGAAACATAAGGGAGACTAGACATCTACCACCCCACTACCACTGTCAGTTTAGAGACATAAGGGAGACTAGACATCTATCACCCCACTACCACTATCAGATTAGAGCCATAAAGTAGACTAGACATCTACCACACCACTACCACTATCAGATTAGAGCCATAAGGGAGACTAGACATCTACTGCCCCACTACCACTATCAGATTAGAGCCATAAGGGAGTCTAGACATCTACCAGCCAACTACCACTATCAGATTAGAGGCATAAGGTAGACTAGACATCTACCACCCCACAACCACTGTCAGATTAGAGCCATAAGGGAGACTAGACATCTACCACTGTCAAAGTAGAGCCATAAAGGAGACTAGACATCTACCACCCCACTACCACTATCAGATTAGAGTCATAAGGGAGAATAGACATCTACTACACCACTACCACTATCAGATTAGAGCCATAAGGGAGTCTAGACATCTACCACACCACTACCACTATCAGATTAGAGCCATAAGGGAGTCTACACATCTACTGCCCCACTACCACTATCAGATTAGAAACATAAGGGAGACTAGACATCTACCACCCCACTACCACTGTCAGTTTAGAGACATAAGGGAGACTAGACATCTACTGCCCCACTACCACTATCAGATTAGAGCCATAAGGGAGTCTAGTCATCTACCAGCCAACTACCACTATCAGATTAGAGCCATAAGGTAGACTAGACATCTACCACCCCACAACCACTATCATATTAGAGCAATAAGGGAGACTAGACATCTACCACTATCAGATTAGAGCCATAAGGGAGACTAGACATCTACCACTATCAGATTAGAGCCATAAGGGAAACTACACATCAACCACCCCACTACCACTATCAGATTAGAGCAATAAGGGAGTCTAGACATCAACCACCCAACTACCACTATCAGATTAGAGCCATAAGGTAGACTAGACATCTACTGCCCCACTACCACTATCAGATTAGAGCCATAAGGGAGTCTAGTCATCTACCAGCCAACTACCACTATCAGATTAGAGCCATAAGGTAGACTAGACATCTACCACCCCACAACCACTATCAGATTAGAGCAAAAAGGGAGACTAGACATCTACCACTATCAGATTAGAGCCATAAGGGATACTAGACATCTACCACCCCACAACCACTATCATATTAGAGCAATAAGGGAGACTAGACATCTACCACTATCAGATTAGAGCCATAAGGGAGACTAGACATCTACCACTATCAGATTAGAGCCATAAGGGAAACTACACATCAACCACCCCACTACCACTATCAGATTAGAGCAATAAGGGAGTCTAGACATCAACCACCCAACTACCACTATCAGATTAGAGCCATAAGGTAGACTAGACATCTACCACCCCACAACCACTATCAGATTAGAGCAATAAGGAAGACTAGACATCTACCACTATCAGATTAGAGCCATAAGGGACAATAGACATATTCTACCCCACTACCACTATCAGATTAGAGACATAAGGGAGACTAGACATCTACCACCCCACTACCACTATCAGATTAGAGCCATAAGGGAGAATAGACATCTACTACCCCACTACCACTATAAGATTAGAGACATAAGGGAGACTAGACATCTACCACCCCACTACCACTATCAGATTAGAGCCATAAGGGAGTCTTGACATCTACTGCCCCACTACCACTATCAGATTAGAGTCATAAGGGAGACTAGACATATACCACCCCACTACCACTATCAGATAAGAGCCATAAGGGAGACTAGACATCTACCACCCCACTACCGCTATCAGATTAGAGTCATAAGGGAGACTACACATCTACCACCCCACTACCACTATCAGATAAGAGCCATAAGGGAGACTAGACATCTACCACCCCACTACCACTATCAGAATAGAGCCATAAGGGAGATTAGACATCTACCACCCCACTTCCACTATCAGATTAGAGCCACAAGGGAGACTAGACATCTACCACCCCACTACCACTATCAGATTAGAGCCATAAGGGAGACTAGACATCTACCACTGTCAAAGTAGAGCCATAAAGGAGACTAGACATCTACCACCCCACTACCACTATCAGATTAGAGTCATAAGGGAGAATAGACATCTACTACACCACTACCACTATCAGATTAGAGCCATAAGGGAGTCTAGACATCTACCACACCACTACCACTATCAGATTAGAGCCATAAGGGAGTCTACACATCTACTGCCCCACTACCACTATCAGATTAGAAACATAAGGGAGACTAGACATCTACCACCCCACTACCACTGTCAGTTTAGAGACATAAGGGAGACTAGACATCTATCACCCCACTACCACTATCATATTAGAGCTATAAAGGAGACTAGACATCTACCACCCCACTACCACTATCAGATTAGAGCCATAAGGGAGACTAGACATCTACCACCCCACTACTACTATCAGATTAGAGCCATAAGGGAGTCTAGACATCTACTGCCCCACTACCACTATCAGATTAGAGCCATAAGGGAGTCTAGACATCTACCAGCCAACTACCACTATCAGATTAGAGCCATAAGGTAGACTAGACATCTACCACCCCACAACCACTATCAGATTAGAGCAAAAAGGGAGACTAGACATCTACCACTATCAGATTAGAGCCATAAGGGATACTAGACATCTACCACCCCACAACCACTATCATATTAGAGCAATAAGGGAGACTAGACATCTACCACTATCAGATTAGAGCCATAAGGGAGACTAGACATCTACCACTATCAGATTAGAGCCATAAGGGAAACTACACATCAACCACCCCACTACCACTATCAGATTAGAGCAATAAGGGAGTCTAGACATCAACCACCCAACTACCACTATCAGATTAGAGCCATAAGGTAGACTAGACATCTACCACCCCACAACCACTATCAGATTAGAGCAATAAGGAAGACTAGACATCTACCACTATCAGATTAGAGCCATAAGGGACAATAGACATATTCTACCCCACTACCACTATCAGATTAGAGACATAAGGGAGACTAGACATCTACCACCCCACTACCACTATCAGATTAGAGCCATAAGGGAGAATAGACATCTACTACCCCACTACCACTATAAGATTAGAGACATAAGGGAGACTAGACATCTACCACCCCACTACCACTATCAGATTAGAGCCATAAGGGAGTCTTGACATCTACTGCCCCACTACCACTATCAGATTAGAGTCATAAGGGAGACTAGACATATACCACCCCACTACCACTATCAGATAAGAGCCATAAGGGAGACTAGACATCTACCACCCCACTACCGCTATCAGATTAGAGTCATAAGGGAGACTACACATCTACCACCCCACTACCACTATCAGATAAGAGCCATAAGGGAGACTAGACATCTACCACCCCACTACCACTATCAGAATAGAGCCATAAGGGAGATTAGACATCTACCACCCCACTTCCACTATCAGATTAGAGCCACAAGGGAGACTAGACATCTACCACCCCACTACCACTATCAGATTAGAGCCATAAGGGAGACTAGACATCTACTGCCCCACTACCACTATCATATTAGAGCTATAAAGGAGACTAGACATCTACCACCCCACTACCACTATCAGATTAGAGCCATAAGGGAGACTAGACATCTACCACTCCACTACTACTATCAGATTAGAGCCATAAGGGAGTCTAGACATCTACCAGCCAACTACCACTATCAGATTAGAGCCATAAGGTAGACTAGACATCTACCACCCCACAACCACTATCAGATTGGAGCAAAAAGGGAGACTAGACATCTACCACTATCAGATTAGAGCCATAATTGATACTAGACATCTACCACTATCAGATTAGAGCCATAAGGGATACTAGACATCTACCACCCCACAACCACTATCAGATTAGAGCAATAAGGGAGACTAGACATCTACCACTATGAGATTAGAGCCATAAGGGAAACTACACATCTACCACACCACTACCACTATCAGATTAGAGCCATAAGGGAGTCTAGACATCTACTGCCCCACTACCACTATCAGATTAGAAACATAAGGGAGACTAGACATCTACCACCCCACTACCACTGTCAGTTTAGAGACATAAGGGAGACTAGACATCTATCACCCCACTACCACTATCAGATTAGAGCCATAAAGTAGACTAGACATCTACCACACCACTACCACTATCAGATTAGAGCCATAAGGGAGACTAGACATCTACTGCCCCACTACCACTATCAGATTAGAGCCATAAGGGAGTCTAGACATCTACCAGCCAACTACCACTATCAGATTAGAGGCATAAGGTAGACTAGAGATCTACCACCCCACAACCACTGTCAGATTAGAGCCATAAGGGAGACTAGACATCTACCACTGTCAAAGTAGAGCCATAAAGGAGACTAGACATCTACCACCCCACTACCACTATCAGATTAGAGTCATAAGGGAGAATAGACATCTACTACACCACTACCACTATCAGATTAGAGCCATAAGGGAGTCTAGACATCTACCACACCACTACCACTATCAGATTAGAGCCATAAGGGAGTCTACACATCTACTGCCCCACTACCACTATCAGATTAGAAACATAAGGGAGACTAGACATCTACCACCCCACTACCACTGTCAGTTTAGAGACATAAGGGAGACTAGACATCTATCACCCCACTACCACTATCATATTAGAGCTATAAAGGAGACTAGACATCTACCACCCCACTACCACTATCAGATTAGAGCCATAAGGGAGACTAGACATCTACCACCCCACTACTACTATCAGATTAGAGCCATAAGGGAGTCTAGACATCTACTGCCCCACTACCACTATCAGATTAGAGCCATAAGGGAGTCTAGACATCTACCAGCCAACTACCACTATCAGATTAGAGCCATAAGGTAGACTAGACATCTACCACCCCACAACCACTATCAGATTAGAGCAAAAAGGGAGACTAGACATCTACCACTATCAGATTAGAGCCATAAGGGATACTAGACATCTACCACCCCACAACCACTATCATATTAGAGCAATAAGGGAGACTAGACATCTACCACTATCAGATTAGAGCCATAAGGGAGACTAGACATCTACCACTATCAGATTAGAGCCATAAGGGAAACTACACATCAACCACCCCACTACCACTATCAGATTAGAGCAATAAGGGAGTCTAGACATCAACCACCCAACTACCACTATCAGATTAGAGCCATAAGGTAGACTAGACATCTACCACCCCACAACCACTATCAGATTAGAGCAATAAGGAAGACTAGACATCTACCACTATCAGATTAGAGCCATAAGGGACAATAGACATATTCTACCCCACTACCACTATCAGATTAGAGACATAAGGGAGACTAGACATCTACCACCCCACTACCACTATCAGATTAGAGCCATAAGGGAGAATAGACATCTACTACCCCACTACCACTATAAGATTAGAGACATAAGGGAGACTAGACATCTACCACCCCACTACCACTATCAGATTAGAGCCATAAGGGAGTCTTGACATCTACTGCCCCACTACCACTATCAGATTAGAGTCATAAGGGAGACTAGACATATACCACCCCACTACCACTATCAGATAAGAGCCATAAGGGAGACTAGACATCTACCACCCCACTACCGCTATCAGATTAGAGTCATAAGGGAGACTAGACATCTACCACCCCACTACCACTATCAGAATAGAGCCATAAGGGAGATTAGACATCTACCACCCCACTTCCACTATCAGATTAGAGCCACAAGGGAGACTAGACATCTACCACCCCACTACCACTATCAGATTAGAGCCATAAGGGACACTAGACATCTACTGCCCCACTACCACTATCATATTAAAGCTATAAAGGAGACTAGACATCTACCACCCCACTACCACTATCAGATTAGAGCCATAAGGGAGACTAGACATCTACCACTCCACTACTACTATCAGATTAGAGCCATAAGGGAGTCTAGACATCTACCAGCCAACTACCACTATCAGATTAGAGCCATAAGGTAGACTAGACATCTACCACCCCACAACCACTATCAGATTAGAGCAAAAAGGGAGACTAGACATCTACCACTATCAGATTAGAGCCATAAGGGATACTAGACATCTACCACTATCAGATTAGAGCCATAAGGGATACTAGACATCTACCACCCCACAACCACTATCAGATTAGAGCAATAAGGGAGACTAGACATCTACCACTATGAGATTAGAGCCATAAGGGAAACTACACATCTACCACACCACTACCACTATCAGATTAGAGCCATAAGGGAGTCTAGACATCTACTGCCCCACTACCACTATCAGATTAGAAACATAAGGGAGACTAGACATCTACCACCCCACTACCACTGTCAGTTTAGAGACATAAGGGAGACTAGACATCTATCACCCCACTACCACTATCAGATTAGAGCCATAAAGTAGACTAGACATCTACCACACCACTACCACTATCAGATTAGAGCCATAAGGGAGACTAGACATCTACTGCCCCACTACCACTATCAGATTAGAGCCATAAGGGAGTCTAGACATCTACCAGCCAACTACCACTATCAGATTAGAGGCATAAAGTAGACTAGACATCTACCACCCCACAACCACTGTCAGATTAGAGCCATAAGGGAGACTAGACATCTACCACTGTCAAAGTAGAGCCATAAAGGAGACTAGACATCTACCACCCCACTACCACTATCAGATTAGAATCATAAGGGAGAATAGACATCTACTACACCACTACCACTATCAGATTAGAGCCATAAGGGAGTCTAGACATCTACCACACCACTACCACTATCAGATTAGAGCCATAAGGGAGTCTACACATCTACTGCCCCACTACCACTATCAGATTAGAAACATAAGGGAGACTAGACATCTACCACCCCACTACCACTATCAGATTATAGCCATAAGGGAGTCTAGACATCTACTGCCACACTACCACTATCAGATTAGAGCCATAAGGGAGTCTACACATCTACCGCCCCACTACCACTATCAGATTAGAGCCATAAGGGAGTCTAGACATCTACCAGCCAACTACCACTATCAGATTAGAGCCATAAGGTAGACTAGACATCTACCACCCCACAACCACTGTCAGATTAGAGCAATAAGGGAGACTAGACATCTACCACTATCAGATTAGAGCCATAAGGGAGTCTAGACATCTACCACCCAACTACCACTATCAGATTAGAGCCATAAGGTAGACTAGACATCTACCACCACTATCACATTAGAGCAAAAAGGGAGACTAGACATCTACCACTATCAGATTAGAGCCATAAGGGAGACTAGACATCTACCACTATCAGATTAGAGCCATAAGGGACAATAGACATCTACTACCCCACTACCACTATCAGATTAGAGACATAAGGGAGACTAGACATCTACCAGCCAACTACCACTATCAGATTAGAGCCATAAGGTAGACTAGACATCTACCACCCCCACAACCACTGTCAGATTAGAGCAATAAGGGAGACTAGACATCTACCACTATCAAAGTAGAGCCATAAAGTAGACTAGACATCTACCACCCCACTAACACTATAAGATTAGAGCCATAAGGGAGAATAGACATCTACCACCCCACTACCACTATCAGATTAGAGCTAGAAGGGAGACTAGACATCTACCACCCCACTACCACTATCAGATTAGAGCAATAAAGGAGACTAGACATCTACCACCCCTCAACCACTATCAGATTAGAGCAAAAAGGGAGACTAGACATCTACCACTATCAGATTAGAGCCATAAGGGAGTCTAGACATCTACCACCCAACTACCACTATCAGATTAGAGCCATAAGGTAGACTAGACATCTACCACCCCACAACCACTATCAGATTAGAGCAAAAAGGGAAACTAGACATCTACCACTATCAGATTAGAGCCATAAGGGAGACTAGACATCTACCACTATCAGATTAGAGCCATAAGGGACAATAGACAACTACTACCCCACTACCACTATCAGATTAGAGACATAAGGGAGACTAGACATCTACCAGCCAACTACCACTATCAGATTAGAGCCATAAGGTAGACTAGACATCTACCACCCCCACAACCACTGTCAGATTAGAGCAATAAGGGAGACTAGACATCTACCACTATCAGATTAGAGCCATAAGGGACAATAGACATCTACTACCCCACTACCACTATCAGATTAGAGCAAAAAGGGAGACTAGACATCTACCACTATCAGATTAGAGCCATAAGGGAAACTACACATCTACCACACCACTACCACTATCAGATTAGAGCCATAAGGGAGTCTAGACATCTACTGCCCCACTACCACTATCAGATTAGAAACATAAGGGAGTCTAGACATCTACCACCCCACTACCACTGTCAGTTTAGAGACATAAGGGAGACTAGACATCTATCACCCCACTACCACTATCATATTAGAGCTATAAAGGAGACTAGACATCTACCACCCCACTACCACTATCAAATTAGAGCCATAAGGGAGACTAGACATCTACCACCCCACTACTACTATCAGATTAGAGCCATAAGGGAGTCTAGACATCTACTGCCCCACTACCACTATCAGATTAGAGCCATAAGGGAGTCTAGACATCTACCACTCCACTACTACTATCAGATTAGAGCCATAAGGGAGTCTAGACATCTACTGCCCCACTACCACTATCAGATTAGAGCCATAAGGGAGACTAGACATCTACCACTCCACTACTACTATCAGATTAGAGCCATAAGGGAGTCTAGACATCTACTGCCCCACTACCACTATCAGATTAGAGCCATAAGGGAGTCTAGACATCTACCAGCCAACTACCACTATCAGATTAGAGCCATAAGGTAGACTAGACATCTACCACCCCACAACCACTATCAGATTAGAGCAAAAAGGGAGACTAGACATCTACCACTATCAGATTAGAGCCATAAGGGATACTAGACATCTACCACCCCACAACCACTATCAGATTAGAGCAATAAGGGAGACTAGACATCTACCACTATGAGATTAGAGCCATAAGGGAAACTACACATCTACCACACCACTACTACTATCAGATTAGAGCCATAAGGGAGTCTAGACATCTACTGCCCCACTACCACTATCAGATTAGAGCCATAAGGGAGTCTAGACATCTACTGCCCCACTACCACTATCAGATTAGAAACATAAGGGAGACTAGACATCTACCACCCCACTACCACTGTCAGATTAGAGACATAAGGGAGACTAGACATCTATCCCCCCACTACCACTATCAGATTAGAGCCATAAAGTAGACTAGACATCTACCACACCACTACCACTATCAGATTAGAGCCATAAGGGAGACTAGACATCTACTGCCCCACTACCACTATCAGATTAGAGCCATAAGGGAGTCTAGACATCTACCAGCCAACTACCACTATCAGATTAGAGGCATAAGGTAGACTAGACATCTACCACCCCACAACCACTGTCAGATTAGAGCCATAAGGGAGACTAGACATCTACCACTATCAAAGTAGAGCCATAAAGGAGACTAGACATCTACCACCCCACTACCACTATCAGATTAGAGTCATAAGGGAGAATAGACATCTACTACACCACTACCACTATCAGATTAGAGTCATAAGGGAGTCTAGACATCTACCACACCACTACCACTATCAGATTAGAGCCATAAGGGAGTCTACACATCTACTGCCCCACTACCACTATCAGATTAGAAACATAAGGGAGACTAGACATCTACCACCCCACTACCACTATCAGATTAGAGCCATAAGGGAGTCTAGACATCTACTGCCACACTACCACTATCAGATTAGAGCCATAAGGGAGTCTACACATCTACCGCCCCACTACCACTATCAGATTAGAGCCATAAGGGAGTCTAGACATCTACCAGCCAACTACCACTATCAGATTAGAGCCATAAGGTAGACTTGACATCTACCACCCCACTACCACTATCAGATTAGAGCAATAAGGGAGACTAGACATCTACCACTATCAAAGTAGAGCCATAAAGGAGACTAGACATCTACTACCCCACTACCACTATCAGATTAGAGACATAAGGGAGACTAGACATCTACCACCCCACTACCACTATCAGATTAGAGCAATAAGTGAGACTAGACATCTACCACCCCACTACCACTATCAGATTAGAGCCATAAGGGAGTCTAGACATCTACCACACCACTACAACTATCAGATTAGAGCCATAAGGGAGTCTAGACATCTACTGCCCCACTACCACTATCAGATTAGAAACATAAGGGAGACTAGACATCTATCACCCCACTACCACTATCAGATTAGAGCCATAAAGTAGACTAGACATCTACCACACCACTACCACTATCAGATTAGAGCCATAAGGGAGACTAGACATCTACTGCCCCACTACCACTATCAGATTAGAGCCATAAGGGAGTCTAGACATCTACTGCCCCACTACCACTATCAGATTAGAAACATAAGGGAGACTAGACATCTACCACCCCACTACCACTGTCAGTTTAGAGACATAAGGGAGACTAGACATCTATCCCCCCACTACCACTATCAGATTAGAGCCATAAAGTAGACTAGACATCTACCACACCACTACCACTATCAGATTAGAGCCATAAGGGAGACTAGACATCTACTGCCCCACTACCACTATCAGATTAGAGCCATAAGGGAGTCTAGACATCTACCAGCCAACTACCACTATCAGATTAGAGGCATAAGGTAGACTAGACATCTACCACCCCACAACCACTGTCAGATTAGAGCCATAAGGGAGACTAGACATCTACCACTATCAAAGTAGAGCCATAAAGGAGACTAGACATCTACCACCCCACTACCACTATCAGATTAGAGTCATAAGGGAGAATAGACATCTACTACACCACTACCACTATCAGATTAGAGTCATAAGGGAGTCTAGACATCTACCACACCACTACCACTATCAGATTAGAGCCATAAGGGAGTCTACACATCTACTGCCCCACTACCACTATCAGATTAGAAACATAAGGGAGACTAGACATCTACCACCCCACTACCACTATCAGATTAGAGCCATAAGGGAGTCTAGACATCTACTGCCACACTACCACTATCAGATTAGAGCCATAAGGGAGTCTACACATCTACCGCCCCACTACCACTATCAGATTAGAGCCATAAGGGAGTCTAGACATCTACCAGCCAACTACCACTATCAGATTAGAGCCATAAGGTAGACTAGACATCTACCACCCCACAACCACTGTCAGATTAGAGCAATAAGGGAGACTAGACATCTACCACTATCAAAGTAGAGCCATAAAGGAGACTAGACATCTACCACCCCACTACCACTATCAGATTAGAGCTAGAAGGGAGACTAGACATCTACCACCCCACTACCACTATCAGATTAGAGCAATAAGTGAGACTAGACATCTACCACCCCACTACCACTATCAGATTAGAGCCATAAGGGAGTCTAGACATCTACCACACCACTACAACTATCAGATTAGAGCCATAAGGGAGTCTAGACATCTACTGCCCCACTACCACTATCAGATTAGAAACATAAGGGAGACTAGACATCTATCACCCCACTACCACTATCAGATTAGAGCCATAAAGTAGACTAGACATCTACCACACCACTACCACTATCAGATTAGAGCCATAAGGGAGTCTAGACATCTACTGCCCCACTACCACTATCAGATTAGAAACATAAGGGAGACTAGACATCTACCACCCCACTACCACTGTCAGTTTAGAGACATAAGGGAGACTAGACATCTATCACCCCACTACCACTATCAGATTAGAGCCATAAAGTAGACTAGACATCTACCACACCACTACCACTATCAGATTAGAGCCATAAGGGAGAGTAGACATCTACTGCCCCACTACCACTATCAGATTAGAGCCATAAGGGAGTCTAGACATCTACCAGCCAACTACCACTATCAGATTAGAGGCATAAGGTAGACTAGACATCTACCACCCCACAACCACTGTCAGATTAGAGCCATAAGGGAGACTAGACATCTACCACTATCAAAGTAGAGCCATAAAGGAGACTAGACATCTACCACCCCACTACCACTATCAGATTAGAGTCATAAGGGAGAATAGACATCTACTACACCACTACCACTATCAGATTAGAGCCATAAGGGAGTCTAGACATCTACCACACCACTACCACTATCAGATTAGAGCCATAAGGGAGTCTACACATCGACTGCCCCACTACCACTATCAGATTAGAAACATAAGGGAGACTAGACATCTACCACCCCACTACCACTATCAGATTAGAGCCATAAGGGAGTCTAGACATCTACTGCCACACTACCACTATCAGATTAGAGCCATAAGGGAGTCTACACATCTACCGCCCCACTACCACTATCAGATTAGAGCCATAAGGGAGTCTAGACATCTACCAGCCAACTACCACTATCAGATTAGAGCCATAAGGTAGACTAGACATCTACCACCCCACAACCACTGTCAGATTAGAGCAATAAGGGAGACTAGACATCTACCACTATCAAAGTAGAGCCATAAAGGAGACTAGACATCTACCACCCCACTACCACTATCAGATTAGAGCCATAAGGGAGAATAGACATCTACTACACCACTGCCACTATCAGATTAGAGCTAGAAGGGAGACTAGACATCTACCACCCCACTACCACTATCAGATTAGAGCAATAAGTGAGACTAGACATCTACCACCACACAACCACTATCACATTAGAGCAAAAAGGGAGACTAGACATCTACCACTATCAGATTAGAGCCATAAGGGAGACTAGACATCTACCACTATCAGATTAGAGCCATAAGGGACAATAGACATCTACTACCCCACTACCACTATCAGATTAGAGACATAAGGGAGACTAGACATCTACCAGCCAACTACCACTATCAGATTAGAGCCATAAGGTAGACTAGACATCTACCACCCCCACAACCACTGTCAGATTAGAGCAATAAGGGAGACTAGACATCTACCACTATCAAAGTAGAGCCATAAAGTAGACTAGACATCTACCACCCCACTAACACTATCAGATTAGAGCCATAAGGGAGAATAGACATCTACCACCCCACTACCACTATCAGATTAGAGCTAGAAGGGAGACTAGACATCTACCACCCCACTACCACTATCAGATTAGAGCAATAAGGGAGTCCAGACATCTACCACCCCACTACCACTATCAGATTAGAGCAATGAAGGAGTCTAGACATCTACCACCCCTCAACCACTATCAGATTAGAGCAAAAAGGGAGACTAGACATCTACCACTATCAGATTAGAGCCATAAGGGAGTCTAGACATCTACCACCCAACTACCACTATCAGATTAGAGCCATAAAGTAGACTAGACATCTACCACCCCACAACCACTATCAGATTAGAGCAAAAAGGGAAACTAGACATCTACCACTATCAGATTAGAGCCATAAGGGAGACTAGACATCTACCACTATCAGATTAGAGCCATAAGGGACAATAGACAACTACTACCCCACTACCACTATCAGATTAGAGACATAAGGGAGACTAGACATCTACCAGCCAACTACCACTATCAGATTAGAGCCATAAGGTAGACTAGACATCTACCACCCCCACAACCACTGTCAGATTAGAGCAATAAGGGAGACTAGACATCTACCACTATCAGATTAGAGCCATAAGGGACAAAAGACATCTACTACCCCACTACCACTATCAGATTAGAGACATAAGGGAGACTAGACATCTACCAGCCAACTACCACTATCAGATTAGAGCCATAAGGTAGACTAGACATCTACCACCCCCACAACCACTGTCAGATTAGAGCAATAAGGGAGACTAGACATCTACCACTATCAAAGTAGAGCCATAAAGTAGACTACACATCTACCACCCCACTAACACTATCAGATTAGAGCCATAAGGGAGAATAGACATCTAACACCCCACTACCACTATCAGATTAGAGCTAGAAGGGAGACTAGACATCTACCACCCCACTACCACTATCAGATTAGAGCAATAAGGGAGTCCAGACATCTACCACCCCACTACCACTATCAGATTAGAGCAAAAAGGGAGACTAGACATCTACCACTATCAGATTAGAGCCATAAGGGAGACTACACATCTACCACTATCAGATTAGAGCCATAAGGGACAATAGACATCTACTACCCCACTACCACTATCAGATTAGAGACATAAGGGAGACTAGACATCTACCAGCCAACTACCACTATCAGATTAGAGCCATAAAGTAGACTAGACATCTACCACCCCCACAACCACTGTCAGATTAGAGCAATAAGGGAGACTAGACATCTACCACTATCAAAGTAGAGCCATAAAGTAGACTAGACATCTACCACCCCACTACCACTATCAGATTAGAGCCATAAGGGAGAATAGACATCTACCACCCCACTACCACTATCAGATTAGAGCAATAAGGGAGTCCAGACATCTACCACCCCACTACCACTATCAGATTAGAGCAATGAAGGAGTCTAGACATCTACTGCCCCACTACCACTATCAGATTAGAGTCATAAGGGAGACTAGACATCTTCCACCCCACTACCACTATCAGATTAGAGCCATAAGGGAGTCTAGACATCAACCACACCACTACCACTATCAGATTAGAGTCATAAGGGAGTCTAGACATCTACTGCCCCACTATCAGATTAGAAATATAAGGGAGTCTAGACATCTACCAGCCAACTACCACTATCAGATTAGAGCCATAAGGGAGTCTAGACATCTACCACCCCACTACCACTATCAGATTAGAGCAATAAGGGAGACTAGACATCTACCACTATCAGATTAGAGCCATAAGGGAGACTACACATCTACCACTATCAGATTAGAGCCATAAGGGACAATAGACATCTACTACCCCACTACCACTATCAGATTAGAGACATAAGGGAGACTAGACATCTACCAGCCAACTACCACTATCAGATTAGAGCCATAAAGTAGACTAGACATCTACCACCCCCACAACCACTGTCAGATTAGAGCAATAAGGGAGACTAGACATCTACCACTATCAAAGTAGAGCCATAAAGTAGACTAGACATCTACCACCCCACTACCACTATCAGATTAGAGCCATAAGGGAGAATAGACATCTACCACCCCACTACCACTATCAGATTAGAGCAATAAGGGAGTCCAGACATCTACCACCCCACTACCACTATCAGATTAGAGCAATGAAGGAGTCTAGACATCTACTGCCCCACTACCACTATCAGATTAGAGTCATAAGGGAGACTAGACATCTTCCACCCCACTACCACTATCAGATTAGAGCCATAAGGGAGTCTAGACATCAACCACACCACTACCACTATCAGATTAGAGTCATAAGGGAGTCTAGACATCTACTGCCCCACTATCAGATTAGAAATATAAGGGAGTCTAGACATCTACCAGCCAACTACCACTATCAGATTAGAGCCATAAGGGAGTCTAGACATCTACCACCCCACTACCACTATCAGATTAGAGCCATAAGGGAGAATAGACATCTACTACCCCACTACCACTATCAGATTAGAGACATAAGGGAGTCTAGACATCTACCACCCCACTACCACTATCAGATTAAAGCCATAAGGGAGTCTAGACATCTACTGCCCCACTACCACTATCAGATTAGAGTCATAAGGGAGACTAGACATCTACCACCCCACTACCACTATCAGATTAGAGCCATAAGGGAGACTAGACATCTACCATCCCACTACCAATATCGGATTAGAGCAATAAGGGAGTCTAGACATCAACCACCACACTACCACTATCAGATTAGAGCCATAAGGGAGTCTAGACATCTACCACCCAACTACCACTATCAGATTAGAGCCATAAAGTAGACTAGACATCTACCACCCCACAACCACTATCAGATTAGAGCAATAAGGAAGACTAGACATCTACCACTATCAGATTAGAGCCATAAGGGACAATAGACATCTACTACCCCACTACCACTATCAGATTAGAGACATAAGGGAGACTAGACATCTACCACCCCACTACCACTATCAGATTAGAGCCATAAGGGAGAATAGACATCTACTACCCCACTACCACTATCAGATTAGAGACATAAGGGAGACTAGACATCTACCACCCCACTACCACTATCAGATTAGAGCCATAAGGGAGAATATACATCTACTACCCCACTACCACTATAAGAATAGAGACATAAGGGAGACTAGACATCTACCACCCCACTACCACTATCAGATAAGAGCCATAAGGGAGACTAAACATCTACCACCCCACTACCGCTATCAGATTAGAGTCATACGGGAGACTAGACATCTACCACCCCACTACCACTATCAGATTAGAGCTATAAGGGAGACTAGACATCTACCACCCCACTACCACTATCAGAATAGAGCCATAAGGGAGATTAGACATCTACCACCCCACTACCACTATCAGAATAGAGCCATAAGGGAGTCTTGACATCTACTGCCCGACTACCACTATCAGATTAGAGTCATAAGGGAGACTAGACATCTACCACCCCACTACCACTATCAGATAAGAGCCATAAGGGAGACTAGACATCTACCACCCCACTACCACTATCAGAATAGAGCCATAAGGGAGATTAGACATCTACCACCCCACTACCACTATCAGATTAGAGCCATAAGGGAGACTAGACATCTACTGCCCCACTACCACTATCAGATTAGAGCTATAACGGAGTCTAGACATCTACCACCCCACTACCACTATCAGATTAGAGCCATAAGGGAGACTAGACATCTACCACCCCACTACCACTATCAGATTAGAGCCATAAGGGAGTCTAGACATCTACTGCCCCACTACCACTATCAGATTAGAGCCATAAGGGAGACTACACATCTACCACCCCACTTCCACTATCAGATTAGAGCCATAAGGGAGACGAGACATCTACCACCCCACTACCACTATCAGATTAGAGCCATAAGGGAGTCTAGACATCTACTGCCCCACTACCACTATCAGATTAGAGCCATAAGGGAGTCTAGACATCTACCAGCCAACTACCACTATGAGATTAGAGCCATAAAGTAGACTAGACATCTACCACCCCACAACCACTATCAGATTAGAGCAATAAGGGAGACTAAACATCTACCACTATCAGATTAGAGCCGTAATGGAGTCTAGACATCTACCACCCCACTACCACTATCAGATTAAAGCCATAAGGGAGTCTAGACATCTACTGCCCCACTACCACTATCAGATTAGAGTCATAAGGGAGACTAGACATCTACCACCCCACTACCACTATCAGATTAGAGCCATAAGGGAGACTAGACATCTACCACCCCACTACCACTATCAGATTAAAGCCATAAGGGAGTCTAGACATCTACTGCCCCACTACCACTATCAGATTAGAGTCATAAGGGAGACTAGACATCTACCACCCCACTACCACTATCAGATTAGAGCCATAAGGGAGTCTAGACATCTACCACCCCACTACCACTATCAGATTAAAGCCATAAGGGAGTCTAGACATCTACTGCCCCACTACCACTATCAGATTAGAGTCATAAGGGAGACTAGACATCTACCACCCCACTACCACTATCAGATTAGAGCCATAAGGGAGACTAGACATCTACCACCCCACTACCACTATCAGATTAGAGCAATAAGGGAGTCTAGACATCAACCACCACACTACCACTATCAGATTAGAGCCATAAGGGAGTCTAGAAATCTACCACCCAACTACCACTATCAGATTAGAGCCATAAAGTAGACTAGACATCTACCACCCCACAACCACTATCAGATTAGAGCAATAAGGAAGACTAGACATCTACCACTATCAGATTAGAGCCATAAGGGACAATAGACATCTACTACCCCACTACCACTATCAGATTAGAGACATAAGGGAGACTAGACATCTACCACCCCACTACCACTATCAGATTAGAGCCATAAGGGAGAATAGACATCTACTACCCCACTACCACTATCAGATTAGAGACATAAGGGAGACTAGACATCTACCACCCCACTACCACTATCAGATTAGAGCCATAAGGGAGAATAGACATATACTACCCCACTACCACTATAAGATTAGAGACATAAGGGAGACTAGACATCTACCACCCCACTACCACTATCAGATTAGAGTCATAAGGGAGACTAGACATATACCACCCCACTACCACTATCAGATAAGAGCCATAAGGGAGACTAAACATCTACCACCCCACTACCGCTATCAGATTAGAGTCATACGGGAGACTAGACATCTACCACCCCACTACCACTATCATATTAGAGCTATAAGGGAGACTAGACATCTACCACCCCACTACCACTATCAGAATAGAGCCATAAGGGAGATTAGACATCTACCACCCCACTACCACTATCAGAATAGAGCCATAAGGGAGTCTTGACATCTACTGCCCCACTACCACTATCAGATTAGAGTCATAAGGGAGACTAGACATCTACCACCCCACTACCACTATCAGATAAGAGCCATAAGGGAGACTAGACATCTACCACCCCACTACCACTATCAGATTAGAGCCATAAGGGAGGATAGACATCTACTACCCCACTACCACTATCAGATTAGAGCAATAAGGGAGACTAGACATCTACCACTATCAAATTAGAGCCATAAAGGAGACTAGACATCTACAACCCCACTACCACTATCAGATTAGAGCCATAAGGGAGACTAGATATCTACCACCCCACTACCACTAGCAGATTAGAGCCATAAGGGAGACTAGACATCTACCACCCCACTACCACTATCAGATTAGAGCCATAAGGGAGACTAGACATCTACAGCCCCACTACCACTATCATATTAGAGCTATAAAGGAGACTAGACATCTACCACCCCACTACCACTATCAGATTAGAGCCATAAGGGAGACTAGACATCTACCACCCCACTACTACTATCAGATTAGAGCCATAAGGGAGTCTAGACATCTACTGCCCCACTACCACTATCAGATTAGAGCCATAAGGGAGTCTAGACATCTACCAGCCAACTACCACTATCAGATTAGAGCCATAAGGTAGACTAGACATCTACCACCCCACAACCACTATCAGATTAGAGCAATAAGGGAAACTACACATCTACCACTATCAGATTAGAGCCATAAGGGAGTCTAGACATCTACCACCCCACTACCACTATCAGATTAAAGCCATAAGGGAGTCTAGACATCTACTGCCCCACTACCACTATCAGATTAGAGTCATAAGGGAGACTAGACATCTACCACCCCACTACCACTATCAGATTAGAGCCATAAGGGAGACTAGACATCTACCATCCCACTACCACTATCGGATTAGAGCAATAAGGGAGTCTAGACATCAACCACCACACTACCACTATCAGATTAGAGCCATAAGGGAGTCTAGACATCTACCACCCAACTACCACTATCAGATTAGAGCCATAAAGTAGACTAGACATCTACCACCCCACAACCACTATCAGATTAGAGCAATAAGGAAGACTAGACATCTACCACTATCAGATTAGAGCCATAAGGGACAATAGACATCTACAACCCCACTACCACTATCAGATTAGAGACATAAGGGAGACTAGACATCTACCACCCCACTACCACTATCAGATTAGAGCCATAAGGGAGAATAGACATCTACTACCCCACTACCACTATCAGATTAGAGGCATAAGGGAGACTAGACATCTACCACCCCACTACCACTATCAGATTAGAGCCATAAGGGAGAATAGACATCTACTACCCCACTACCACTATAAGATTAGAGACATAAGGGAGACTAGACATCTACCACCCAACTACCACTATCAGATTAGAGCCATAAGGGAGTCTTGACATCTACTGCCCCACTACCACTATCAGATTAGAGTCATAAGGGAGACTAGACATATACCACCCCACTACCACTATCAGATAAGAGTCATAAGGGAGACTAGACATCTACCACCCCACTACCACTATCAGAATAGAGCCATAAGGGAGATTAGACATCTACCACCCCACTACCACTATCAGATTAGAGCCATAAGGGAGACTAGACATCTACTGCCCCACTACCACTATCAGATTAGAGCTATAACGGAGTCTAGACATCTACCACCCCACTACCACTATCAGATTAGAGCCATAAGGGAGACTAGACATCTACCACCCCACTACCACTATCAGATTAGAGCCATAAGGGAGTCTAGACATCTACTGCCCCACTACCACTATCAGATTAGAGCCATAAGGGAGACTACACATCTACCACCCCACTTCCACTATCAGATTAGAGCCATAAGGGAGACGAGACATCTACCACCCCACTACCACTATCAGATTAGAGCCATAAGGGAGTCTAGACATCTACTGCCCCACTACCACTATCAGATTAGAGCCATAAGGGAGTCTAGACATCTACCAGCCAACTACCACTATCAGATTAGAGCCATAAAGTAGACTAGACATCTACCACCCCACAACCACTATCAGATTAGAGCAATAAGGGAGACTAGACATCTACCACTATCAGATTAGAGCCATAATGGAGTCTAGACATCTACCACCCCACTACCACTATCAGATTAAAGCCATAAGGGAGTCTAGACATCTACTGCCCCACTACCACTATCAGATTAGAGTCATAAGGGAGACTAGACATCTACCACCCCACTACCACTATCAGATTAGAGCCATAAGGGAGACTAGACATCTACCACCACACTACCACTATCAGATTAGAGCCATAATGGAGTCTAGACATCTATTGCCCCACTACCACTATCAGATTAGAGCCATAAGGGAGTCTAGACATCAACCACCCCACAACCACTATCAGATTAGAGCAATAAGGGAGTCTAAACATCAACCACCCCACTACCACTATCAGATTAGAGCCATAAGGGAGTTTAGACATCTACCACCCAACTACCACTATCAGATTAGAGCCATAAGGTAGACTTGACATCTACCACCCCACAACCACTATCAGATTAAAGCAATAAGGAAGACTAGACATCTACCACTATCAGATTAGAGCCATAAGGGACAATAGACATCTACTACCCAACTACCACTATCAGATTAGAGACATAAGGGAGACTAGACATCTACCACCCCACTACCACTATCAGATTAGAGCCATAAGGGAGACTAGACATCTACCACCCCACTACCACTATCAGATTAGAGCCATAAGGGTGTCGAGACATCTACTGCCCTACTACCACTATCAGATTAGATCCATAAGGGAGTCTAGACATCTACCAGCCAACTACCACTATCAGATTAGAGCCATAAGGTAGACTAGACATCTACCACCCCACAACCACTATCAGATTAGAGCAATAAGGGAGACTAGACATCTACCACTATCAGATTAGAGCCATAATGGAGTCTAGACATCAACCACCCCACTACCACTATCAGATTAGAGCCATAAGGGAGTCTAGACATCTACCACCCAACTACCACTATCAGATTAGAGCCATAAGGTAGACTTGACATCTACCACCCCACAACCACTATCAGAATAAAGCAATAAGGAAGACTACACATCTACCACTATCAGATTAGAGCCATAAAGACAATAGACATCTACTACCCAACTACCACTATCAGATTAGAGACATAAGGGAGACTAGACATCTACCACCCCACTACCACTATCAGATTAGAGCCATAAGGGAGAATAGACATCTACTACCCCACTACCACTATCAGATTAGAGACATAAGGGAGACTAGACATCTACCACCCCACTACCACTATCAGATTAGAGCCATAAGGGAGTCTAGACATCTGCTGCCCCACTACCACTATCAGATTAGAGTCATAAGGGAGACTAGACATCTAACCCCCACTACCACTATCAGATAAGAGCCATAAGGGAGACTAGACATCTACCACCCCACTACCGCTATCAGATTAGAGTCATAAGGGAGACTAGACATCTACCACCCCACTACCACTATCAGATTAGAGCCATAAGGGAGGCTAGACATCTACCACCCCACTACCACTATCAGATTAGAGTCATAAGGGAGACTAGACATCTACCACCCCACTAACACTATCAGATAAGAGCCATAAGGGAGACTAGACATCTACCACCCCACTACCACTATCAGATTAGAGCCATAAGGGAGACTAGACATCTAATGCCCCACTACCACTATCAGATTAGAGCTATAAAGGAGACTAGAAATCTACCACCCCACTACCACTATCAGATTAGAGCCATAAGGGAGACTAGACATCTACCACCCCACTACCACTATCAGATTAGAGCCATAAGGGAGTCTAGACATCTACTGCCCCACTACCACTATCAGATTAGAGCCATAAGGGAGTCTAGACATCTACCAGCCAACTACCAATATCAGATTAGAGCCATAAGGGAGACTAGACATCTACTGCCCCAATACCACTATCAGATTAGAGTCATAAGGGAGACTAGACATCTACCACCCCACTACTGTTACACCCCTGAAAAAGGGTAGAAAGAATCACGATAGTGATACGGAATGTTTACTCATTGAACGTTTAGTGCAATCATTTTACATAAATAACACATTTTACAGAACAACAGATCTACAGGAACGATAGGTTTTGTAGGGTACAAGGCTTATTCAAATCATAACAGTATACACTGTACATCACTGAAACAAATACTGTTTTCAATATAACTGTCAAGCAAAGCTTTAACTCAGTAAACCATAACACAATTCATCAACAGGCAACAAAGTGTTTGAAAAACAACCACACAAATAACGCCGCAAAACATCTTACCAACAGCGCACACGTTCATTCACAATCGACATAAAATGGCAGCTACGTAGCAGTACCTAGCAGTACGAAGCTAGCTGCAACTGAGCACGGCTCACATTACTCTCTGCAAACCCAACCAACTTCCTCAACATGTTACTAAACAAACCTTAAACACTCTTGACATATTATCAAGTTATTACATTTAAATTACTCTTTTTAATCATCAATAATGTACCTGAAAAAGGGTAGAAAGAATCACGATAGTGATACGGAATGTTTACTCATTGAACGTTTAGTGCAATGAGAAAAAGACTGCGAATTCTCCGTGAACTTGAGTGGAGACCAGAGCAATCGATCTCAGGCTCATAGATTAAGAGCATTTAGTAGATCACAGATTAGCACTTTTATCCACGACAACATAAAGGAATCAACATAACGTTTACACATTCCTCTCACAATTCGAACCCTTTGTATGCTTGACGGATTTTAACAGAATTATATAAATGTTATCAATCTATCAACTAATACTGACTGCATGATCTTCTTAACCTTAGATGTTTTAAGATCCTCACATACTATGAATTTACTAATACTTTTTAATGTATAACAGGCTATTAGTATTTCCTTTAACCTGCCACACTCTCCCCGACAAAATAAATGTTGTCCCAACATTACCAACATTGTCTTCTTCAACAGTCTGTATGCACTGGACCTAGAAAATCCTCTTCTGTAAGGTAGTACTTGAGCAGAGGTCAAGGGTCACAGTTCAAATATAACTAACAAGTTATTCACAGTCCATATCTGTTGACCAGCTGTATAACATAAACAGTCCTTTCTCATACTATTGATCAACAGTCCATCAAATTTAATGATCTAAATGCATAGTCTGCAAATTGTCTCTTGTGACAGTCTGTGAAATCAGTCAGTAGTCCATGGTCACACATGTCAACTCTGTAGCCTCATGTTTGCTGAAGCCCATACATGTAAGGTGGCTGAAAGTAACATTGCTGTAGTAATGGCAGCCATGGAACCAGTCCTGGTGCAGAGTAGACAGGGAACAACTGTGGCTGTGGCTGGATACTGTAGCAGGAAGGGATACCAAGCTGATCATAGGTGATACGACTTGGAGGGTGTCTCTCTCTTTGTGGCAGCTGGTAGGCTGGTTCCTCAGGTTCAGCAGCATCAGTTAATGAAGGAAGGGCACTTGGTGGACGATCATCAGGCAAATTTTCAGCAGGCAAGTTCATCTCCTCAGCAGGCAGGTCTTGAACTGTTGTTGTCTCCTCCAGCCGCTTTTCAACAAGAGGCTGTGCTGGTAGCGTATCAGGGACTGGCACCGCAACTGTCTGTTTCACTGGTGGGGGCCTGTGTTCCCACTCTCTCGCTGGTTCAGCATTCCTCTCCTCAGGTACTGTAGGAGATGTGGGAACCTGTAGCGGCTCATGATGAAGGTCATATTCATCCCCGCTGTCTTCATCAGAATCTAGAGGCTGTGATGCAGGCTGATGTCTCCTTTTTTTCTGACTTTTGTCATCTTTGGTCATTTCTGGTTGCGTCTCAAAAGGTAAGTGGTCACAGGACATGAGCAGGTTTCTGTGCAGGACCCTGGAGCGTCCCCTACCCTTTTCTGGTCTCAATTCATAAATCGGCAGGTCTGAACCCATTTGTCTCACTACTGTGTGAATTGTATCTTCCCAATAGTTACGGAGTTTGCCTGGTCCTCCTCTTGGTGTCAGGTTTTTAATCAGAACTCGCTCGCCAGGCTGTAGCACTGAACTCCTAACTTTAGTGTCATAGTACTTCTTACTTCTTTCAGCGGCTTTCTGAGCATTTTCATTTGCAATGGCGTATGCTTCTTCCATCCCTCGTTTCCAGTTCTCCACGTAGTCTCGATGGTTACTGGAACCTGCCTCTGTGCACAATCCAAAGAGCATATCAACTGGAAGCCTGGGTGATCTCCCAAACAGAAGATAAAATGGTGAATAGCCAGTCACTTCGCAACGGGTGCAGTTATAGGCATAAACCAGTTTGTTCAGAGACTCCTTCCAATTTGACTTTTGTGTCTCAGTTAGTGTCTTTAACATTTGCAACAATGTTCTGTTCATGCGTTCCACTTGACCGTTCCCCATTGGGTGGTAGGGTGTTGTTCTGGACCCCGCCATGCCACTGAGTTTCTTTAACTGATGGAACAACTGATTTTCAAATTCTCCCCCTTGGTCATGGTGGATGCGGGACGGGAACCCAAACTTCAGGGCAAAGTCATTGAAGATGAGATTTGCAGCAGTTTTACCTGACTTTGATGTGGTGGCGTAGGCTTGAGTGAAACGTGTAAAATGATCAACAATCACGAGGATGTACTCATATCCCCCTTTGCATCTGTCGAGATGAAGGAAGTCTATACATACCAGTTCAAATGGCTGTGTTGTCACAATGTTTGTCAGAGGAGCTCTTGCTTCATGGGCTGGCTTTTTCTGCTTGACACAGCTACAAGTTTTAGTCACATAGTGCTCGATGTCAGATTGCATATATGGCCAGAAGAAGCGGTCACGTACTAGTGATACAGTGCGGTCAGTACCTTGGTGTCCCATGTTATTGTGCAACTCTTCCATCACTTTACCTTTGTACTGCTCTGGTAGAACTAACTGCTTGCGGGCTGTAGTGATTCTGTACAGAATGCCATCACTGTCTATTGTCAATTTGTCCCATTCTCTGAATAGGCATTTTGTCTTTGGACTGAATTCCTTTTGCTCTTTAACTGGTGGTTTGGAACCAGACAATTTGAAATTGAGCACAGGACGGATGACCGGATCAGATTCTTGTGCTTCTCTTATCCCATCTTTTGGGATCGAGCTGGTTGTTGCAGTGGTTGTCTCACCTTCAGCTGACACTGACATAGCTGCAGCTGAAAGTGACCAAGGTACAACAGCCTCTTTCTGTACCTCAACTGCTTGTATCGTGGCGGCAATGGTGTCTGGTGGAAGCTCCTCAGAACATTCTCTCATCAGTGACTCTACATACAGTGGCATCCTTGACAACGCATCTGCATCACCGTTCTCTCTGCCTGGCCTGTACTTTATTGTAAAGTGGAAATCAGCCAATTCTGAAACCCACCTGGAAGTGGTTGCGTTCAGTTTCGCAGTAGACAAAATGTAGCTGAGCGGGTTGTTATCGCTGTATACAGTGAAGGACGGAGCATAGTACAAATAATCATGGAACTTATCAGTGATTGCCCATTTTAGAGCTAGAAATTCTAGCTTGCCCGAGTGGTAGTGATAGTTCTTCTCAGCTGCTGTTAAGGTTCGAGAGCCATAAGCAATGACCCTAAGCTTCCCATCTTGCTTTTGGTAAAGAACTGCTCCCAAGCCTTGGTGTGACGCATCAGTGTGTACAACAAATGGCTGAGTGAAATCAGGGAAACCTAAGACTGGTGGGTGAAGCAAACACTCAATCAGCTGTTCAAGAGCCTGTTGATGCTGGTCAGTCCACAGGATTGGCTTGTTTGAGGGCACCACATGACTTAGTTTCTTTGTTTTTGTTTTCCGTGGGTGGTCAGGTAATTTCTTTGAATCTGCTTTCAGGAGGTCATACAGGCAGCTGGCCCTCCTAGAAAAGTCTTTGATGTACTGTCTGTAGTAAGTGAGTAAACCAAGCATTTGTCTGAGCTGGCCCACAGTCCCTGGTCTGATTTCTTTCAATGCTCTTACTGCTTCAAAATCGGCTGGGTCAACTCGGCTGCCCTCTGCAGACACTACTCTGCCCAAATAACGGACCTGGGGTTTAAAGAGATCACACTTACTTGGTTTGAGTTTAATGCCATACTCTCTGAGACGCTGCAAAACTTTTCGCACATCATTCACATGGCTGTCGAGAGTTTTACTGAAAACAAGCGTGTCGTCCAGATAAGGAATGCAGATGTCATCCCGGAGCCCTTCCAAACACTCCTCCATACACCGCTGAAAAGCTGCAGGAGCGTTCATGAGGCCGAATGGCATCCGTATCCACTCATAGAGTCCCCACGGGGTCACAAATGCTGTCAGTGGTCTGCTTTCTTCAGCGATGAACCCCTGGTGATAAGCTTTTCCCTGATCTAAGAGGGAGAACCAGGAATTACCACCTAAACTGTCCATGATGTCTTGGACCCGAGGGATGGGCTGGCGGTCGGGATGTGTCTTTCTGTTCAGGTCTCTGTAATCTATACACAATCGGAGGGTCCCATCCTTCTTACGAACACACACGACAGGTGAAGAATATGAAGAGTTTGACTTCCTAACCCAGCCCTGGGCTATGAGGTCATAAAGGTAACCCTTCATCTCCTGATACAGTGGCCTGGGCACTGACATGTATGTGCGCTTGACTGGTTCAGAGTCCTTTAGAGAAATAGTCATTTTCAATCGTTCAATGCAGCCAATGTCATTGTCTGATCTGGAGAAGGAGTGACACTCTTCTCTAAGCATTTGCCTAACAACCTCTCTCTGCTCTTCGGTTAGGTGAGTTAAGCCTACTGGTGGATCCCACTGTTCAGTAGCAGTACATGGGGTTCGAACGCTGGTGTGATTCACTGTGGCTGGGGTGACTGTTTTTTCAAAGACTTGGGCAGGTAACACAGTCATAATGGTTTGTACTGTACCGATTATTGTGCGTCCTAGCAGGGCAATGTCGTGGTCAGTAGGGTTAGAGACATCAAGCCTGATAACTGGAAAAGCACCTTTCCTGACTCTGACTAGTGTGTCAAAGAACTCAAGGTCGTCTGGCCACTGCGGGTTCAGGTCTGGCTGGAAAAGCATTGTCATGTCCTCTTTGAAAGGCTGGGAAGCTACACGGCACTCAATCTGAATGCTACTGTGTTTTGGTACAGCAACCTTCTCTTTCTTGGTTTTCACTGCGTATTCATCCGTCTGTTCTGCGCTAACAGCCTGTATAAAAGCACTCACCTTGTTTCTTTTGAGGCTTGGGAAAGCTGTTTTTATTGTACTGTATCGTTTAGTCTTTTCGGTCATTGTCAGGATGTGCTCGATAACATTGAAACCTATGATGGGATGAGATAGGTGACAGCCTTTCATTACCAGCACTGGGATGATCAGTTCCTTTGTTTCGTCAGTTTCAGAGGCTAGCCGAAAAGTTGTTTCAATCCATCCCAGGTACGGCATTTCAGTCCCATTTGCTGCAGTCAACCTTAGATCAGCAGGTGAGTCCAGGATTTCTGAAACATCTCTCAGCCTTGCGTTTGGGAGAGATTCCTCTTTCCATCGTTCATCAATGACCGATACCTGAGAGCCTGTGTCCCATAGAGCTTGGAGGTGGTGGCGATTCAGGTGACACTCAATAAGGCACTGTCTGCCGACTAGCGAGGTGACCTTACGGGGGTAGCGACCTTGAGCTAGGGATGGTAAGGAGTGGGCATTTTCCTCTGTGCAGGAAAACCTTTCACTGGTAGAGTTAATTTTCAGGTGAGTGCATTTTTCCTTATGTTTAATCCAATGTTGGTTTTGACATACTTTGGAACAGTACAGTGTCTCTTTACATGATGAACATTGTTTCAGGTTCTCAAATGAATCTTCTCTGGCACAATTTGCACATTTCTGGGACTTTTTGGTAGCTACGGTTAACACTCGTCCCTCAGCGGTAACCTTTCCCCGTTTAAATGGGCCTCCCTTGATGGTCTGACTCCCCGGATTTTACATCCAGCTTGAAAATGTTCTCCACTCCCACATCGGAAGCAGTGTGTGCAGCGTGCATCTGCTCTGGCCTGCTGGCAGACAAAACACCTCCTTGGAGCTTGAGCAGAGCGGTTGGCATACCGGTTAGGTGCATATTGATGCTGCACAGGGTCAGGTGCTTGGGACTGACTGTAGTTGCTGTAATACTGCTGCTGGGACACAGGTGGCTGGGGGTCCCTATCTGGCCTCCTAACTGGAGGTGGGGCATAGGCACAAGGCGGTGACCGAAACATAGGCTGCTGTAATGTCTCCTTAATCTGAGCAATCTCTGCACTGAGACCTTTTAGAGAAGCTACACCTGTCTTAAATTCAGCTAACTCTGTTAACAGTTCTGCGGGTATCTTAACGTCGGCTTCCTTCACAGGACACTTTGTGGATGGCGTATCTTCAAACTGGACTACACTTACAGTTGTAGCAGGCTGTGGGGCATGAAACCGCTTTTTGTTTCGTCTTTCTATCTCATTAGCACAAGCAATGTTAAGCTTCTCTAGCAAAACCTCATCTGATGTTTCGCTATCTAGCAGGAGAGGCTGCATGTCTATCCTGATACTGTCACTCTGGAGACCTGTAAGGACTGTGTGTAAACACATGCGCTGGACTAGAGCAGGGTCATACTTAAGCCCTGATTCTGACTCCTGGGATGCAAACAGTACTTTTTGCCTCAAATCTAAGACGCGCATCAGGAAGCTTTGAGGGGTCTCCTTGCTATGCTGTGCTTCTGAAGCTAGCTGTTTGTAAAGCTCTGTTGCACTCTTCTCTTGGAAGTGGGAACGCAGGATACATCTAAGTGTGGTAAGAGTTAGCTGGGGTTTACCTTCCAAGTAACTGCGTAGCTGTGAGCCTGGAGAAATAGCCCTGACTACTGCATCTACTATGTCTACCTCAGGATAGCCTCTGTTAAGTCCATTCTCGATCTGATGGGCAAGGCTGGAAAAAATCAGTTTATCTTTCTGGCCCGGTTCACCTATCTGACCAGAAATTTTAAACTCTTTGCGCCAGTATGAGCTGGGCTGTGCATTGGGTGAGAGCGGCACGCTCCCCTGAAGATTGGCATGGGGTTGGTGCTGACGCAGAGAATCACTGGCTTTGGCTGCAGTAATCTGCTCAGTTCCCACCCTTTGTTGTGGGGTTACAGTTCTCAGTTCCTCTATTCTGTGATGTATTCCGTCTGTTTCAATATCATGGTCAGTTTGCCATGTTTTGTTATCTTTGCCACTTATCTCTGTCATTGTCTCTTTAAGTAGCAACAATTCCGACATGCCGCCATCTTCTAACTCCGCAACTTCCTCTCTTTCAAGGAACCTCATAATGTGAGTCATCAATGATATGCGGGATTTGTCTTGAACATCTCTTCTCTGTTCGCCTGATATGTCAAGGAAATCACATATCTCTAGTAACTTATCTTTAGTCAGGGTGTGCAATTCTCCTACTACCTCTTCCTGTAGTTCTTCCAAGGCGGTTGTCATCTTGACAGAACAGGAGGAACTTTTACTGTGCAGGAGTTGACTCTGAATTAGATGGTCCTTACTGTCTCTGATGGTCGATCAATGGCCTCAGGTGACACGTACTTAACCACCAACTTCCAGCTCTCCTCGAACAGCAACACTTTCCTCACTGCAGCCTGCCTGAGTTATTATGTGGGGATTTAGCTGGCTCGGAATTCAGCGACCAGGATGTGGAAACTGGACATCTGAGCAGCTATCTCAGCGGAGCCTCCAAAAATGTTACACCCCTGAAAAAGGGTAGAAAGAATCACGATAGTGATACGGAATGTTTACTCATTGAACGTTTAGTGCAATCATTTTACATAAATAACACATTTTACAGAACAACAGATCTACAGGAACGATAGGTTTTGTAGGGTACAAGGCTTATTCAAATCATAACAGTATACACTGTACATCACTGAAACAAATACTGTTTTCAATATAACTGTCAAGCAAAGCTTTAACTCAGTAAACCATAACACAATTCATCAACAGGCAACAAAGTGTTTGAAAAACAACCACACAAATAACGCCGCAAAACATCTTACCAACAGCGCACACGTTCATTCACAATCGACATAAAATGGCAGCTACGTAGCAGTACCTAGCAGTACGAAGCTAGCTGCAACTGAGCACGGCTCACATTACTCTCTGCAAACCCAACCAACTTCCTCAACATGTTACTAAACAAACCTTAAACACTCTTGACATATTATCAAGTTATTACATTTAAATTACTCTTTTTAATCATCAATAATGTACCTGAAAAAGGGTAGAAAGAATCACGATAGTGATACGGAATGTTTACTCATTGAACGTTTAGTGCAATGAGAAAAAGACTGCGAATTCTCCGTGAACTTGAGTGGAGACCAGAGCAATCGATCTCAGGCTCATAGATTAAGAGCATTTAGTAGATCACAGATTAGCACTTTTATCCACGACAACATAAAGGAATCAACATAACGTTTACACATTCCTCTCACAATTCGAACCCTTTGTATGCTTGACGGATTTTAACAGAATTATATAAATGTTATCAATCTATCAACTAATACTGACTGCATGATCTTCTTAACCTTAGATGTTTTAAGATCCTCACATACTATGAATTTACTAATACTTTTTAATGTATAACAGGCTATTAGTATTTCCTTTAACCTGCCACACTACCACTATCAGATAAGAGCCATAAGGGAGACTAGACATCTACCACCCCACTACCACTATCAGATTAGAGCCATAAGGGAGACGAGACATCTACCACCCCACTACCACTATCAGATTAGAGCCATAAGAGAGACTAGACATCTACCACCACACTACCACTATCAGATTAGAGCCATAAGGGAGTCTAGACATCTACCACCCAACTACCACTATCAGATTAGAGCCATAAAGTAGACTAGACATCTACCACCCCACAACCACTATCAGATTAGAGCAATAAGGAAGACTAGACATCTACCACTATCAGATTAGAGCCATAAGGGACAATAGACATCTACTACCCCACTACCACTATCAGATTAGAGCCATAAGGGAGAATAGACATCTACTACCCCACTACCACTATCAGATTAGAGACATAAGGGAGACTAGACATCTACCACCCCACTACCACTATCAGATTAGAGCCATAAGGGAGAATAGACATCTACTACCCCACTACCACTATAAGATTAGAGACATAAGGGAGACTAGACATCTACCACCCCACTACCACTATCAGATTAGAGCCATAAGGGAGTCTTGACATCTACTGCCCCACTACCACTATCAGATTAGAGTCATAAGGGAGACTAGACATATACCACCCCACTACCACTATCAGATAAGAGCCATAAGGGAGACTAAACATCTACCACCCCACTACCGCTATCAGATTAGAGTCATACGGGAGACTAGACATCTACCACCCCACTACCACTATCAGATTAAAGCTACAAGGGAGACTAGACATCTACCACCCCACTACCACTATCAGAATAGAGCCATAAGGGAGATTAGACATCTACCACCCCACTACCACTATCAGAATAGAGCCATAAGGGAGTCTTGACATCTACTGCCCCACTACCACTATCAGATTAGAGTCATAAGGGAGACTAGACATCTACCACCCCACAACCACTATCAGAATAGAGCAATAAGGGAGTCTAAACATCAACCACCCCACTACCACTATCAGATTAGAGCCATAAGGGAGTTTAGACATCTACCACCCAACTACCACTATCAGATTAGAGCCATAAGGTAGACTTGACATCTACCACCCCACAACCACTATCAGATTAAAGCAATAAGGAAGACTAGACATCTACCACTATCAGATTAGAGCCATAAGGGAGTCTAGACATCTACCACCCAACTACCACTATCAGATTAAAGCCATAAGGTAGACTAGACATCTACCACCCCACAACCACTATCAGATTAGAGCAATAAGGGAGACTAGACATCTACCACTATAAGATTAGAGCCATAAGGGAGACTAGACATCTACCACCCCACTACCACTATCAGATTAGAGCCATAAGGGAGAATAGACATCTACTACCCCACTACCACTATCAGATTAGAGACATAAGGGAGACTAGACATCTACCACCCCACTACCACTATCAGAATAGAGCCATAAGGGAGTCTAGACATCTGCTGCCCCACTACCACTATCAGATTAGAGCCATAAGGGAGACTAGACATCTAACCCCCACTACCACTATCAGATTAGAGCCATAAGGGAGACTAGACATCTACCACCCCACTACCACTATCAGATTAGAGCTATAAGGGAGACTAGACATCTACCACCCCACTACCACTATCAGAATAGAGCCATAAGGGAGACTAGACATCTACCACCCCACAACCACTATCAGATTAGAGTAAAAAGGGAGACTAGACATCTACCACTATCAGATTAGAGCCATAAGGGAAACTAGACATCTACCACCCCACTACCACTATCAGATTCGAGCCATAAGGGAGACTAGACATCTACTGCCCCACTACCACTATCAGATTAGAGCTATAAAGGAGAATAGACGTCTACCACCCTACTACCACTATCAGATAATAGCTAGAAGGGAGACTAGACATCTACCACCCCACTACCACTATCAGATTAGAGCAATAAGGGAGACTAGACATCTACCACCCCACTACCACTATCAGATTAGAGCCATAAGGGAGTCTAGACATCTACCAACCAACTACCACTATCAGATTAGAGCCATAAGGTAGACTAGACATCTACCACCTCACTACCACTATCAGATTAGAGCCATAAGGGAGAATAGACATCTACCACCCCACTACCACTATCAGATTAGAGCCATAAGGGAGACTAGACAACTACCACCCCACTACCACTATCAGATTAGAGCCATAAGGGAGTCTAGACATCTACCACACCACTACCACTATCAGATTAGAGCCATAAGGGAGTCTAGACATCTACTGCCCCACTACCACTATCAGAGTAGAGACATAAGGGAGTCTAGACATCTACCACCCCACAACCACTATCAAATTAGAGCAAAAAGGGAGACTAGACATCTACCACTATCAGATTAGAGCCATAAGGGAGACTAGACATCTACTACCCCACTACCACTATCAGATTAGAGCCATAAGGGAGACTAGACATCTACAACCCCACTACCACTATCAGATTAGAACCAAAAGGGAGACTAGACATCTACCACCCCACTACCACTATCAGATTAGAGCCAAAAGGAGACTAGACATCTACCACCCCACTACCACTATCAGATTAGAGCCAAAAGGGAAACTAGACATCTACCACCCCACTACCACTATCAGATTAGAGCCATAAGGGAGACTAGACATCTACTGCCCCACTACCACTATCAGATTACAGCTATAAAGGAGAATAGACGTCTACCACCCTACTACCACTATCAGATTAGAGCCATACGGGAGTCTAGACATCTACCACCCCACTACCACTATCAGATTAGAGCAATAAGGGAGTCTAGACATCTACCACCCCATTACCACTATCAGATTAGAGCCATAAGGGAGTTTAGACATCTACTGCCCCACTACCACTATCAGATTAGAGCCATAAGGGAGTCTAGACATCTACCAACCAACTACCACTATCAGATTAGAGCCATAAAGTAGACTAGACATCTACCACCCCACAACCACTATCAGATTAGAGCAAAAAGGGAGACTAGACATCTACCACTATCAGATTAGAGCCATAAGGGAGACTAGACATCTACCACCCCACTACCACTATCAGATTAGAGCCATAAGGGAGAATAGACATCTACTACCCCACTACCACTATCAGATTAGAGACATAAGGGAGACTACACATCTACCACCCCACTACCACTATCAGATTAGAGCCAAAAGGGAGACTAGACATCTACCACCCCACTACCACTATCAGATTAGAGCCATAAGGGAAACTAGACATCTACCACACCACTACCACTATCAGATTAGAGCCATATGGGAGTCTAGACATCTACCACACCACTACCACTGTCAGATTAGAGCCATAAGGGAGTCTAGACATCTACTGCCCCACTACCACTATCAGATTAGAGCCATAAGGGAGTCTAGACATCTACCACCCCACAACCACTATCAGATTAGAGCAAAAAGGGAGACTAGACATCTAACACTATCAGATTAGAGCCATAAGGGAGACTAGACATCTACCACCCCACTACCACTATCAGATTAGAGCCATAAGGGAGAATAGACATCTACTACCCCACTACCACTATCAGATTAGAGACATAAGGGAGACTAGACATCTACCACCCCACTACCACTATCAGATTACAGCCAAAAGGGAGACTAGACATCTACCACCCCACAACCACTATCAGATTAGAGCAAAAAGGGAGACTAGACATCTACCACTATCAGATTAGAGCCATAAGGGAGACTAGACATCTACCACCCCACTACCACTATCAGATTAGAGCCATAAGGGAGAATAGACATCTACTACCCCACTACCACTATCAGATTAGAGACATAAGGGATACTACACATCTACCACCCCACTACCACTATCAGATTAGAGCCAAAAGCGAGACTAGACATCTACCACCCCACTACCACTATCAGATTAGAGCCATAAGGGAGACTAGACATCTACCACCCCACTACCACTATCAGATTAGAGCCATAAGGGAGACTAGACATCTAATGCCCCACTACCACTATCAGATTAGAGCTATAAAGGAGACTAGAAATCTACCACCCCACTACCACTATCAGATTAGAGCCATAAGGGAGACTAGACATCTACCACCCCACTACCACTATCAGATTAGAGCCATAAGGGAGTCTAGACATCTACTGCCCCACTACCACTATCAGATTAGAGCCATAAGGGAGTCTAGACATCTACCAGCCAACTACCAATATCAGATTAGAGCCATAAGGGAGACTAGACATCTACTGCCCCAATACCACTATCAGATTAGAGTCATAAGGGAGACTAGACATCTACCACCCCACTACTGTTACACCCCTGAAAAAGGGTAGAAAGAATCACGATAGTGATACGGAATGTTTACTCATTGAACGTTTAGTGCAATCATTTTACATAAATAACACATTTTACAGAACAACAGATCTACAGGAACGATAGGTTTTGTAGGGTACAAGGCTTATTCAAATCATAACAGTATACACTGTACATCACTGAAACAAATACTGTTTTCAATATAACTGTCAAGCAAAGCTTTAACTCAGTAAACCATAACACAATTCATCAACAGGCAACAAAGTGTTTGAAAAACAACCACACAAATAACGCCGCAAAACATCTTACCAACAGCGCACACGTTCATTCACAATCGACATAAAATGGCAGCTACGTAGCAGTACCTAGCAGTACGAAGCTAGCTGCAACTGAGCACGGCTCACATTACTCTCTGCAAACCCAACCAACTTCCTCAACATGTTACTAAACAAACCTTAAACACTCTTGACATATTATCAAGTTATTACATTTAAATTACTCTTTTTAATCATCAATAATGTACCTGAAAAAGGGTAGAAAGAATCACGATAGTGATACGGAATGTTTACTCATTGAACGTTTAGTGCAATGAGAAAAAGACTGCGAATTCTCCGTGAACTTGAGTGGAGACCAGAGCAATCGATCTCAGGCTCATAGATTAAGAGCATTTAGTAGATCACAGATTAGCACTTTTATCCACGACAACATAAAGGAATCAACATAACGTTTACACATTCCTCTCACAATTCGAACCCTTTGTATGCTTGACGGATTTTAACAGAATTATATAAATGTTATCAATCTATCAACTAATACTGACTGCATGATCTTCTTAACCTTAGATGTTTTAAGATCCTCACATACTATGAATTTACTAATACTTTTTAATGTATAACAGGCTATTAGTATTTCCTTTAACCTGCCACACTCTCCCCGACAAAATAAATGTTGTCCCAACATTACCAACATTGTCTTCTTCAACAGTCTGTATGCACTGGACCTAGAAAATCCTCTTCTGTAAGGTAGTACTTGAGCAGAGGTCAAGGGTCACAGTTCAAATATAACTAACAAGTTATTCACAGTCCATATCTGTTGACCAGCTGTATAACATAAACAGTCCTTTCTCATACTATTGATCAACAGTCCATCAAATTTAATGATCTAAATGCATAGTCTGCAAATTGTCTCTTGTGACAGTCTGTGAAATCAGTCAGTAGTCCATGGTCACACATGTCAACTCTGTAGCCTCATGTTTGCTGAAGCCCATACATGTAAGGTGGCTGAAAGTAACATTGCTGTAGTAATGGCAGCCATGGAACCAGTCCTGGTGCAGAGTAGACAGGGAACAACTGTGGCTGTGGCTGGATACTGTAGCAGGAAGGGATACCAAGCTGATCATAGGTGATACGACTTGGAGGGTGTCTCTCTCTTTGTGGCAGCTGGTAGGCTGGTTCCTCAGGTTCAGCAGCATCAGTTAATGAAGGAAGGGCACTTGGTGGACGATCATCAGGCAAATTTTCAGCAGGCAAGTTCATCTCCTCAGCAGGCAGGTCTTGAACTGTTGTTGTCTCCTCCAGCCGCTTTTCAACAAGAGGCTGTGCTGGTAGCGTATCAGGGACTGGCACCGCAACTGTCTGTTTCACTGGTGGGGGCCTGTGTTCCCACTCTCTCGCTGGTTCAGCATTCCTCTCCTCAGGTACTGTAGGAGATGTGGGAACCTGTAGCGGCTCATGATGAAGGTCATATTCATCCCCGCTGTCTTCATCAGAATCTAGAGGCTGTGATGCAGGCTGATGTCTCCTTTTTTTCTGACTTTTGTCATCTTTGGTCATTTCTGGTTGCGTCTCAAAAGGTAAGTGGTCACAGGACATGAGCAGGTTTCTGTGCAGGACCCTGGAGCGTCCCCTACCCTTTTCTGGTCTCAATTCATAAATCGGCAGGTCTGAACCCATTTGTCTCACTACTGTGTGAATTGTATCTTCCCAATAGTTACGGAGTTTGCCTGGTCCTCCTCTTGGTGTCAGGTTTTTAATCAGAACTCGCTCGCCAGGCTGTAGCACTGAACTCCTAACTTTAGTGTCATAGTACTTCTTACTTCTTTCAGCGGCTTTCTGAGCATTTTCATTTGCAATGGCGTATGCTTCTTCCATCCCTCGTTTCCAGTTCTCCACGTAGTCTCGATGGTTACTGGAACCTGCCTCTGTGCACAATCCAAAGAGCATATCAACTGGAAGCCTGGGTGATCTCCCAAACAGAAGATAAAATGGTGAATAGCCAGTCACTTCGCAACGGGTGCAGTTATAGGCATAAACCAGTTTGTTCAGAGACTCCTTCCAATTTGACTTTTGTGTCTCAGTTAGTGTCTTTAACATTTGCAACAATGTTCTGTTCATGCGTTCCACTTGACCGTTCCCCATTGGGTGGTAGGGTGTTGTTCTGGACCCCGCCATGCCACTGAGTTTCTTTAACTGATGGAACAACTGATTTTCAAATTCTCCCCCTTGGTCATGGTGGATGCGGGACGGGAACCCAAACTTCAGGGCAAAGTCATTGAAGATGAGATTTGCAGCAGTTTTACCTGACTTTGATGTGGTGGCGTAGGCTTGAGTGAAACGTGTAAAATGATCAACAATCACGAGGATGTACTCATATCCCCCTTTGCATCTGTCGAGATGAAGGAAGTCTATACATACCAGTTCAAATGGCTGTGTTGTCACAATGTTTGTCAGAGGAGCTCTTGCTTCATGGGCTGGCTTTTTCTGCTTGACACAGCTACAAGTTTTAGTCACATAGTGCTCGATGTCAGATTGCATATATGGCCAGAAGAAGCGGTCACGTACTAGTGATACAGTGCGGTCAGTACCTTGGTGTCCCATGTTATTGTGCAACTCTTCCATCACTTTACCTTTGTACTGCTCTGGTAGAACTAACTGCTTGCGGGCTGTAGTGATTCTGTACAGAATGCCATCACTGTCTATTGTCAATTTGTCCCATTCTCTGAATAGGCATTTTGTCTTTGGACTGAATTCCTTTTGCTCTTTAACTGGTGGTTTGGAACCAGACAATTTGAAATTGAGCACAGGACGGATGACCGGATCAGATTCTTGTGCTTCTCTTATCCCATCTTTTGGGATCGAGCTGGTTGTTGCAGTGGTTGTCTCACCTTCAGCTGACACTGACATAGCTGCAGCTGAAAGTGACCAAGGTACAACAGCCTCTTTCTGTACCTCAACTGCTTGTATCGTGGCGGCAATGGTGTCTGGTGGAAGCTCCTCAGAACATTCTCTCATCAGTGACTCTACATACAGTGGCATCCTTGACAACGCATCTGCATCACCGTTCTCTCTGCCTGGCCTGTACTTTATTGTAAAGTGGAAATCAGCCAATTCTGAAACCCACCTGGAAGTGGTTGCGTTCAGTTTCGCAGTAGACAAAATGTAGCTGAGCGGGTTGTTATCGCTGTATACAGTGAAGGACGGAGCATAGTACAAATAATCATGGAACTTATCAGTGATTGCCCATTTTAGAGCTAGAAATTCTAGCTTGCCCGAGTGGTAGTGATAGTTCTTCTCAGCTGCTGTTAAGGTTCGAGAGCCATAAGCAATGACCCTAAGCTTCCCATCTTGCTTTTGGTAAAGAACTGCTCCCAAGCCTTGGTGTGACGCATCAGTGTGTACAACAAATGGCTGAGTGAAATCAGGGAAACCTAAGACTGGTGGGTGAAGCAAACACTCAATCAGCTGTTCAAGAGCCTGTTGATGCTGGTCAGTCCACAGGATTGGCTTGTTTGAGGGCACCACATGACTTAGTTTCTTTGTTTTTGTTTTCCGTGGGTGGTCAGGTAATTTCTTTGAATCTGCTTTCAGGAGGTCATACAGGCAGCTGGCCCTCCTAGAAAAGTCTTTGATGTACTGTCTGTAGTAAGTGAGTAAACCAAGCATTTGTCTGAGCTGGCCCACAGTCCCTGGTCTGATTTCTTTCAATGCTCTTACTGCTTCAAAATCGGCTGGGTCAACTCGGCTGCCCTCTGCAGACACTACTCTGCCCAAATAACGGACCTGGGGTTTAAAGAGATCACACTTACTTGGTTTGAGTTTAATGCCATACTCTCTGAGACGCTGCAAAACTTTTCGCACATCATTCACATGGCTGTCGAGAGTTTTACTGAAAACAAGCGTGTCGTCCAGATAAGGAATGCAGATGTCATCCCGGAGCCCTTCCAAACACTCCTCCATACACCGCTGAAAAGCTGCAGGAGCGTTCATGAGGCCGAATGGCATCCGTATCCACTCATAGAGTCCCCACGGGGTCACAAATGCTGTCAGTGGTCTGCTTTCTTCAGCGATGAACCCCTGGTGATAAGCTTTTCCCTGATCTAAGAGGGAGAACCAGGAATTACCACCTAAACTGTCCATGATGTCTTGGACCCGAGGGATGGGCTGGCGGTCGGGATGTGTCTTTCTGTTCAGGTCTCTGTAATCTATACACAATCGGAGGGTCCCATCCTTCTTACGAACACACACGACAGGTGAAGAATATGAAGAGTTTGACTTCCTAACCCAGCCCTGGGCTATGAGGTCATAAAGGTAACCCTTCATCTCCTGATACAGTGGCCTGGGCACTGACATGTATGTGCGCTTGACTGGTTCAGAGTCCTTTAGAGAAATAGTCATTTTCAATCGTTCAATGCAGCCAATGTCATTGTCTGATCTGGAGAAGGAGTGACACTCTTCTCTAAGCATTTGCCTAACAACCTCTCTCTGCTCTTCGGTTAGGTGAGTTAAGCCTACTGGTGGATCCCACTGTTCAGTAGCAGTACATGGGGTTCGAACGCTGGTGTGATTCACTGTGGCTGGGGTGACTGTTTTTTCAAAGACTTGGGCAGGTAACACAGTCATAATGGTTTGTACTGTACCGATTATTGTGCGTCCTAGCAGGGCAATGTCGTGGTCAGTAGGGTTAGAGACATCAAGCCTGATAACTGGAAAAGCACCTTTCCTGACTCTGACTAGTGTGTCAAAGAACTCAAGGTCGTCTGGCCACTGCGGGTTCAGGTCTGGCTGGAAAAGCATTGTCATGTCCTCTTTGAAAGGCTGGGAAGCTACACGGCACTCAATCTGAATGCTACTGTGTTTTGGTACAGCAACCTTCTCTTTCTTGGTTTTCACTGCGTATTCATCCGTCTGTTCTGCGCTAACAGCCTGTATAAAAGCACTCACCTTGTTTCTTTTGAGGCTTGGGAAAGCTGTTTTTATTGTACTGTATCGTTTAGTCTTTTCGGTCATTGTCAGGATGTGCTCGATAACATTGAAACCTATGATGGGATGAGATAGGTGACAGCCTTTCATTACCAGCACTGGGATGATCAGTTCCTTTGTTTCGTCAGTTTCAGAGGCTAGCCGAAAAGTTGTTTCAATCCATCCCAGGTACGGCATTTCAGTCCCATTTGCTGCAGTCAACCTTAGATCAGCAGGTGAGTCCAGGATTTCTGAAACATCTCTCAGCCTTGCGTTTGGGAGAGATTCCTCTTTCCATCGTTCATCAATGACCGATACCTGAGAGCCTGTGTCCCATAGAGCTTGGAGGTGGTGGCGATTCAGGTGACACTCAATAAGGCACTGTCTGCCGACTAGCGAGGTGACCTTACGGGGGTAGCGACCTTGAGCTAGGGATGGTAAGGAGTGGGCATTTTCCTCTGTGCAGGAAAACCTTTCACTGGTAGAGTTAATTTTCAGGTGAGTGCATTTTTCCTTATGTTTAATCCAATGTTGGTTTTGACATACTTTGGAACAGTACAGTGTCTCTTTACATGATGAACATTGTTTCAGGTTCTCAAATGAATCTTCTCTGGCACAATTTGCACATTTCTGGGACTTTTTGGTAGCTACGGTTAACACTCGTCCCTCAGCGGTAACCTTTCCCCGTTTAAATGGGCCTCCCTTGATGGTCTGACTCCCCGGATTTTACATCCAGCTTGAAAATGTTCTCCACTCCCACATCGGAAGCAGTGTGTGCAGCGTGCATCTGCTCTGGCCTGCTGGCAGACAAAACACCTCCTTGGAGCTTGAGCAGAGCGGTTGGCATACCGGTTAGGTGCATATTGATGCTGCACAGGGTCAGGTGCTTGGGACTGACTGTAGTTGCTGTAATACTGCTGCTGGGACACAGGTGGCTGGGGGTCCCTATCTGGCCTCCTAACTGGAGGTGGGGCATAGGCACAAGGCGGTGACCGAAACATAGGCTGCTGTAATGTCTCCTTAATCTGAGCAATCTCTGCACTGAGACCTTTTAGAGAAGCTACACCTGTCTTAAATTCAGCTAACTCTGTTAACAGTTCTGCGGGTATCTTAACGTCGGCTTCCTTCACAGGACACTTTGTGGATGGCGTATCTTCAAACTGGACTACACTTACAGTTGTAGCAGGCTGTGGGGCATGAAACCGCTTTTTGTTTCGTCTTTCTATCTCATTAGCACAAGCAATGTTAAGCTTCTCTAGCAAAACCTCATCTGATGTTTCGCTATCTAGCAGGAGAGGCTGCATGTCTATCCTGATACTGTCACTCTGGAGACCTGTAAGGACTGTGTGTAAACACATGCGCTGGACTAGAGCAGGGTCATACTTAAGCCCTGATTCTGACTCCTGGGATGCAAACAGTACTTTTTGCCTCAAATCTAAGACGCGCATCAGGAAGCTTTGAGGGGTCTCCTTGCTATGCTGTGCTTCTGAAGCTAGCTGTTTGTAAAGCTCTGTTGCACTCTTCTCTTGGAAGTGGGAACGCAGGATACATCTAAGTGTGGTAAGAGTTAGCTGGGGTTTACCTTCCAAGTAACTGCGTAGCTGTGAGCCTGGAGAAATAGCCCTGACTACTGCATCTACTATGTCTACCTCAGGATAGCCTCTGTTAAGTCCATTCTCGATCTGATGGGCAAGGCTGGAAAAAATCAGTTTATCTTTCTGGCCCGGTTCACCTATCTGACCAGAAATTTTAAACTCTTTGCGCCAGTATGAGCTGGGCTGTGCATTGGGTGAGAGCGGCACGCTCCCCTGAAGATTGGCATGGGGTTGGTGCTGACGCAGAGAATCACTGGCTTTGGCTGCAGTAATCTGCTCAGTTCCCACCCTTTGTTGTGGGGTTACAGTTCTCAGTTCCTCTATTCTGTGATGTATTCCGTCTGTTTCAATATCATGGTCAGTTTGCCATGTTTTGTTATCTTTGCCACTTATCTCTGTCATTGTCTCTTTAAGTAGCAACAATTCCGACATGCCGCCATCTTCTAACTCCGCAACTTCCTCTCTTTCAAGGAACCTCATAATGTGAGTCATCAATGATATGCGGGATTTGTCTTGAACATCTCTTCTCTGTTCGCCTGATATGTCAAGGAAATCACATATCTCTAGTAACTTATCTTTAGTCAGGGTGTGCAATTCTCCTACTACCTCTTCCTGTAGTTCTTCCAAGGCGGTTGTCATCTTGACAGAACAGGAGGAACTTTTACTGTGCAGGAGTTGACTCTGAATTAGATGGTCCTTACTGTCTCTGATGGTCGATCAATGGCCTCAGGTGACACGTACTTAACCACCAACTTCCAGCTCTCCTCGAACAGCAACACTTTCCTCACTGCAGCCTGCCTGAGTTATTATGTGGGGATTTAGCTGGCTCGGAATTCAGCGACCAGGATGTGGAAACTGGACATCTGAGCAGCTATCTCAGCGGAGCCTCCAAAAATGTTACACCCCTGAAAAAGGGTAGAAAGAATCACGATAGTGATACGGAATGTTTACTCATTGAACGTTTAGTGCAATCATTTTACATAAATAACACATTTTACAGAACAACAGATCTACAGGAACGATAGGTTTTGTAGGGTACAAGGCTTATTCAAATCATAACAGTATACACTGTACATCACTGAAACAAATACTGTTTTCAATATAACTGTCAAGCAAAGCTTTAACTCAGTAAACCATAACACAATTCATCAACAGGCAACAAAGTGTTTGAAAAACAACCACACAAATAACGCCGCAAAACATCTTACCAACAGCGCACACGTTCATTCACAATCGACATAAAATGGCAGCTACGTAGCAGTACCTAGCAGTACGAAGCTAGCTGCAACTGAGCACGGCTCACATTACTCTCTGCAAACCCAACCAACTTCCTCAACATGTTACTAAACAAACCTTAAACACTCTTGACATATTATCAAGTTATTACATTTAAATTACTCTTTTTAATCATCAATAATGTACCTGAAAAAGGGTAGAAAGAATCACGATAGTGATACGGAATGTTTACTCATTGAACGTTTAGTGCAATGAGAAAAAGACTGCGAATTCTCCGTGAACTTGAGTGGAGACCAGAGCAATCGATCTCAGGCTCATAGATTAAGAGCATTTAGTAGATCACAGATTAGCACTTTTATCCACGACAACATAAAGGAATCAACATAACGTTTACACATTCCTCTCACAATTCGAACCCTTTGTATGCTTGACGGATTTTAACAGAATTATATAAATGTTATCAATCTATCAACTAATACTGACTGCATGATCTTCTTAACCTTAGATGTTTTAAGATCCTCACATACTATGAATTTACTAATACTTTTTAATGTATAACAGGCTATTAGTATTTCCTTTAACCTGCCACACTACCACTATCAGATAAGAGCCATAAGGGAGACTAGACATCTACCACCCCACTACCACTGTCAGATTAGAGCAATAAGGGAGACGAGACATCTACCACCCCACTACCACTATCAGATTAGAGCAATAAGAGAGTCTAGACATCAACCACCACACTACCACTATCAGATTAGAGCCATAAGGGAGTCTAGACATCTACCACCCAACTACCACTATCAGATTAGAGCCATAAAGTAGACTAGACATCTACCACCCCACAACCACTATCAGATTAGAGCAATAAGGAAGACTAGACATCTACCACTATCAGATTAGAGCCATAAGGGACAATAGACATCTACTACCCCACTACCACTATCAGATTAGAGCCATAAGGGAGAATAGACATCTACTACCCCACTACCACTATCAGATTAGAGACATAAGGGAGACTAGACATCTACCACCCCACTACCACTATCAGATTAGAGCCATAAGGGAGAATAGACATCTACTACCCCACTACCACTATAAGATTAGAGACATAAGGGAGACTAGACATCTACCACCCCACTACCACTATCAGATTAGAGCCATAAGGGAGTCTTGACATCTACTGCCCCACTACCACTATCAGATTAGAGTCATAAGGGAGACTAGACATATACCACCCCACTACCACTATCAGATAAGAGCCATAAGGGAGACTAAACATCTACCACCCCACTACCGCTATCAGATTAGAGTCATACGGGAGACTAGACATCTACCACCCCACTACCACTATCAGATTAAAGCTACAAGGGAGACTAGACATCTACCACCCCACTACCACTATCAGAATAGAGCCATAAGGGAGATTAGACATCTACCACCCCACTACCACTATCAGAATAGAGCCATAAGGGAGTCTTGACATCTACTGCCCCACTACCACTATCAGATTAGAGTCATAAGGGAGACTAGACATCTACCACCCCACAACCACTATCAGAATAGAGCAATAAGGGAGTCTAAACATCAACCACCCCACTACCACTATCAGATTAGAGCCATAAGGGAGTTTAGACATCTACCACCCAACTACCACTATCAGATTAGAGCCATAAGGTAGACTTGACATCTACCACCCCACAACCACTATCAGATTAAAGCAATAAGGAAGACTAGACATCTACCACTATCAGATTAGAGCCATAAGGGAGTCTAGACATCTACCACCCAACTACCACTATCAGATTAAAGCCATAAGGTAGACTAGACATCTACCACCCCACAACCACTATCAGATTAGAGCAATAAGGGAGACTAGACATCTACCACTATAAGATTAGAGACATAAGGGAGACTAGACATCTACCACCCCACTACCACTATCAGATTAGAGCCATAAGGGAGAATAGACATCTACTACCCCACTACCACTATCAGATTAGAGACATAAGGGAGACTAGACATCTACCACCCCACTACCACTATCAGATTAGAGCCATAAGGGAGTCTAGACATCTACTGCCCCACTACCACTATCAGATTAGAGTCATAAGGGAGACTAGACATCTAACCCCCACTACCCCTATCAGATAAGAGCCATAAGGGAGACTAGACATCTACCACCCCACTACCACTATCAGATTAGAGCTATAAGGGAGACTAGACATCTACCACCCCACTACCACTATCAGAATAGAGCCATAAGGGAGACTAGACATCTACCACCCCACTACCACTATCAGATTAGAGCCATAAGGGAAACTAGACATCTACCACCCCACTACCACTATCAGATTCGAGCCATAAGGGAGACTAGACATCTACTGCCCCACTACCACTATCAGATTAGAGCTATAAAGGAGAATAGACGTCTACCACCCTACTACCACTATCAGATAATAGCTAGAAGGGAGACTAGACATCTACCACCCCACTACCACTATCAGATTAGAGCAATAAGGGAGACTAGACATCTACCACCCCACTACCACTATCAGATTAGAGCCATAAGGGAGTCTAGACATCTACCAACCAACTACCACTATCAGATTAGAGCCATAAGGTAGACTAGACATCTACCACCTCACTACCACTATCAGATTAGAGCCATAAGGGAGAATAGACATCTACCACCCCACTACCACTATCAGATTAGAGCCATAAGGGAGACTAGACAACTACCACCCCACTACCACTATCAGATTAGAGCCATAAGGGAGTCTAGACATCTACCACACCACTACCACTATCAGATTAGAGCCATAAGGGAGTCTAGACATCTACTGCCCCACTACCACTATCAGAGTAGAGACATAAGGGAGTCTAGACATCTACCACCCCACAACCACTATCAAATTAGAGCAAAAAGGGAGACTAGACATCTACCACTATCAGATTAGAGCCATAAGGGAGACTAGACATCTACTACCCCACTACCACTATCAGATTAGAGCCATAAGGGAGACTAGACATCTACAACCCCACTACCACTATCAGATTAGAACCAAAAGGGAGACTAGACATCTACCACCCCACTACCACTATCAGATTAGAGCCAAAAGGAGACTAGACATCTACCACCCCACTACCACTATCAGATTAGAGCCAAAAGGGAAACTAGACATCTACCACCCCACTACCACTATCAGATTAGAGCCATAAGGGAGACTAGACATCTACTGCCCCACTACCACTATCAGATTACAGCTATAAAGGAGAATAGACGTCTACCACCCTACTACCACTATCAGATTAGAGCCATACGGGAGTCTAGACATCTACCACCCCACTACCACTATCAGATTAGAGCAATAAGGGAGTCTAGACATCTACCACCCCATTACCACTATCAGATTAGAGCCATAAGGGAGTTTAGACATCTACTGCCCCACTACCACTATCAGATTAGAGCCATAAGGGAGTCTAGACATCTACCAACCAACTACCACTATCAGATTAGAGCCATAAAGTAGACTAGACATCTACCACCCCACAACCACTATCAGATTAGAGCAAAAAGGGAGACTAGACATCTACCACTATCAGATTAGAGCCATAAGGGAGACTAGACATCTACCACCCCACTACCACTATCAGATTAGAGCCATAAGGGAGAATAGACATCTACTACCCCACTACCACTATCAGATTAGAGACATAAGGGAGACTACACATCTACCACCCCACTACCACTATCAGATTAGAGCCAAAAGGGAGACTAGACATCTACCACCCCACTACCACTATCAGATTAGAGCCATAAGGGAAACTAGACATCTACCACACCACTACCACTATCAGATTAGAGCCATATGGGAGTCTAGACATCTACCACACCACTACCACTGTCAGATTAGAGCCATAAGGGAGTCTAGACATCTACTGCCCCACTACCACTATCAGATTAGAGCCATAAGGGAGTCTAGACATCTACCACCCCACAACCACTATCAGATTAGAGCAAAAAGGGAGACTAGACATCTAACACTATCAGATTAGAGCCATAAGGGAGACTAGACATCTACCACCCCACTACCACTATCAGATTAGAGCCATAAGGGAGAATAGACATCTACTACCCCACTACCACTATCAGATTAGAGACATAAGGGAGACTAGACATCTACCACCCCACTACCACTATCAGATTACAGCCAAAAGGGAGACTAGACATCTACCACCCCACAACCACTATCAGATTAGAGCAAAAAGGGAGACTAGACATCTACCACTATCAGATTAGAGCCATAAGGGAGACTAGACATCTACCACCCCACTACCACTATCAGATTAGAGCCATAAGGGAGAATAGACATCTACTACCCCACTACCACTATCAGATTAGAGACATAAGGGATACTACACATCTACCACCCCACTACCACTATCAGATTAGAGCCAAAAGCGAGACTAGACATCTACCACCCCACTACCACTATCAGATTAGAGCCATAAGGGAAACTAGACATCTACCACACCACTACCACTATCAGATTAGAGCCATAAGGGAGTCTAGACATCTACCACACCACTACCACTGTCAGATTAGAGCCATAAGGGAGTCTAGACATCTACTGCCCCACTACCACTATCAGATTAGAGCCATAAGGGAGTCTAGACATCTACCACCCCACAACCACTATCAGATTAGAGCAAAAAGGGAGACTAGACATCTACCACTATCAGATTAGAGCCATAAGGGAGACTAGACATCTACCACCCCACTACCACTATCAGATTAGAGACATAAGGGAGACTAGACATCTACCACCCCACTACCACTATCAGATTAGAGCCAAAAGGGAGACTAGACATCTACCACCCCACTACCACTATCAGATTAGAGCCATAAGGGAGACTAGACATCTACCACCCCACTACCACTATCAGATTAGAGCCATAAGGGAGACTAGACATCTACTGCCCCACTACCACTATCAGATTAGAGCTATAAAGGAGAATAGACGTCTACCACCCTACTACCACTATCAGATTAGAGCCATAAGGGAGACTAGACATCTACCACCCCACTACCACTATCAGATTAGAGCCATAAGGGAGACTAGACATCTACCAACCAACTACCACTATCAGATTAGAGCCATAAAGGAGACTAGACATCTACCACCACACAACCACTATCAGATTAGAGCAATAAGGGAGACTAGACATCTACCACTATCAGATTAGAGCCATAAGGGAGTCTAGACATCTACCACCCCACTACCACCATCAGATTAGAGCCATAAGGGAGTCTAGACATCTACCACCCAACTACCACTATCAGATTAGAGACATAAGGGAGACTAGACATCTACCACCCCACTACCACTATCAGATTAGAGCCAAAAGGGAGACTAGACATCTACCACCCCACTACCACTATCAGATTAGAGCCAAAAGGGAAACTAGACATCTACCACCCCATTACCACTATCAGATTAGAGCCATAAGGGAGACTAGACATCTACTGCCCCACTACCACTATCAGATTAGAGCTATAAAGGAGAATAGACGTCTACCACCCTACTACCACTATCAGATTAGAGCCATAAGGGAGACTAGACATCTACCACCCCACTACCACTATCAGATTAGAGCCATAAGGGAGTCTAGACATCTACCAACCAACTACCACTATCAGATTAGAGCCATAAAGTAGACTAGACATCTACCACCACACAACCACTATCAGATTAGAGCAATAAGGGAGACTAGACATCTACCACTATCAGATTAGAGCCATAAGGGAGTCTAGACATCTACCACCCCACTACCACCATCAGATTAGAGCCATAAGGGAGTCTAGACATCTACCACCCAACTACCACTATCAGATTAGAGCCATAAGGTACACTAGACATCTACCACCCCACTACCACTATCAGATTAGAGCCATAAGGGAGTCTAGACATCTACTTCCCCACTACCACTATCAGATTAGAGCCATAAGGGAGACTAGACATCTACCACCCCACAACCACTATCAGATTAGAGCAAAAAGGGAGACTAGACATCTACCACTATCAGATTGGAGCCATAAGGGAGACTAGACATCTACCACCCCACTACCACTATCAGATTAGAGCCATAAGGGAGAATAAACATCTACCACCCCACTACCACTATCAGATTAGAGTCATAAAGGAGACTAGACATCTACCACCCCACTACCTATCAGATTAGAGCCATAAGGGATTCTAAACATCTACCACACCACTACCACTATCAGATTAGAGCCATAAGGGAGTCTAGACATCTACTGCCCCACTACCACTATCAGATTAGAGCCATAAGGGAGTCTAGACATCTACCACCCCACAACCACTATCAGATTAGAGCAAAAAGGGAAACTAGACATCTACCACTATCAGATTAGAGCCATAAGGGAGACTAGACATCTACCAACCCCACTACCACTATCAGATTAGAGACATAAGGGAGAATAGACATCTACTACCCCACTACCACTATCAGATTAGAGACATAAGGGAGACTACACATCTACCACCCCACTACCACTATCAGAGTAGAGCCAAAAGGGAGACTAGACATCTACCACCCCACTACCACTATCAGATTAGAGCCATAAGGGAAACTACACATCTACCACACCACTACCACTATCAGATTAGAGCCATAAGGGAGACTAGACATCTACCACCCCACTACCACTATCAGATTAGAGCCATAAGGGAGTCTAAACATCTACTGCCCCACTACCACTATCAGATTAGAGCCATAAGGGAGTCTAGACATCTACCACCCCACAACCACTATCAGATTAGAGCAATAAGGGAGACTAAACATCTACCACTATCAGATTAGAGCCATAAGGGAGTCTAGACATCTACCACCCCACTACCACTATCAGATTAGAGCCATAAGGGAGTCTAGACATCTACCACCCAACTACCACTATCAGATTAGAGCCATAAGGTAGACTAGACATCTACCACCCCACTACCACTATCAGATTAGAGCAATAAGGGAGACTAGACTTCTACCACTATCAAAGTAGAGCCATAAAGGAGACTAGACATCTACCACCCCACTACCACTATCAGATTAGAGCCATACGGGAAAATAGACATCTACTACACCACTACCACTATCAGATTAGAGAAATAAGGGAGACTAGACATCTACCACCCCACTACCACTATCAGATTAGAGCCATAAGGGAGTCTAGACATCTACTGCCCCACTACCACTATCAGATTAGAGTCATAAGGGAGACTAGACATCTTCCACCCCACTACCACTATCAGATTAGAGCCATAAGGGAGTCTAGACATCTACCACACCACTATCAGATTAGAGCCATAAGGGAGTCTAGACATCAACCACCCCACTACCACTTTCAGATTAGAGCCATAAGGGAGTCTAGACATCTACCACCCAACTACCACTATCAGATTAGAGACATAAGGGAGACTAGACATCTACCTCCCCACTACCACTATCAGATTAGAGCCATAAGGGAGTCTAGACATCTACCACCCGACTACCACTATCAGATTAGAGCAATAAGGGAGTCTAGACATCAACCACCCCACTACCACTTTCAGATTAGAGCCATAAGGGAGTCTAGACATCTACCACCCAACTACCACTATCAGATTAGAGCCATAAAGTAGACTAGACATCTACCACACCACTACCACAATCAGATTAGAGCCATAAGGGAGCCTATTCATCTACCACCCAACTACCACTATCAGATTAGAGCCATAAGGTAGACTAGACATCTACCACACCGCTACCACTATCAGATTAGAGCCATAAGGAAGACTAGACATCTACTGCCCCACTACCACTATCAGATTAGAGCCATAAGGAAGTCTAGACATCTGCCAGCCATCTACCACTATCAGATTAGAGCCATAAGGGAGTCTAGACATCTACCACCCCACAACCACTATCAGATTAGAGCAAAAAGGGAGACTAGACATCTACCACTATCAGATTAGAGCCATAAGGGAGACTAGACATCTACCACCCCACTACCACTATCAGATTAGAGCCATAAGGGAGAATAGACATCTACTACCCCACTACCACTATCAGATTAGAGACATAAGGGATACTACACATCTGCCACCCCACTACCACTATCAGATTAGAGCCAAAAGCGAGACTAGACATCTACCACCCCACTACCACTATCAGATTAGAGCCATAAGGGAAACTAGACATCTACCACACCACTACCACTATCAGATTAGAGCCATAAGGGAGTCTAGACATCTACCACACCACTACCACTATCAGATTAGAGCCATAAGGGAGTCTAGACATCTACTGCCCCACTACCACTATCAGATTAGAGCCATAAGGGAGTCTAGACATCTACCACCCCACAACCACTATCAGATTAGAGCAAAAAGGGAGACTAGACATCTACTACCCCACTACCACTATCAGATTAGAGACATAAGGGAGACTAGACATCTACCACCCCACTACCACTATCAGATTAGAGCCAAAAGGGAGACTAGACATCTACCACCCCACTACCACTATCAGATTAGAGCCAAAAGGGAAACTAGACATCTACCACCCCACTACCACTATCAGATTAGAGCCATAAGGGAGACTAGACATCTACTGCCCCACTACCACTATCAGATTAGAGCTATAAAGGAGAATAGACGTCTACCACCCTACTACCACTATCAGATTAGAGCCATAAGGGAGACTAGACATCTACCACCCCACTACCACTATCAGATTAGAGCCATAAGGGAGTCTAGACATCTACCAACCAACTACCACTATCAGATTAGAGCCATAAAGTAGACTAGACATCTACCACTATCAGATTAGAGCCATAAGGGAGAATAGACATCTACCACCCCACTACCACTATCAGATTAGAGACATAAGGGAGACTAGACATCTACCACCCCACTACCACTATCAGATTAGAGCCAAAAGGGAGACTAGACATCTTCCACCCCACTACCACTATCAGATTAGAGCCAAAAGGGAAACTAGACATCTACTGCCCCACTACCACTATCAGATTAGAGCTATAAAGGAGAATAGACGTCTACCACCCTACTACCACTATCAGATTAGAGCCATAAGGGAGACTAGACATCTACCACCCCACTACCACTATCAGATTAGAGCCATAAGGGAGTCTAGACATCTACCAACCAACTACCACTATCAGATTAGAGCCATAAAGTAGACTAGACATCTACCACCCCACAACCACTATCAGATTAGAGCAATAAGGGAGACTAGACATCTACCACTATCAGATTAGAGCCATAAGGGAGTCTAGACATCTACCACCCCACTACCACCATCAGATTAGAGCCATAAGGGAGTCTAGACATCTACCACCCCACTACCACTATCAGATTAGAGACATAAGGGAGACTAGACATCTACCACCCCACTACCACTATCAGATTAGAGCCAAAAGGGAGACTAGACATCTACCACCCCACTACCACTATCAGATTAGAGCCATAAGGGAAACTAGACATCTACCACCCCACTACCACTATCAGATTAGAGCCATAAGGGAGACTAGACATCTACTGCCCCACTACCACTATCAGATTAGAGCTATAAAGGAGAATAGACGTCTACCACCCTACTACCACTATCAGATTAGAGCCATAAGGGAGACTAGACATCTACCACCCCACTACCACTATCAGATTAGAGCCATAAGGGAGTCTAGACATCTACCAACCAACTACCACTATCAGATTAGAGCCATAAAGTAGACTAGACATCTACCACCACACAACCACTATCAGATTAGAGCAATAAGGGAGACTAGACATCTACCACTATCAGATTAGAGCCATAAGGGAGTCTAGACATCTACCACCCCACTACCACCATCAGATTAGAGCCATAAGGGAGTCTAGACATCTACCACCCAACTACCACTATCAGATTAGAGCCATAAGGTACACTAGACATCTACCACCCCACTACCACTATCAGATTAGAGCCATAAGGGAGTCTAGACATCTACTTCCCCACTACCACTATCAGATTAGAGCCATAAGGGAGACTAGACATCTACCACCCCACAACCACTATCAGATTAGAGCCACTAGGGAGACTAGACATCTACCATAAGGGAGACTAGACATCTACCACCCCACTACCACTATCAGATTAGAGCCATAAGGGAGAATAAACATCTACCACCCCACTACCACTATCAGATTAGAGCCATAAGGGAGACTAGACATATACCACCCCACTACCACTATCAGATTAGAGCCATAAGGGATTCTAAACATCTACCACACCACTACCACTATCAGATTAGAGCCATAAGGGAGTCTAGACATCTACTGCCCCACTACCACTATCAGATTAGAGCCATAAGGGAGTCTAGACATCTACCACCCCACAACCACTATCAGATTAGAGCAAAAAGGGAAACTAGACATCTACCACTATCAGATTAGAGCCATAAGGGAGACTAGACATCTACCAACCCCACTACCACTATCAGATTAGAGACATAAGGGAGAATAGACATCTACTACCCCACTACCACTATCAGATTAGAGCCATAAAGGAGACTAGACATCTACCAGCCCACTACCACTATCAGAGTAGAGCCAAAAGGGAGACTAGACATCTACCACCCCACTACCACTATCAGATTAGAGCCATAAGGGAAACTACACATCTACCACACCACTACCACTATCAGATTAGAGCCATAAGGGAGACTAGACATCTACCACCCCACTACCACTATCAGATTAGAGCCATAAGGGAGTCTAAACATCTACTGCCCCACTACCACTATCAGATTAGAGCCATAAGGGAGTCTAGACATCTACCACCCCACAACCACTATCAGATTAGAGCAATAAGGGAGACTAAACATCTACCACTATCAGATTAGAGCCATAAGGGAGTCTAGACATCTACCACCCCACTACCACTATCAGATTAGAGCCATAAGGGAGTCTAGACATCTACCACCCAACTACCACTATCAGATTAGAGCCATAAGGTAGACTAGACATCTACCACCCCACTACCACTATCAGATTAGAGCAATAAGGGAGACTAGACTTCTACCACTATCAAAGTAGAGCCATAAAGGAGACTAGACATCTACCACCCCACTACCACTATCAGATTAGAGCCATACGGGAAAATAGACATCTACTACACCACTACCACTATCAGATTAGAGAAATAAGGGAGACTAGACATCTACCACCCCACTACCACTATCAGATTAGAGCCATAAGGGAGTCTAGACATCTACTGCCCCACTACCACTATCAGATTAGAGTCATAAGGGAGACTAGACATCTTCCACCCCACTACCACTATCAGATTAGAGCCATAAGGGAGTCTAGACATCTACCACACCACTATCAGATTAGAGCCATAAGGGAGTCTAGACATCAACCACCCCACTACCACTTTCAGATTAGAGCCATAAGGGAGTCTAGACATCTACCACCCAACTACCACTATCAGATTAGAGACATAAGGGAGACTAGACATCTACCTCCCCACTACCACTATCAGATTAGAGCCATAAGGGAGTCTAGACATCAACCACCCGACTACCACTATCAGATTAGAGCAATAAGGGAGTCTAGACATCAACCACCCCACTACCACTTTCAGATTAGAGCCATAAGGGAGTCTAGACATCTACCACCCAACTACCACTATCAGATTAGAGACATAAGGGAGACTAGACATCTACCACCCCACTACCACTATCAGATTAGAGCCATAAGGGAGCCTATTCATCTACCACCCAACTACCACTATCAGATTAGAGCCATAAGGTAGACTAGACATCTACCACACCGCTACCACTATCAGATTAGAGCCATAAGGGAGACTAGACATCTACTGCCCCACTACCACTATCAGATTAGAGCCATAAGGAAGTCTAGACATCTACCAACCAACTACCACTATCAGATTAGAGCCATAAAGTAGACTAGACATCTACCACCCCACAACCACTATCAGATTAGAGCAATAAGGGAGACTAGACATCTACCACTATCAGATTAGAGCCATAAGGGAGTCTAGACATCTACCACCCCACTACCACTATCAGATTAGAGCCATAAGGGAGTCTAGACATCTACCACCCAACTACCACTATCAGATTAGAGCCATAAGGGAGTCTAGGCATCTACCACCCCACTACCACCATCAGATTAGAGCCATAAGGGAGTCTAGACATCTACCACCCAACTACCACTATCAGATTAGAGCCATAAGGTAGACTAGACATCTACCACCCCACTACCACTATCAGATTAGAGCCATAAGGGAGTCTAGACATCTACTTCCCCACTACCACTATCAGATTAGAGCCATAAGGGAGACTAGACATCTACCACCCCACTACCACTATCAGATTAGAGCAAAAAGGGAGACTAGACATCTACCACTATCAGATTAGAGCCATAAGGTAGACTAGACATCTACCACCCCACTACCACTATCAGATTAGAGCCATAAGGGAGTCTAGACATCTACTACCCCACTACCACTATCAGATTAGAGCCATAAGGGAGACTAGACATCTACCACCCCACTACCACTATCAGATTAGAGCCATAAGGGAGAATAGACATCTACCACCCCACTACCACTATCAGATTAGAGCCATAAGGGAGACTAGACATCTACCACCCCACTACCACTATCAGATTAGAGCCATAAGGGAGTCTAGACATCTACCACACCACTACCACTATCAGATTAGAGCCATAAGGGAGTCTAGACATCTACCACCCCACAACCACTATCAGATTAGAGCAAAAATGGAGACTACACATCAACCACTGTCAGATTAGAGCCATAAGGGAGACTAGACATCTACCACCCCACTACCACTATCAGATTAGAGCCATAAGGGAGAATAGACATCTACTACCCCACTACCACTATCAGATTAGAGACATAAGGGAGACTAGACATCTACCACCCCACTACCACTATCAGATTAGAGCCAAAAGGGAGACTAGACATCTACCACCCCACTACCACTATCAGATTAGAGCCAAAAGGGAAACTAGACATCTACCACCCCATTACCACTATCAGATTAGAGCCATAAGGGAGACTAGACATCTACTGCCCCACTACCACTATCAGATTAGAGCTATAAAGGAGAATAGACGTCTACCACCCTACTACCACTATCAGATTAGAGCCATAAGGGAGACTAGACATCTACCACCCCACTACCACTATCAGATTAGAGCCATAAGGGAGTCTAGACATCTACTGCCCCACTACCACTATCAGATTAGAGCCATAAGGGAGTCTAGACATCTACCAACCAACTACCACTATCAGATTAGAGCCATAAGGTAGACTAGACATCTACCACCCTAGACATCTACCACCCCACAACCACTATCAGATTAGAGCAATAAGGGAGACTAGACATCTACCACTATCAGAGTAGAGCCATAAGGGAGTCTAGACATCTACCACCCCACTACCACTATCAGATTAGAGCCGTAAGGGAGTCTAGACATCTACCACCCAACTACCACTATCAGATTAGAGCCATAAGGTAGACTAGACATCTACCACCCCACTACCACTATCAGATTAGAGCCATAAGGGAGTCTAGACATCTACTGCCCCACTACCACTATCAGATTAGAGCCATAAGGGAGACTAGACATCTACCACCCCACAAACACTATCAGATTAGAGCAAAAAGGGAGACTAGGCATCTACCACTATCAGATTAGAGCCATAAGGGAGACTAGACATCTACCACCCCACTACCACTATCAGATTAGAGCCATAAGGGAGAATAGACATCTACCACCCCACTACCACTATCAGATTAGAGCCATAAGGGAGACTAGACATCTACCACCCCACTACCACTATCAGATTAGAGCCATAAGGGAGTCTAGACATCTACCACACCACTACCACTATCAGATTAGAGCCATAAGGGAGTCTAGACATCTACTGCCCAACTACCACTATCAGATTAGAGCCATAAGGTAGACTAGACATCTACCACACCGCTACCACTATCAGATTAGAGCCATAAGGGAGACTAGACATCTACTGCCCCACTACCACTATCAGATTAGAGCCATAAGGAAGTCTAGACATCTGCCAGCCAACTACCACTATCAGATTAGAGCCATGAGGTAGACTAGACATCTACCACCCCACAACCACTATCATATTAGAGCCATAAGGGAGACTAGACATCTACCACCCCACTACCACTATCAGATTAGAGCCATAAGGGAGTCTAGACATCTACCACCCCACTACCACTATCAGATTAGAGCCATAAGGGAGTCTAGACATCTACTGCCCCACTACCACTATCAGATTAGAGCCATAAGGGAGTCTAGACATCTACCACCCCACAACCACTATCAGATTAGAGCAAAAATGGAGACTACACATCAACCACTGTCAGATTAGAGCCATAAGGGAGACTACACATCTACCACCCCACTACCACTATCAGATTAGAGCCATAAGGGAGAATAGACATCTACTACCCCACTAACACTATCAGATTAGAGCCATAAGGGAGACTAGACATCTACTGCCCCACTACCACTATCAGATTAGAGCTATAAAGGAGAATAGACGTCTACCACCCTACTACCACTATCAGATTAGAGCCATAAGGGAGACTAGACATCTACCACCCCACTACCACTATCAGATTAGAGCCATAAGGGAGTCTAGACATCTACTGCCCCACTACCACTATCAGATTAGAGCCATAAGGGAGTCTAGACATCTACCAACCAACTACCACTATCAGATTAGAGCCATAAGGTAGACTAGACATCTACCACCCTAGACATCTACCACCCCACAACCACTATCAGATTAGAGCAATAAGGGAGACTAGACATCTCTACCACTATCAGAGTAGAGCCATAAGGGAGACTAGACATCTACCACCCCACTACCACTATCAGATTAGAGCCATAAGGGAGACTAGACATCTACCACCCCACTACCACTATCAGATTAGAGCCATAAGGGAGACTAGACATCTACCACCCCACTACCACTATCAGATTAGAGCCATAAGGGAGTCTAGACATCTACTGCCCCACTACCACTATCAGATTAGAGCCATAAGGGAGACTAGACATCTACCACCCCACAAACACTATCAGATTAGAGCAAAAAGGGAGACTAGGCATCTACCACTATCAGATTAGAGCCATAAGGGAGACTAGACATCTACCACCCCACTACCACTATCAGATTAGAGCCATAAGGGAGAATAGACATCTACCACCCCACTACCACTATCAGATTAGAGCCATAAGGGAGACTAGACATCTACCACCCCACTACCACTATCAGATTAGAGCCATAAGGGAGTCTAGACATCTACCACACCACTACCACTATCAGATTAGAGCCATAAGGGAGTCTAGACATCTACTGCCCAACTACCACTATCAGATTAGAGCCATAAGGTAGACTAGACATCTACCACACCGCTACCACTATCAGATTAGAGCCATAAGGGGGACTAGACATCTACTGCCCCACTACCACTATCAGATTAGAGCCATAAGGAAGTCTAGACATCTGCCAGCCAACTACCACTATCAGATTAGAGCCATGAGGTAGACTAGACATCTACCACCCCACAACCACTATCAGATTAGAGCCATAAGGGAGACTAGACATCTACCACCCCACTACCACTATCAGATTAGAGCCATAAGGGAGTCTAGACATCTACCACACCACTACCACTATCAGATTAGAGCCATAAGGGAGTCTAGACATCTACTGCCCCACTACCACTATCAGATTAGAGCCATAAGGGAGTCTAGACATCTACCACCCCACAACCACTATCAGATTAGAGCAAAAATGGAGACTACACATCAACCACTGTCAGATTAGAGCCATAAGGGAGACTACACATCTACCACCCCACTACCACTATCAGATTAGAGCAAAAAGGGAGAATAGACATCTACTACCCCACTACCACTATCAGATTAGAGACATAAGGGAGACTAGACATCTACCACCCCACTACCACTAACAGATTAGAGCCAAAAGGGAGACTAGACATCTACCACCCCACTACCACTATCAGATTAGAGCCAAAAGGGAAACTAGACATCTACCACCCCACTACCACTATCAGATTAGAGCCATAAGGGAGACTAGACATCTACTGCCCCACTACCACTATCAGATTAGAGCTATAAAGGAGAATAGACGTCTACCACCCTACTACCACTATCAGATTAGAGCCATAAGGGAGACTAGACATCTACCACCCCACTATCACTATCAGATTAGAGCCATAAGGGAGTCTAGACATCTACTGCCCCACTACCACTATCAGATTAGAGCCATAAGGGAGTCTAGACATCTACCAACCAACTACCACTATCAGATTAGAGCCATAAGGTAGACTAGACATCTACCACCCTAGACATCTACCACCCCACAACCACTATCAGATTAGAGCAATAAGGGAGACTAGACATCTACCACTATCAGAGTAGAGCCATAAGGGAGTCTAGACATCTACCACCCCACTACCACTATCAGATTAGAGCCATAAGGGAGTCTAGACATCTACCACCCAACTACCACTATCAGATTAGAGCCATAAGGTAGACTAGACATCTACCACCCCACTACCACTATCAGATTAGAGCCATAAGGGAGTCTAGACATCTACTGCCCCACTACCACTATCAGATTAGAGCCATAAGGGAGACTAGACATCTACCACCCCACAAACACTATCAGATTAGAGCAAAAAGGGAGACTAGACATCTACCACTATCAGATTAGAGCCATAAGGGAGACTAGACATCTACCACCCCACTACCACTATCAGATTAGAGCCATAAGGGAGAATAGACATCTACCACCCCACTACCACTATCAGATTAGAGCCATAAGGGAGACTAGACATCTACCACCCCACTACCACTATCAGATTAGAGCCATAAGGGAGTCTAGACATCTACCACACCACTACCACTATCAGATTAGAGCCATAAGGGAGTCTAGACATCTACTGCCCAACTACCACTATCAGATTAGAGCCATAAGGTAGACTAGACATCTACCACACCGCTACCACTATCAGATTAGAGCCATAAGGAAGACTAGACATCTACTGCCCCACTACCACTATCAGATTAGAGCCATAAGGAAGTCTAGACATCTGCCAGCCAACTACCACTATCAGATTAGAGCCATGAGGTAGACTAGACATCTACCACCCCACAACCACTATCAGATTAGAGCCATAAGGGAGACTAGACATCTACCACCCCACTACCACTATCAGATTAGAGCCATAAGGGAGTCTAGACATCTACCACACCACTACCACTATCAGATTAGAGCCATAAGGGAGTCTAGACATCTACTGCCCCACTACCACTATCAGATTAGAGCCATAAGGGAGTCTAGACATCTACCACCCCACAACCACTATCAGATTAGAGCAAAAAGGGAGACTAGACATCAACCACTATCAGATTAGAGCCATAAGGGAGACTACACATCTACCACCCCACTACCACTATCAGATTAGAGCCATAAGGGAGAATAGACATCTACCACCCCACTAACACTATCAGATTAGAGACATAAGGGAGACTAGACATCTACCACCCCACTACCACTATCAGATTAGAGCCAAAAGGGAGACTAGACATCTACCACCCAACTACCACTATCAGATTAGAGCCAAAAGGGAAACTAGACATCTACCACCCCACTACCACTATCAAATTAGAGCCATAAGGGAGACTAGACATCTACTGCCCCACTACCACTATCAGATTAGAGCTATAAAGGAGAATAGACATCTACCACCCTACTACCACTATCAGATTAGAGCCATAAGGGAGACTAGACATCTACTGCCCCACTACCACTATCAGATTAGAGCCATAAGGGAGTCTAGACATCTACTGCCCCACTACCACTATCAGATTAGAGCCATAAGGGAGTCTAGACATCTACCAACACACTACCACTATCAGATTAGAGCCATAAAGTAGACTAGACATCTACCACCCCACAACCACTATCAGATTAGAGCAATAAGGGAGACTAGACATCTACCACTATCAGAGTAGAGCCATAAGGGAGTCTAGACATCTACCACCCCACTACCACTATCAGATTAGAGCCATAAGGGAGTCTAGACATCTACCACCCAACTACCACTATCAGATTAGAGCCATAAGGTAGACTAGACATCTACCACCCCACTACCACTATCAGATTAGACCCATAAGGGAGTCTAGACATCTACTGCCCCAATACCACTATCAGATTAGAGCCATAAGGGAGACTAGACATCTACCACCCCACAACCACTATCAGATTAGAGCAAAAAGGGAGACTAGACATCTACCACTATCAGATTAGAGCCATAAGGGAGTCTAGACATCTACCACCCCACTACCACTATCAGATTAGAGCCATAAGGGAGAATAGACATCTACCACCCCACTACCACTATCAGATTAGAGCCATAAGGGAGACTAGACATCTACCACCCCACTACCACTATCAGATTAGAGCCATAAGGGAGTCTAGACATCTACCACCCAACTACCACTATCAGATTAGAGCCATAAGGGAGCTAAGACATCTACCACCCCACTACCACTATCAGATTAGAGCCATAAGGGAGTCTAGACATCTACTGCCCCACTACCACTATCAGATTAGAGCCATAAGGGAGTCTAGACATCTACCACCCCACTACCACTATCAGATTAGAGCCAAAAGGGAAACTAGACATCTACCACCCCACTACCACTATCAAATTAGAGCCATAAGGGAGACTAGACATCTACTGCCCCACTACCACTATCAGATTAGAGCTATAAAGGAGAATAGACATCTACCACCCTACTACCACTATCAGATTAGAGCCATAAGTGAGACTAGACATCTACTGCCCCACTACCACTATCAGATTAGAGCCATAAGGGAGTCTAGACATCTACTGCCCCACTACCACTATCAGATTAGAGCCATAAGGGAGTCTAGACATCTACCAACCAACTACCACTATCAGATTAGAGCCATAAGGTAGACTAGACATCTACCACCCCACAACCACTATCAGATTAGAGCCATAAGGGAGACTAGACATCTACCACTATCAGAGTAGAGCCATAAGGGAGACTAGACATCTACCACCCCACTACCACTATCAGATTAGAGCCATAAGGGAGTCTAGACATCTACCACCCAACTACCACTATCAGATTAGAGCCATAAGGTAGACTAGACATCTACCACCCCACTACCACTATCAGATTAGACCCATAAGGGAGTCTAGACATCTACTGCCCCACTACCACTATCAGATTAGAGCCATAAGGGAGACTAGACATCTACCACCCCACAACCACTATCAGATTAGAGCAAAAAGGGAGACTAGACATCTACCACTATCAGATTAGAGCCATAAGGGAGACTAGACATCTACCACCCCACTACCACTATCAGATTAGAGCCATAAGGGAGAATAGACATCTACCAACCCACTACCACTATCAGATTAGAGCCATAAGGGAGAATAGACATCTACCACCCCACTACCACTATCAGATTAGAGCCATAAGGGAGACTAGACATCTACCACCCCACTACCACTATCAGATTAGAGCCATAAGGGAGTCTAGACATCTACCACCCAACTACCACTATCAGATTAGAGCCATAAGGGAGACTAGACATCTACTGCCCCACTACCACTATCAGATTAGAGCCATAAGGGAGTCTAGACATCTACCACCCCACTACCACTATCAGATTAGAGCCAAAAGGGAAACTAGACATCTACCACCCCACTACCACTATCAAATTAGAGCCATAAGGGAGACTAGACATCTACTGCCCCACTACCACTATCAGATTAGAGCCATAAAGGAGAATAGACATCTACCACCCTACTACCACTATCAGATTAGAGCCATAAGTGAGACTAGACATCTACTGCCCCACTACCACTATCAGATTAGAGCAATAAGGGAGTCTAGACATCAACCACCCCACTACCACTTTCAGATTAGAGCCATAAGGGAGTCTAGACATCTACCAACCAACTACCACTATCAGATTAGAGCCATAAGGTAGACTAGACATCTACCACCCCACAACCACTATCAGATTAGAGCAATAAGGGAGACTAGACATCTACCACTATCAGAGTAGAGCCATAAGGGAGACTAGACATCTACCACCCCACTACCACTATCAGATTAGAGCCATAAGGGAGACTAGACATCTACCACCCCACTACCACTATCAGATTAGAGCCATAAGGGAGACTAGACATCTACCACCCCACTACCACTATCAGATTAGACCCATAAGGGAGTCTAGACATCTACTGCCCCACTACCACTATCAGATTAGAGCCATAAGGGAGACTAGACATCTACCACCCCACAACCACTATCAGATTAGAGCAAAAAGGGAGACTAGACATCTACCACTATCAGATTAGAGCCATAAGGGAGACTAGACATCTACCACCCCACTACCACTATCAGATTAGAGCCATAAGGGAGAATAGACATCTACCACCCCACTACCACTATCAGATTAGAGCCATAAGGGAGACTAGACATCTACCACCCCACTACCACTATCAGATTAGAGCCATAAGGGAGTCTAGACATCTACCACCCAACTACCACTATCAGATTAGAGCCATAAGGTAGACTAGACATCTACCACCCCACTACCACTATCAGATTAGACCCATAAGGGAGTCTAGACATCTACTGCCCCACTACCACTATCAGATTAGAGCCATAAGGGAGACTAGACATCTACCACCCCACAACCACTATCAGATTAGAGCAAAAAGGGAGACTAGACATCTACCACTATCAGATTAGAGCCATAAGGGAGCTAAGACATCTACCACCCCACTACCACTATCAGATTAGAGCCATAAGGGAGAATAGACATCTACCACCCCACTACCACTATCAGATTAGAGCCATAAGGGAGACTAGACATCTACCACCCCACTACCACTATCAGATTAGAGCCATAAGGGAGTCTAGACATCTACCACACCACTACCACTATCAGATTAGAGCCATAAGGGAGACTAGACATCTACTGCCCCACTACCACTATCAGATTAGAGCTATAAAGGAGAATAGACGTCTACCACCCTACTACCACTATCAGATTAGAGCCATAAGGGAGACTAGACATCTACCACCCCACTACCACTATCAAATTAGAGCCATAAGGGAGACTAGACATCTACTGCCCCACTACCACTATCAGATTAGAGCTATAAAGGAGAATAGACATCTACCACCCTACTACCACTATCAGATTAGAGCCATAAGTGAGACTAGACATCTACTGCCCCACTACCACTATCAGATTAGAGCCATAAGGGAGTCTAGACATCTACTGCCCCACTACCACTATCAGATTAGAGCCATAAGGGAGTCTAGACATCTACCAACCAACTACCACTATCAGATTAGAGCCATAAGGTAGACTAGACATCTACCACCCCACAACCACTATCAGATTAGAGCAATAAGGGAGACTAGACATCTACCACTATCAGAGTAGAGCCATAAGGGAGTCTAGACATCTACCACCCCACTACCACTATCAGATTAGAGCCATAAGGGAGTCTAGACATCTACCACCCAACTACCACTATCAGATTAGAGCCATAAGGTAGACTAGACATCTACCACCCCACTACCACTATCAGATTAGACCCATAAGGGAGTCTAGACATCTACTGCCCCACTACCACTATCAGATTAGAGCCATAAGGGAGACTAGACATCTACCACCCCACAACCACTATCAGATTAGAGCAAAAAGGGAGACTAGACATCTACCACTATCAGATTAGAGCCATAAGGGAGACTAGACATCTACCACCCCACTACCACTATCAGATTAGAGCCATAAGGGAGAATAGACATCTACCACCCCACTACCACTATCAGATTAGAGCCATAAGGGAGACTAGACATCTACCACCCCACTACCACTATCAGATTAGAGCCATAAGGGAGTCTAGACATCTACCACCCAACTACCACTATCAGATTAGAGCCATAAGGTAGACTAGACATCTACCACCCCACTACCACTATCAGATTAGACCCATAAGGGAGTCTAGACATCTACTGCCCCACTACCACTATCAGATTAGAGCCATAAGGGAGACTAGACATCTACCACCCCACAACCACTATCAGATTAGAGCAAAAAGGGAGACTAGACATCTACCACTATCAGATTAGAGCCATAAGGGAGCTAAGACATCTACCACCCCACTACCACTATCAGATTAGAGCCATAAGGGAGAATAGACATCTACCACCCCACTACCACTATCAGATTAGAGCCATAAGGGAGACTAGACATCTACCACCCCACTACCACTATCAGATTAGAGCCATAAGGGAGACTAGACATCTACCACACCACTACCACTATCAGATTAGAGCCATAAGGGAGACTAGACATCTACTGCCCCACTACCACTATCAGATTAGAGCTATAAAGGAGAATAGACGTCTACCACCCTACTACCACTATCAGATTAGAGCCATAAGGGAGACTAGACATCTACCACCCCACTACCACTATCAGATTAGAGCCATAAGGGAGTCTAGACATCTACTGCCCCACTACCACTATCAGATTAGAGCCATAAGGGAGTCTAGACATCTACCAACCAACTACCACTATCAGATTAGAGCCATAAGGTAGACTAGACATCTACCACCCCACAACCACTATCAGATTAGAGCAATAAGGGAGACTAGACATCTACCACTATCAGATTAGAGCCATAAGGGAGTCTAGACATCTACTGCCCCACTACCACTATCAGATTAGAGTCATAAGGGAGACTAGACATCTTCCACCCCACTACCACTATCAGATTAGAGCAATAAGGGAGTCTAGACATCTACCACACCACTACCACTATCAGATTAGAGCCATAAGGGAGTCTAGACATCTACTGCCCCACTACCACTATCAGATTAGAGCCATAAGGGAGACTAGACATCTACCACCCCACTACCACTATCAGATTAGAGCCATAAGGGAGTCTAGACATCTACCACACCACTACCACTATCAGATTAGAGCCATAAGGGAGTCTAGACATCTACTGCCCCACTACCACTATCAGATTAGAGCCATAAGGGAGACTAGACATCTACCACCCCACAACCACTATCAGATTAGAGCAAAAAGGGAGACTAGACATCTACCACTATCAGATTGGAGCCATAAGGGAGACTAGACATCTACCACCCCACTACCACTATCCGATTAGAGCCATAAGGGAGAATAGACATCTACCACCCCACTACCACTATCAGATTAGAGCCATAAGGGAGACTAGACATCTACCACCCCACTACCACTATCAGATTAGAGCCATAAGGGAGTCTAGACATCTACCACACCACTACCACTATCAGATTAGAGCCATAAGGGAGTCTAGACATCTACTGCCCCACTACCACTATCAGATTAGAGCCATAAGGGAGTCTAGACATCTACCACCCCACAACCACTATCAGATTAGAGCAAAAAGGGAGACTAGACATCTACCACTATCAGATTAGAGCCATAAGGGAGACTAGACATCTACCACCCCACTACCACTATCAGATTAGAGCCATAAGGGAGAATAGACATCTACCACCCCACTACCACTATCAGATTAGAGACATAAGGGAGACTAGACATCTACCACCCCACTACCACTATCAGATTAGAGACATAAGGGAGACTAGACATCTACCACCCCACTACCACTATCAGATTAGAGCCAAAAGGGAGACTAGACATCTACCACCCCACTACCACTATCAGATTAGAGCCAAAAGGGAAACTAGACATCTACCACCCCACTACCACTATCAGATTAGAGCCATAAGGGAGTCTAGACATCTACTGCCCCACTACCACTATCAGATTAGAGCTATAAAGGAGAATAGACGTCTACCACCCTACTACCACTATCAGATTAGAGCCATAAGGGAGACTAGACATCTACCACCCCACTACCACAATCAGATTAGAACCATAAGGGAGTTTAGACATCTACTGCCCCACTACCACTATCAGATTAGAGCCATAAGGGAGTCTAGACATCTACCAACCAACTACCACTATCAGATTAGAGCCATAAGGGAGACTAGACATCTACCACCCCACTACCACTATCAGATTAGAGCCATAAGGGAGAATAGACATCTACCACCCCACTACCACTATCAGATTAGAGCCATAAGGGAGACTAGACATCTACCACCCCACTACCACTATCAGATTAGAGCCATAAGGGAGTCTAGACATCTACCACACCACTACCACTATCAGATTAGAGCCATAAGGGAGTCTAGACATCTACTGCCCCACTACCACTATCAGATTAGAGCCATAAGGGAGACTAGACATCTACCACCCCACTACCACTATCAAATTAGAGCCATAAGGGAGTCTAGACATCTACTGCCCCACTACCACTATCAGATTAGAGCCATAAGGGAGTCTAGACATCTACCACACCACTACCACTATCAGATTAGAGCCATAAGGGAGTCTAGACATCTACTGCCCCACTACCACTATCAGATTAAAGCCATAAGGGAGACTAGACATCTACCACCCCACAACCACTATCAGATTAGAGCAAAAAGGGAGACTAGACATCTACCACTATCAGATTGGAGCCATAAGGGAGACTAGACATCTACCACCCCACTACCACTATCAGATTAGAGCCATAAGGGAGAATAGACATCTACCACCCCACTACCACTATCAGATTAGAGCCATAAGGGAGTCTAGACATCTACCACACCACTACCACTATCAGATTAGAGCCATAAGGGAGTCTAGACATCTACTGCCCCACTACCACTATCAGATTAGAGCCATAAGGGAGTCTAGACATCTACCACCCCACAACCACTATCAGATTAGAGCAAAAAGGGAGACTAGACATCTACCACTATCCGATTAGAGCCTTAAGGGAGACTAGACATCTACCACCCCACTACCACTATCAGATTAGAGCCATAAGGGAGAATAGACATCTACTACCCCACTACCACTATCAGATTAGAGACATAAGGGAGACTAGACATCTACCACCCCACTACCACTATCAGATTAGAGACATAAGGGAGACTAGACATCTACCACCCCACTACCACTATCAGATTAGAGCCAAAAGGGAGACTAGACATCTACCACCCCACTACCACTATCAGATTAGAGCCAAAAGGGAAACTAGACATCTACCACCCCACTACCACTATCAGATTAAAGCCATAAGGGAGTCTAGACATCTACTGCCCCACTACCACTATCAGATTAGAGCTATAAAGGAGAATAGACGTCTACCACCCTACTACCACTATCAGATTAGAGCCATAAGGGAGACTAGACATCTACCACCCCACTACCACTATCAGATTAGAGCCATAAGGGAGTTTAGACATCTACTGCCCCACTACCACTATCAGATTAGAGCCATAAGGGAGTCTAGACATCTACCAACCAACTACCACTATCAGATTAGAGCCATAAGGTAGACTAGACATCTACCACCCCACAACCACTATCAGATTAGAGCCATAAGGGAGACTAGACATCTACCACCCCACTACCACTATCAGATTAGAGCCATAAGGGAGAATAGACATCTACCACCCCACTACCACTATCAGATTAGAGCCATAAGGGAGACTAGACATCTACCACCCCACTACCACTATCAGATTAGAGCCATAAGGGAGTCTAGACATCTATCACACCACTACCACTATCAGATTAGAGCCAAAAGGGAAACTAGACATCTACCACCCCACTACCACTATCAGATTAGAGCCATAAGGGAGACTAGACATCTACTGCCCCACTACCACTATCAGATTAGAGCTATAAAGGAGAATAGACGTCTACCACCCTACTACCACTATCAGATTAGAGCCATAAGGGAGTCTAGACATCTACCACCCCACTACCACTATCAGATTAGAGCCATAAGGGAGTCTAGACATCTACTGCCCCACTACCACTATCAGATTAGAGCCATAAGGGAGTCTAGACATCTACCAACCAACTACCACTATCAGATTAGAGCCATAAAGTAGACTAGACATCTACCACCCCACAACCACTATCAGATTAGAGCAATAAGGGAGACTAGACATCTACCACTATCAGATTAGAGCCATAAGGGAGTCAAGACATCTACCACCCAACTACCACTATCAGATTAGAGCCATAAGGGAGACTAGACATCTACCACCCCACTACCACTATCAGATTAGAGCCATAAGGGAGTCTAGACATCTACTGCCCCACTACCACTATCAGATTAGAGCCATAAGGGAGACTAGACATCTACCACCCCACTACCACTATCAGATTAGAGCCATAAGGGAGAATAGACATCTACCACCCCACTACCACTATCAGATTAGAGCCATAAGGGAGTCTAGACATCTACCACACCACTACCACTATCAGATTAGAGCCATAAGGGAGTCTAGACATCTACTGCCCAACTACCACTATCAGATTAGAGCCATAAGGTAGACTAGACATCTACCACCCCACAACCACTATCAGATTAGAGCCATAAGGGAGTCTAGACATCTACCACACCACTACCACTATCAGATTAGAGCCATAAGGGAGTCTAGACATCTACTGCCCCACTACCACTATCAGATTAGAGTCATAAGGGAGACTAGACATCTTCCACCCCACTACCACTATCAGATTAGAGCCATAAGGGAGACTAGACATCTACTGCCCCACTACCACTATCAGATTAGAGCCATAAGGAAGTCTAGACATCTGCCAGCCAACTACCACTATCAGATTAGAGCCATGAGGTAGACTAGACATCTACCACCCCACAACCACTATCAGATTAGAGCCATAAGGGAGACTAGACATCTACCACCCCACTACCACTATCAGATTAGAGCCATAAGGGAGTCTAGACATCTACCACACCACTACCACTATCAGATTAGAGCCATAAGGGAGTCTAGACATCTACTGCCCCACTACCACTATCAGATTAGAGCCATAAGGGAGTCTAGACATCTACCACCCCACAACCACTATCAGATTAGAGCAAAAAGGGAGACTAGACATCAACCACTATCAGATTAGAGCCATAAGGGAGACTACACATCTACCACCCCACTACCACTATCAGATTAGAGCCATAAGGGAGAATAGACATCTACTACCCCACTAACACTATCAGATTAGAGACATAAGGGAGACTAGACATCTACCATCCCTCTACCACTATCAGATTAGAGCCAAAAGGGAGACTAGACATCTACCACCCCACTACCACTATCAGATTAGAGCCAAAAGGGAAACTAGACATTTACCACCACACTACCACTATCAGATTAGAGCCATAAGGGAGACTAGACATCTACTGCCCCACTACCACTATCAGATTAGAGCTATAAAGGAGAATAGACGTCTACCACCCTACTACCACTATCAGATTAGAGCCATAAGGGAGACTAGACATCTACCACCCCACTACCACTATCAGATTAGAGCCATAAGGGAGTCTAGACATCTACTGCCCCACTACCACTATCAGATTAGAGCCATAAGGGAGTCTAGACATCTACCAACCAACTACCACTATCATATTAGAGCCATAAGGTAGACTAGACATCTACCACCCCACAACCACTATCAGATTAGAGCAATAAGGGAGACTAGACATCTACCACTATCAGAGTAGAGCCATGAGGGAGTCTAGACATCTACCACCCCACTACCACTATCAGATTAGAGCCATAAGGGAGTCTAGACATCTACCACCCAACTACCACTATCAGATTAGAGCCATAAGGTAGACTAGACATCTACCAACCCACTACCACTATCAGATTAGAGCCATAAGGGAGTCTAGACATCTACTGCCCCACTACCACTATCAGATTAGAGCCATAAGGGAGACTAGACATCTACCACCCCACAACCACTATCAGATTAGAGCAAAAAGGGAGACTAGACATCTACCACTATCAGATTAGAGCCATAAGGGAGACTAGACATCTACCACCCCACTACCACTATCAGATTAGAGCCATAAGGGAGAATAGACATCTACCACCCCAGTACCACTATCAGATTAGAGCCATAAGGGAGACTAGACATCTACCACCCCACTACCACTATCAGATTAGAGCCATAAGGGAGTCTAGACATCTACCACACCACTACCACTATCAGATTAGAGCCATAAGGGAGTCTAGACATCTACTGCCCCACTACCACTATCAGATTAGAGCCATAAGGGAGTCTAGACATCTACAACCCCACAACCACTATCAGATTAAAGCAAAAAGGGAGACTAGACATCTACCACTATCAGATTAGAGCCATAAGGGAGACTAGACATCTACCACCCCACTACCACTATCAGATTAGAGCCATAAGGGAGAATAGACATCTACTACCCCACTACCACTATCAGATTAGAGACATAAGGGAGACTAGACATCTACCACCCCACTACCACTATCAGATTAGAGCCAAAAGGGAGACTAGACATCTACCACCCCACTACCACAATCAGATTAGAGCCATAAGGGAAACTAGACATCTACCACACCACTACCACTATCAGATTAGAGCCATAAGGGAGACTAGACATCTACTGCCCCACTACCACTATCAGATTAGACCTATAAAGGAGAATAGACGTCTACCACCCTACTACCACTATCAGATTAGAGCCATAAGGGAGACAAGACATCTACCACCCCACTACCACTATCAGATTAGAGCCATAAGGGAGTCTAGACATCTACTGCCCCACTACCACTATCAGATTAGAGCCATAAGGGAGTCTAGACATCTACCAACCAACTACCACTATCAGATTAGAGCCATAAGGTAGACTAGACATCTACCACCCCACAACCACTATCAGATTAGAGCAATAAGGGAGACTAGACATCTACCACTATCAGATTAGAGCCATAAGGGAGTCTAGACATCTACTGCCCCACTACCACTATCAGATTAGAGTCATAAGGGAGACTAGACATCTTCCACCCCACTACCACTATCAGATTAGAGCCATAAGGGAGTCTAGACATCTACCACACCACTACCACTATCAGATTAGAGCCATAAGGGAGTCTAGACATCTACTGCCCCACTACCACTATCAGATTAGAGCCATAAGGGAGACTAGACATCTACCACCCCACTACCACTATCAAATTAGAGCCATAAGGGAGTCTAGACATCTACTGCCCCACTACCACTATCAGATTAGAGCCATAGGGGAGTCTAGACATCTACCACACCACTACCACTATCAGATTAGATCCATAAGGGAGTCTAGACATCTACTGCCCCACTACCACTATCAGATTAGAGCCATAAGGGAGACTAGACATCTACCACCCCACAACCACTATCAGATTAGAGCAAAAAGGGAGACTAGACATCTAACACTATCAGATTGGAGCCATAAGGGAGACTAGACATCTACCACCCCACTACCACTATCAGATTAGAGCCATAAGGGAGAATAGACATCTACCACCCCACTACCACTATCAGATTAGAGCCATAAGGGAGACTAGACATCTGCCACCCCACTACCACTATCAGATTAGAGCCATAAGGGAGTCTAGACATCTACCACACCACTACCACTATCAGATTAGAGCCATAAGGGAGTCTAGACATCTACTGCCCCACTACCACTATCAGATTAGAGCCATAAGGGAGTCTAGACATCTACCACCCCACAACCACTATCAGATTAGAGCAAAAAGGGAGACTAGACATCTACCACTATCAGATTAGAGCCATAAGGGAGACTAGACATCTACCACCCCACTACCACTATCAGATTAGAGCCATAAGGGAGAATAGACATCTACCACCCCACTACCACTATCAGATTAGAGACATACGGGACACTAAACATCTACCACCCCACTACCACTATCAGATTAGAGCCATAAGGGAGACTAGACATCTACCACCCCACTACCACTATCAGATTAGAGCCAAAAGGGAAACTAGACATCTACCACCCCACTACCACTATCAGATTAGAGCCATAAGGGAGTCTAGACATCTACTGCCCCACTACCACTATCAGATTAGAGCCATAAGGGAGTCTAGACATCTACCAACCAACTACCACTATCAGATTAGAGCCATAAGGGAGACTAGACATCTACCACCCCACAACCACTATCAGATTAGAGCCATAAGGGAGACTAGACATCTACCACCCCACTACCACTATCAGATTAGAGCCATAAGGGAGAATATACATCTACCACCCCACTACCACTATCAGATTAGAGCCATAAGGGAGACTAGACATCTACCACCCCACTACCACTATCAGATTAGAGCCATAAGGGAGTCTAGACATCTACTGACCCACTACCACTATCAGATTAGAGCCATAAGGGAGTCTAGACATCTACCACCCCACAACCACTATCAGATTAGAGCAAAAAAGGGAGACTAGACATCTACCACTATCATATTAGAGCCATAAGGGAGACTAGACATCTACCACCCCACTACCACTATCAGATTAGAGCCATAAGGGAGAATAGACATCTACTACCCCACTACCACTATCAGATTAGAGACATAAGGGAGACTAGACATCTACCACCCCACTACCACTATCAGATTAGAGCCAAAAGGGAGACTAGACATCTACCACCCCACTACCACTATCAGATTAGAGCCAAAAGGGAAACTAGACATCTACCACCCCACTACCACTATCAGATTAGAGCCATAAGGGAGACTAGACATCTACTGCCCAACTACCACTATCAGATTAGAGCTATAAAGGAGAATAGACGTCTACCACCCTACTACCACTATCAGATTAGAGCCATAAGGGAGACTAGACATCTACCACCCCACTACCACTATCAGATTAGAGCCAAAAGGGAGTTTAGACATCTACTGCCCCACTACCACTATCAGATTAGAGCCATAAGGGAGTCTAGACATCTACCAACCAACTACCACTATCAGATTAGAGCCATAAGGTAGACTAGACATCTACCACCCCACAACCACTATCAGATTAGAGCAATAAGGGAGAATATACATCTACCACCCCACTACCACTATCAGATTAGAGCCATAAGGGAGACTAGACATCTACCACCCCACTACCACTATCAGATTAGAGCCATAAGGGAGTCTAGACATCTACTGACCCACTACCACTATCAGATTAGAGCCATAAGGGAGTCTAGACATCTACCACCCCACAACCACTATCAGATTAGAGCAAAAAAGGGAGACTAGACATCTACCACTATCATATTAGAGCCATAAGGGAGACTAGACATCTACCACCCCACTACCACTATCAGATTAGAGCCATAAGGGAGAATAGACATCTACTACCCCACTACCACTATCAGATTAGAGACATAAGGGAGACTAGACATCTACCACCCCACTACCACTATCAGATTAGAGCCAAAAGGGAGACTAGACATCTACCACCCCACTACCACTATCAGATTAGAGCCAAAAGGGAAACTAGACATCTACCACCCCACTACCACTATCAGATTAGAGCCATAAGGGAGTCTAGACATCTACCAACCAACTACCACTATCAGATTAGAGCCATAAGGTAGACTAGACATCTACCACCCCACAACCACTATCAGATTAGAGCAATAAGGGAGACTAGACATCTACCACTATCAGATTAGAGCCATAAGGGAGTCTAGACATCTACCACCCCACTACCACCATCAGATTAGAGCCATAAGGGAGTCTAGACATCTACTTCCCCACTACCACTATCAGATTAGAGCCATAAGGGAGACTAGACATCTACCACCCCACAACCACTATCAGATTAGAGCAAAAAGGGAGACTAGACATCTACCACTATCAGATTAGAGCCATAAGGGAGACTAGACATCTACCACCCCACTACCACTATCAGATTAGCGCCATAAGGGAGACTAGACATCTACCACCCCACTACCACTATCAGATTAGAGCCATAAGGGAGAATAGGCATCTACCACCCCACTACCACTATCAGATTAGAGCCATAAGGGAGACTAGACATCTACCACACCACTACCACTATCAGATTAGAGCCATAAGGGAGTCTAGACATCTACTGCCCCACTACCACTATCAGATTAGAGCCATAAGGGAGTCTAGACATCTACCACCCCACTACCACTATCAGATTAGAGCAAAAAGGGAGAATAGACATAAAGGAGACTAGACATCTACTACCCCACTACCACTATCAGATTAGAGCCATAAGGGAGACTAGACATCTACCACCCCACTACCACTATCAGATTAGAGCCAAAAGGGAGACTAGACATCTACCACCCCACTACCACTATCAGATTAGAGCCATAAGGGAAACTAGACATCTACCACACCACTACCACTATCAGATTAGAGCCATAAGGGAGACTAGACATCTACTGCCCCACTACCACTATCAGATTATAGCTATAAAGGAGAATAGACGTCTACCACCCTACTACCACTATCAGATTAGAGCCATAAGGGAGACTAGACATCTACCACCCCACTACCACTATCAGATTAGAGCCATAAGGGAGTCTAAACATCTACTGCCCCACTACCACTATCAGATTAGAGCCATAAGGGAGTCTAGACATCTACCAACCAACTACCACTATCAGATTAGAGCCATAAGGTAGACTAGACATCTACCACCCCACAACCACAATCAGATTAGAGCAATAAGGGAGACTAGACATCTACCACTATCAGATTAGAGCCATAAGGGAGTCTAGACATCTACCACCCCACTACCACTATCAGATTAGAGCCATAAGGGAGTCTAGACATCTACCACCCAACTACCACTATCAGATTAGAGCCATAAGGTAGACTAGACATCTACCACCCCACTACCACTATCAGATTAGAGCAATAAGGGAGACTAGACATCTACCACTATCAAAGTAGAGCCATAAAGGAGACTAGACATCTACCACCCCACTACCACTATCAGATTAGAGCCATAAGGGAGAATAGACATCTACTACACCACTACCACTATCAGATTAGAGACATAAGGGAGACTAGATATCTACCACCCCACTACCACTATCAGATTAGATTCATAAGGGAGTCTAAACATCTACTGCCCCACTACCACTATCAGATTAGAGTCATAAGGGAGACTACACATCTTCCACCCCACTACCACTATCAGATTAGAGCCATAAGGGAGACTAGACATCTACCACCCCACTACCACTATCAGATTAGAGCCATAAGGGAGTCTAGACATCTACTGCCCCACTACCACTATCAGATTAGAGCCATAAGGGAGTCTAGACATCAACCACCCGACTACCACTATCAGATTAGAGCAATAAGGGAGTCTAGACATCAACCACCCCACTGCCACTTTCAGATTAGAGCCATAAGGGAGTCTAGACATCTACCACCCAACTACCACTATCAGATTAGAGACATAAGGGAGACTAAACATCTACCTCCCCACTACCACTATCAGATTAGAGCCATAAGGGAGATTAGACATCTACTGCCCCACTACCACTATCAGATTAGAGCCATAAGGGAGTCTAGACATCTACCACCCCACAACCACTATCAGATTAGAGCAAAAAGGGAGACTAGACATCTACCACTATCATATTAGAGCCATAAGGGAGACTAGACATCTACCACCCCACTACCACTATCAGATTAGAGCCATAAGGGAGAATAGACATCTACTACCCCACTACCACTATCAGATTAGAGACATAAGGGAGACTAGACATCTACCACCCCACTACCACTATCAGATTAGAGCCAAAAGGGAGACTAGACATCTACCACCCCACTACCACTATCAGATTAGAGCCAAAAGGGAAACTAGACATCTATCACCCCACTACCACTATCAGATTAGAGCCATAAGGTAGACTAGACATCTACTGCCCCACTACCACTATCAGATTAGAGCTATAAAGGAGAATAGACGTCTACCACCCTACTACCACTATCAGATTAGAGCCATAAGGGAGACTAGACATCTACCACCCCACTACCACTATCAGATTAGAGCCATAAGGGAGTTTAGACATCTACTGCCCCACTACCACTATCAGATTAGAGCCATAAGGGAGTCTAGACATCTACCAACCAACTACCACTATCAGATTAGAGCCATAAAGTAGACTAGACATCTACCACCCCACAACCACTATCAGATTAGAGCAATAAGGGAGACTAGACATCTACCACTATCAGATTAGAGCCATAAGGGAGTCTAGACATCTACCACCCCACTACCACCATCAGATTAGAGCCATAAGGGAGTCTAGACATCTACTTCCCCACTACCACAATCAGATTAGAGCCATAAGGGAGACTAGACATCTACCACCCCACAACCACTATCAGATTAGAGCCATAAGGGAGACTAGACATCTACCACTATCAGATTAGAGCCATAAGGGAGACTAGACATCTACCACCCCACTACAACTATCAGATTAGCGCCATAAGGGAGAATAGACATCTACCACCCCACTACCACTATCAGATTAGAGCCATAAGGGAGTCTAGACATCTACTTCCCCACTACCACTATCAGATTAGAGCCATAAGGGAGACTAGACATCTACCACCCCACAACCACTATCAGATTAGAGCAAAAAGGGAGACTAGACATCTACCACTATCAGATTAGAGCCATAAGGGAGACTAGACATCTACCACCCCACTACAACTATCAGATTAGCGCCATAAGGGAGAATAGACATCTACCACCCCACTACCACTATCAGATTAGAGCCATAAGGGAGAATAGGCATCTACCACCCCACTACCACTATCAGATTAGAGCCATAAGGGAGTCTAGACATCTACCACACCACTACCACTATCAGATTAGAGCCATAAGGGAGTCTAGACATCTACTGCCCCACTACCACTATCAGATTAGAGCCATAAGGGAGTCTAGACATCTACCACCCCACAACCACTATCAGATTAGAGCAAAAAGGGAGACTAGACATCTACCACTATCAGATTAGAGCCATAAGGGAGAATAGACATCTACTACCCCACTACTACTATCAGATTAGAGACATAAGGGAGACTAGACATCTACCACCCCACTACCACTATCAGATTAGAGCCAAAAGGGAGACTAGACATCTACCACCCCACTACCACTATCAGATTAGAGCCATAAGGGAAACTAGACATCTACCACACCACTACCACTATCAGATTAGAGCCATAAGGGAGACTAGACATCTACTGCCCCACTACCACTATCAGATTATAGCTATAAAGGAGAATAGACGTCTACCACCCTACTACCACTATCAGATTAGAGCCATAAGGGAGACTAGACATCTACCACCCCACTACCACTATCAGATTAGAGCCATAAGGGAGACTAGACATCTACCACCCCACTACCACTATCAGATTAGAGCCATAAGGGAGTCTAGACATCTACTGCCCCACTACCACTATCAGATTAGAGCCATAAGGGAGTCTAGACATCAACCACCCGACTACCACTATCAGATTAGAGCAATAAGGGAGTCTAGACATCAACCACCCCACTGCCACTTTCAGATTAGAGCCATAAGGGAGTCTAGACATCTACCACCCAACTACCACTATCAGATTAGAGACATAAGGGAGACTAAACATCTACCTCCCCACTACCACTATCAGATTAGAGCCATAAGGGAGATTAGACATCTACTGCCCCACTACCACTATCAGATTAGAGCCATAAGGGAGTCTAGACATCTACCACCCCACAACCACTATCAGATTAGAGCAAAAAGGGAGACTAGACATCTACCACTATCATATTAGAGCCATAAGGGAGACTAGACATCTACCACCCCACTACCACTATCAGATTAGAGCCATAAGGGAGAATAGACATCTACTACCCCACTACCACTATCAGATTAGAGACATAAGGGAGACTAGACATCTACCACCCCACTACCACTATCAGATTAGAGCCAAAAGGGAGACTAGACATCTACCACCCCACTACCACTATCAGATTAGAGCCAAAAGGGAAACTAGACATCTATCACCCCACTACCACTATCAGATTAGAGCCATAAGGTAGACTAGACATCTACTGCCCCACTACCACTATCAGATTAGAGCTATAAAGGAGAATAGACGTCTACCACCCTACTACCACTATCAGATTAGAGCCATAAGGGAGACTAGACATCTACCACCCCACTACCACTATCAGATTAGAGCCATAAGGGAGTTTAGACATCTACTGCCCCACTACCACTATCAGATTAGAGCCATAAGGGAGTCTAGACATCTACCAACCAACTACCACTATCAGATTAGAGCCATAAAGTAGACTAGACATCTACCACCCCACAACCACTATCAGATTAGAGCAATAAGGGAGACTAGACATCTACCACTATCAGATTAGAGCCATAAGGGAGTCTAGACATCTACCACCCCACTACCACCATCAGATTAGAGCCATAAGGGAGTCTAGACATCTACTTCCCCACTACCACTATCAGATTAGAGCCATAAGGGAGACTAGACATCTACCACCCCACAACCACTATCAGATTAGAGCCATAAGGGAGACTAGACATCTACCACTATCAGATTAGAGCCATAAGGGAGACTAGACATCTACCACCCCACTACAACTATCAGATTAGCGCCATAAGGGAGAATAGACATCTACCACCCCACTACCACTATCAGATTAGAGCCATAAGGGAGTCTAGACATCTACTTCCCCACTACCACTATCAGATTAGAGCCATAAGGGAGACTAGACATCTACCACCCCACAACCACTATCAGATTAGAGCAAAAAGGGAGACTAGACATCTACCACTATCAGATTAGAGCCATAAGGGAGACTAGACATCTACCACCCCACTACAACTATCAGATTAGCGCCATAAGGGAGAATAGACATCTACCACCCCACTACCACTATCAGATTAGAGCCATAAGGGAGAATAGGCATCTACCACCCCACTACCACTATCAGATTAGAGCCATAAGGGAGTCTAGACATCTACCACACCACTACCACTATCAGATTAGAGCCATAAGGGAGTCTAGACATCTACTGCCCCACTACCACTATCAGATTAGAGTCATAAGGGAGACTAGACATCTTCCACCCCACTACCACTATCAGATTAGAGCCATAAGGGAGTCTAGACATCTACCACACCACTACCACTATCAGATTAGAGCCATAAGGGAGTCTAGACATCTACTGCCCCACTACCACTATCAGATTAGAGCCATAAGGGAGACTAGACATCTACCACCCCACTACCACTATCAAATTAGAGCCATAAGGGAGTCTAGACATCTACTGCCCCACTACCACTATCAATTTAGAGCCATAGGGGAGTCTAGACATCTACCACACCACTACCACTATCAGATTAGATCCATAAGGGAGTCTAGACATCTACTGCCCCACTACCACTATCAGATTAGAGCCATAAGGGAGACTAGACATCTACCACCCCACAACCACTATCAGATTAGAGCAAAAAGGGAGACTAGACATCTAACACTATCAGATTGGAGCCATAAGGGAGACTAGACATCTACCACCCCACTACCACTATCAGATTAGAGCCATAAGGGAGAATAGACATCTACCACCCCACTACCACTATCAGATTAGAGCCATAAGGGAGACTAGACATCTACCACCCCACTACCACTATCAGATTAGAGCCATAAGGGAGTCTAGACATCTACCACACCACTACCACTATCAGATTAGAGCCATAAGGGAGTCTAGACATCTACTGCCCCACTACCACTATCAGATTAGAGCCATAAGGGAGTCTAGACATCTACCACCCCACAACCACTATCAGATTAGAGCAAAAAGGGAGACTAGACATCTACCACTATCAGATTAGAGCCATAAGGGAGACTAGACATCTACCACCCCACTACCACTATCAGATTAGAGCCATAAGGGAGAATAGACATCTACTACCCCACTACCACTATCAGATTAGAGACATAAGGGAGACTAGACATCTACCACCCCACTACCACTATCAGATTAGAGACATAAGGGAGACTAGACATCTACCACCCCACTACCACTATCAGATTAGAGCCAAAAGGGAAACTAGACATCTACCACCCCACTACCACTATCAGATTAGAGCCAAAAGGGAAACTAGACATCTACCACCCCACTACCACTATCAGATTAGAGCCATAAGGGAGTCTAGACATCTACTGCCCCACTACCACTATCAGATTAGAGCCATAAGGGAGTCTAGACATCTACCAACCAACTACCACTATCAGATTAGAGCCATAAGGTAGACTAGACATCTACCACCCCACAACCACTATCAGATTAGAGCCATAAGGGAGAATAGGCATCTACCACCCCACTACCACTATCAGATTAGAGCCATAAGGGAGTCTAGACATCTACCACACCACTACCACTATCAGATTAGAGCCATAAGGGAGTCTAGACATCTACTGCCCCACTACCACTATCAGATTAGAGCCATAAGGGAGTCTAGACATCTACCACCCCACAACCACTATCAGATTAGAGCAAAAAGGGAGACTAGACATCTACCACTTAGACATCTACTACCCCACTACCACTATCAGATTAGAGACATAAGGGAGACTAGACATCTACCACCCCACTACCACTATCAGATTAGAGCCATAAGGGAGACTAGACATCTACCACCCCACTACCACTATCAGATTAGAGCCATAAGGGAAACTAGACATCTACCACACCACTACCACTATCAGATTAGAGCCATAAGGGAGACTAGACATCTACTGCCCCACTACCACTATCAGATTATAGCTATAAAGGAGAATAGACGTCTACCACCCTACTACCACTATCAGATTAGAGCCATAAGGGAGACTAGACATCTACCACCCCACTACCACTATCAGATTAGAGCCATAAGGGAGACTAGACATCTACCACCCCACTACCACTATCAGATTAGAGCCATAAGGGAGTCTAGACATCTACTGCCCCACTACCACTATCAGATTAGAGCCATAAGGGAGTCTAGACATCAACCACCCGACTACCACTATCAGATTAGAGCAATAAGGGAGTCTAGACATCAACCACCCCACTGCCACTTTCAGATTAGAGCCATAAGGGAGTCTAGACATCTACCACCCAACTACCACTATCAGATTAGAGACATAAGGGAGACTAAACATCTACCTCCCCACTACCACTATCAGATTAGAGCCATAAGGGAGATTAGACATCTACTGCCCCACTACCACTATCAGATTAGAGCCATAAGGGAGTCTAGACATCTACCACCCCACAACCACTATCAGATTAGAGCAAAAAGGGAGACTAGACATCTACCACTATCATATTAGAGCCATAAGGGAGACTAGACATCTACCACCCCACTACCACTATCAGATTAGAGCCATAAGGGAGAATAGACATCTACTACCCCACTACCACTATCAGATTAGAGACATAAGGGAGACTAGACATCTACCACCCCACTACCACTATCAGATTAGAGCCAAAAGGGAGACTAGACATCTACCACCCCACTACCACTATCAGATTAGAGCCAAAAGGGAAACTAGACATCTATCACCCCACTACCACTATCAGATTAGAGCCATAAGGTAGACTAGACATCTACTGCCCCACTACCACTATCAGATTAGAGCTATAAAGGAGAATAGACGTCTACCACCCTACTACCACTATCAGATTAGAGCCATAAGGGAGACTAGACATCTACCACCCCACTACCACTATCAGATTAGAGCCATAAGGGAGTTTAGACATCTACTGCCCCACTACCACTATCAGATTAGAGCCATAAGGGAGTCTAGACATCTACCAACCAACTACCACTATCAGATTAGAGCCATAAAGTAGACTAGACATCTACCACCCCACAACCACTATCAGATTAGAGCAATAAGGGAGACTAGACATCTACCACTATCAGATTAGAGCCATAAGGGAGTCTAGACATCTACCACCCCACTACCACCATCAGATTAGAGCCATAAGGGAGTCTAGACATCTACTTCCCCACTACCACTATCAGATTAGAGCCATAAGGGAGACTAGACATCTACCACCCCACAACCACTATCAGATTAGAGCCATAAGGGAGACTAGACATCTACCACTATCAGATTAGAGCCATAAGGGAGACTAGACATCTACCACCCCACTACAACTATCAGATTAGCGCCATAAGGGAGAATAGACATCTACCACCCCACTACCACTATCAGATTAGAGCCATAAGGGAGTCTAGACATCTACTTCCCCACTACCACTATCAGATTAGAGCCATAAGGGAGACTAGACATCTACCACCCCACAACCACTATCAGATTAGAGCAAAAAGGGAGACTAGACATCTACCACTATCAGATTAGAGCCATAAGGGAGACTAGACATCTACCACCCCACTACAACTATCAGATTAGCGCCATAAGGGAGAATAGACATCTACCACCCCACTACCACTATCAGATTAGAGCCATAAGGGAGAATAGGCATCTACCACCCCACTACCACTATCAGATTAGAGCCATAAGGGAGTCTAGACATCTACCACACCACTACCACTATCAGATTAGAGCCATAAGGGAGTCTAGACATCTACTGCCCCACTACCACTATCAGATTAGAGTCATAAGGGAGACTAGACATCTTCCACCCCACTACCACTATCAGATTAGAGCCATAAGGGAGTCTAGACATCTACCACACCACTACCACTATCAGATTAGAGCCATAAGGGAGTCTAGACATCTACTGCCCCACTACCACTATCAGATTAGAGCCATAAGGGAGACTAGACATCTACCACCCCACTACCACTATCAAATTAGAGCCATAAGGGAGTCTAGACATCTACTGCCCCACTACCACTATCAATTTAGAGCCATAGGGGAGTCTAGACATCTACCACACCACTACCACTATCAGATTAGATCCATAAGGGAGTCTAGACATCTACTGCCCCACTACCACTATCAGATTAGAGCCATAAGGGAGACTAGACATCTACCACCCCACAACCACTATCAGATTAGAGCAAAAAGGGAGACTAGACATCTAACACTATCAGATTGGAGCCATAAGGGAGACTAGACATCTACCACCCCACTACCACTATCAGATTAGAGCCATAAGGGAGAATAGACATCTACCACCCCACTACCACTATCAGATTAGAGCCATAAGGGAGACTAGACATCTACCACCCCACTACCACTATCAGATTAGAGCCATAAGGGAGTCTAGACATCTACCACACCACTACCACTATCAGATTAGAGCCATAAGGGAGTCTAGACATCTACTGCCCCACTACCACTATCAGATTAGAGCCATAAGGGAGTCTAGACATCTACCACCCCACAACCACTATCAGATTAGAGCAAAAAGGGAGACTAGACATCTACCACTATCAGATTAGAGCCATAAGGGAGACTAGACATCTACCACCCCACTACCACTATCAGATTAGAGCCATAAGGGAGAATAGACATCTACTACCCCACTACCACTATCAGATTAGAGACATAAGGGAGACTAGACATCTACCACCCCACTACCACTATCAGATTAGAGACATAAGGGAGACTAGACATCTACCACCCCACTACCACTATCAGATTAGAGCCAAAAGGGAAACTAGACATCTACCACCCCACTACCACTATCAGATTAGAGCCAAAAGGGAAACTAGACATCTACCACCCCACTACCACTATCAGATTAGAGCCATAAGGGAGTCTAGACATCTACTGCCCCACTACCACTATCAGATTAGAGCCATAAGGGAGTCTAGACATCTACCAACCAACTACCACTATCAGATTAGAGCCATAAGGTAGACTAGACATCTACCACCCCACAACCACTATCAGATTAGAGCCATAAGGGAGACTAGACATCTACCACCCCACTACCACTATCAGATTAGAGCCATAAGGGAGAATATACATCTACCACCCCACTACCACTATCAGATTAGAGCCATAAGGGAGACTAGACATCTACCACCCCACTACCACTATCAGATTAGAGCCATAAGGGAGTCTAGACATCTACTGACCCACTACCACTATCAGATTAGAGCCATAAGGGAGTCTAGACATCTACCACCCCACAACCACTATCAGATTAGAGCAAAAAAGGGAGACTAGACATCTACCACTATCATATTAGAGCCATAAGGGAGACTAGACATCTACCACCCCACTACCACTATCAGATTAGAGCCATAAGGGAGAATAGACATCTACTACCCCACTACCACTATCAGATTAGAGACATAAGGGAGACTAGACATCTACCACCCCACTACCACTATCAGATTAGAGCCAAAAGGGAGACTAGACATCTACCACCCCACTACCACTATCAGATTAGAGCCAAAAGGGAAACTAGACATCTACCACCCCACTACCACTATCAGATTAGAGCCATAAGGGAGACTAGACATCTACTGCCCAACTACCACTATCAGATTAGAGCTATAAAGGAGAATAGACGTCTACCACCCTACTACCACTATCAGATTAGAGCCATAAGGGAGACTAGACATCTACCACCCCACTACCACTATCAGATTAGAGCCAAAAGGGAGTTTAGACATCTACTGCCCCACTACCACTATCAGATTAGAGCCATAAGGGAGTCTAGACATCTACCAACCAACTACCACTATCAGATTAGAGCCATAAGGTAGACTAGACATCTACCACCCCACAACCACTATCAGATTAGAGCAATAAGGGAGAATATACATCTACCACCCCACTACCACTATCAGATTAGAGCCATAAGGGAGACTAGACATCTACCACCCCACTACCACTATCAGATTAGAGCCATAAGGGAGTCTAGACATCTACTGACCCACTACCACTATCAGATTAGAGCCATAAGGGAGTCTAGACATCTACCACCCCACAACCACTATCAGATTAGAGCAAAAAAGGGAGACTAGACATCTACCACTATCATATTAGAGCCATAAGGGAGACTAGACATCTACCACCCCACTACCACTATCAGATTAGAGCCATAAGGGAGAATAGACATCTACTACCCCACTACCACTATCAGATTAGAGACATAAGGGAGACTAGACATCTACCACCCCACTACCACTATCAGATTAGAGCCAAAAGGGAGACTAGACATCTACCACCCCACTACCACTATCAGATTAGAGCCAAAAGGGAAACTAGACATCTACCACCCCACTACCACTATCAGATTAGAGCCATAAGGGAGACTAGACATCTACTGCCCCACTACCACTATCAGATTAGAGCTATAAAGGAGAATAGACGTCTACCACCCTACTACCACTATCAGATTAGAGCCATAAGGGAGACTAGACATCTACCACCCCACTACCACTATCAGATTAGAGCCAAAAGGGAGTTTAGACATCTACTGCCCCACTACCACTATCAGATTAGAGCCATAAGGGAGTCTAGACATCTACCAACCAACTACCACTATCAGATTAGAGCCATAAGGTAGACTAGACATCTACCACCCCACAACCACTATCAGATTAGAGCAATAAGGGAGACTAGACATCTACCACTATCAGATTAGAGCCATAAGGGAGTCTAGACATCTACCACCCCACTACCACCATCAGATTAGAGCCATAAGGGAGTCTAGACATCTACTTCCCCACTACCACTATCAGATTAGAGCCATAAGGGAGACTAGACATCTACCACCCCACAACCACTATCAGATTAGAGCAAAAAGGGAGACTAGACATCTACCACTATCAGATTAGAGCCATAAGGGAGACTAGACATCTACCACCCCACTACCACTATCAGATTAGCGCCATAAGGGAGAATAGACATCTACCACCCCACTACCACTATCAGATTAGAGCCATAAGGGAGAATAGGCATCTACCACCCCACTACCACTATCAGATTAGAGCCATAAGGGAGTCTAGACATCTACCACACCACTACCACTATCAGATTAGAGCCATAAGGGAGTCTAGACATCTACTGCCCCACTACCACTATCAGATTAGAGCCATAAGGGAGTCTAGACATCTACCACCCCACAACCACTATCAGATTAGAGCAAAAAGGGAGACTAGACATCTACCACTATCAGATTAGAGCCATAAGGGAGAATAGACATCTACTACCCCACTACCACTATCAGATTAGAGCCATAAGGGAGACTAGACATCTACCACCCCACTACCACTATCAGATTAGAGCCAAAAGGGAGACTAGACATCTACCACCCCACTACCACTATCAGATTAGAGCCATAAGGGAAACTAGACATCTACCACACCACTACCACTATCAGATTAGAGCCATAAGGGAGACTAGACATCTACTGCCCCACTACCACTATCAGATTATAGCTATAAAGGAGAATAGACGTCTACCACCCTACTACCACTATCAGATTAGAGCCATAAGGGAGACTAGACATCTACCACCCCACTACCACTATCAGATTAGAGCCATAAGGGAGTCTAAACATCTACTGCCCCACTACCACTATCAGATTAGAGCCATAAGGGAGTCTAGACATCTACCAACCAACTACCACTATCAGATTAGAGCCATAAGGTAGACTAGACATCTACCACCCCACAACCACAATCAGATTAGAGCAATAAGGGAGACTAGACATCTACCACTATCAGATTAGAGCCATAAGGGAGTCTAGACATCTACCACCCCACTACCACTATCAGATTAGAGCCATAAGGGAGTCTAGACATCTACCACCCAACTACCACTATCAGATTAGAGCCATAAGGTAGACTAGACATCTACCACCCCACTACCACTATCAGATTAGAGCAATAAGGGAGACTAGACATCTACCACTATCAAAGTAGAGCCATAAAGGAGACTAGACATCTACCACCCCACTACCACTATCAGATTAGAGCCATAAGGGAGAATAGACATCTACTACACCACTACCACTATCAGATTAGAGACATAAGGGAGACTAGATATCTACCACCCCACTACCACTATCAGATTAGATTCATAAGGGAGTCTAAACATCTACTGCCCCACTACCACTATCAGATTAGAGTCATAAGGGAGACTACACATCTTCCACCCCACTACCACTATCAGATTAGAGCCATAAGGGAGACTAGACATCTACCACCCCACTACCACTATCAGATTAGAGCCATAAGGGAGTCTAGACATCTACTGCCCCACTACCACTATCAGATTAGAGCCATAAGGGAGTCTAGACATCAACCACCCGACTACCACTATCAGATTAGAGCAATAAGGGAGTCTAGACATCAACCACCCCACTGCCACTTTCAGATTAGAGCCATAAGGGAGTCTAGACATCTACCACCCAACTACCACTATCAGATTAGAGACATAAGGGAGACTAAACATCTACCTCCCCACTACCACTATCAGATTAGAGCCATAAGGGAGATTAGACATCTACTGCCCCACTACCACTATCAGATTAGAGCCATAAGGGAGTCTAGACATCTACCACCCCACAACCACTATCAGATTAGAGCAAAAAGGGAGACTAGACATCTACCACTATCATATTAGAGCCATAAGGGAGACTAGACATCTACCACCCCACTACCACTATCAGATTAGAGCCATAAGGGAGAATAGACATCTACTACCCCACTACCACTATCAGATTAGAGACATAAGGGAGACTAGACATCTACCACCCCACTACCACTATCAGATTAGAGCCAAAAGGGAGACTAGACATCTACCACCCCACTACCACTATCAGATTAGAGCCAAAAGGGAAACTAGACATCTATCACCCCACTACCACTATCAGATTAGAGCCATAAGGTAGACTAGACATCTACTGCCCCACTACCACTATCAGATTAGAGCTATAAAGGAGAATAGACGTCTACCACCCTACTACCACTATCAGATTAGAGCCATAAGGGAGACTAGACATCTACCACCCCACTACCACTATCAGATTAGAGCCATAAGGGAGTTTAGACATCTACTGCCCCACTACCACTATCAGATTAGAGCCATAAGGGAGTCTAGACATCTACCAACCAACTACCACTATCAGATTAGAGCCATAAAGTAGACTAGACATCTACCACCCCACAACCACTATCAGATTAGAGCAATAAGGGAGACTAGACATATACCACTATCAGATTAGAGCCATAAGGGAGTCTAGACATCTACCACCCCACTACCACCATCAGATTAGAGCCATAAGGGAGTCTAGACATCTACTTCCCCACTACCACAATCAGATTAGAGCCATAAGGGAGACTAGACATCTACCACCCCACAACCACTATCAGATTAGAGCAATAAGGGAGACTAGACATCTACCACTATCAGATTAGAGCCATAAGGGAGTCTAGACATCTACCACCCCACTACAACTATCAGATTAGCGCCATAAGGGAGAATAGACATCTACCACCCCACTACCACTATCAGATTAGAGCCATAAGGGAGTCTAGACATCTACTTCCCCACTACCACTATCAGATTAGAGCCATAAGGGAGACTAGACATCTACCACCCCACAACCACTATCAGATTAGAGCAAAAAGGGAGACTAGACATCTACCACTATCAGATTAGAGCCATAAGGGAGACTAGACATCTACCACCCCACTACAACTATCAGATTAGCGCCATAAGGGAGAATAGACATCTACCACCCCACTACCACTATCAGATTAGAGCCATAAGGGAGAATAGGCATCTACCACCCCACTACCACTATCAGATTAGAGCCATAAGGGAGTCTAGACATCTACCACACCACTACCACTATCAGATTAGAGCCATAAGGGAGTCTAGACATCTACTGCCCCACTACCACTATCAGATTTGAGCCATAAGGGAGTCTAGACATCTACCACCCCACAACCACTATCAGATTAGAGCAAAAAGGGAGACTAGACATCTACCACTATCAGATTAGAGCCATAAGGGAGAATAGACATCTACTACCCCACTACTACTATCAGATTAGAGACATAAGGGAGACTAGACATCTACCACCCCACTACCACTATCAGATTAGAGCCAAAAGGGAGACTAGACATCTACCACCCCACTACCACTATCAGATTAGAGCCATAAGGGAAACTAGACATCTACCACACCACTACCACTATCAGATTAGAGCCATAAGGGAGACTAGACATCTACTGCCCCACTACCACTATCAGATTATAGCTATAAAGGAGAATAGACGTCTACCACCCTACTACCACTATCAGATTAGAGCCATAAGGGAGACTAGACATCTACCACCCCACTACCACTATCAGATTAGAGCCATAAGGGAGACTAGACATCTACCACCCCACTACCACTATCAGATTAGAGCCATAAGGGAGTCTAGACATCTACTGCCCCACTACCACTATCAGATTAGAGCCATAAGGGAGTCTAGACATCAACCACCCGACTACCACTATCAGATTAGAGCAATAAGGGAGTCTAGACATCAACCACCCCACTGCCACTTTCAGATTAGAGCCATAAGGGAGTCTAGACATCTACCACCCAACTACCACTATCAGATTAGAGACATAAGGGAGACTAAACATCTACCTCCCCACTACCACTATCAGATTAGAGCCATAAGGGAGATTAGACATCTACTGCCCCACTACCACTATCAGATTAGAGCCATAAGGGAGTCTAGACATCTACCACCCCACAACCACTATCAGATTAGAGCAAAAAGGGAGACTAGACATCTACCACTATCATATTAGAGCCATAAGGGAGACTAGACATCTACCACCCCACTACCACTATCAGATTAGAGCCATAAGGGAGAATAGACATCTACTACCCCACTACCACTATCAGATTAGAGACATAAGGGAGACTAGACATCTACCACCCCACTACCACTATCAGATTAGAGCCAAAAGGGAGACTAGACATCTACCACCCCACTACCACTATCAGATTAGAGCCAAAAGGGAAACTAGACATCTATCACCCCACTACCACTATCAGATTAGAGCCATAAGGTAGACTAGACATCTACTGCCCCACTACCACTATCAGATTAGAGCTATAAAGGAGAATAGACGTCTACCACCCTACTACCACTATCAGATTAGAGCCATAAGGGAGACTAGACATCTACCACCCCACTACCACTATCAGATTAGAGCCATAAGGGAGTTTAGACATCTACTGCCCCACTACCACTATCAGATTAGAGCCATAAGGGAGTCTAGACATCTACCAACCAACTACCACTATCAGATTAGAGCCATAAAGTAGACTAGACATCTACCACCCCACAACCACTATCAGATTAGAGCAATAAGGGAGACTAGACATCTACCACTATCAGATTAGAGCCATAAGGGAGTCTAGACATCTACCACCCCACTACCACCATCAGATTAGAGCCATAAGGGAGTCTAGACATCTACTTCCCCACTACCACTATCAGATTAGAGCCATAAGGGAGACTAGACATCTACCACCCCACAACCACTATCAGATTAGAGCCATAAGGGAGACTAGACATCTACCACTATCAGATTAGAGCCATAAGGGAGACTAGACATCTACCACCCCACTACAACTATCAGATTAGCGCCATAAGGGAGAATAGACATCTACCACCCCACTACCACTATCAGATTAGAGCCATAAGGGAGTCTAGACATCTACTTCCCCACTACCACTATCAGATTAGAGCCATAAGGGAGACTAGACATCTACCACCCCACAACCACTATCAGATTAGAGCAAAAAGGGAGACTAGACATCTACCACTATCAGATTAGAGCCATAAGGGAGACTAGACATCTACCACCCCACTACAACTATCAGATTAGCGCCATAAGGGAGAATAGACATCTACCACCCCACTACCACTATCAGATTAGAGCCATAAGGGAGAATAGGCATCTACCACCCCACTACCACTATCAGATTAGAGCCATAAGGGAGTCTAGACATCTACCACACCACTACCACTATCAGATTAGAGCCATAAGGGAGTCTAGACATCTACTGCCCCACTACCACTATCAGATTAGAGCCATAAGGGAGTCTAGACATCTACCACCCCACAACCACTATCAGATTAGAGCAAAAAGGGAGACTAGACATCTACCACTATCAGATTAGAGCCATAAGGGAGAATAGACATCTACTACCCCACTACTACTATCAGATTAGAGACATAAGGGAGACTAGACATCTACCACCCCACTACCACTATCAGATTAGAGCCAAAAGGGAGACTAGACATCTACCACCCCACTACCACTATCAGATTAGAGCCATAAGGGAAACTAGACATCTACCACACCACTACCACTATCAGATTAGAGCCATAAGGGAGACTAGACATCTACTGCCCCACTACCACTATCAGATTATAGCTATAAAGGAGAATAGACGTCTACCACCCTACTACCACTATCAGATTAGAGCCATAAGGGAGACTAGACATCTACCACCCCACTACCACTATCAGATTAGAGCCATAAGGGAGTCTAAACATCTACTGCCCCACTACCACTATCAGATTAGAGCCATAAGGGAGTCTAGACATCTACCAACCAACTACCACTATCAGATTAGAGCCATAAGGTAGACTAGACATCTACCACCCCACAACCACAATCAGATTAGAGCAATAAGGGAGACTAGACATCTACCACTATCAGATTAGAGCCATAAGGGAGTCTAGACATCTACCACCCCACTACCACTATCAGATTAGAGCCATAAGGGAGTCTAGACATCTACTACACCACTACCACTATCAGATTAGAGACATAAGGGAGACTAGACATCTACCACCCCACTACCACTATCAGATTAGAGCCATAAGGGAGTCTAAATATCTACTTCCCCACTACCACTATCAGATTAGAGTCATAAGGGAGACTAGACATCTTCCACCCCACTACCACTATCAGATTAGAGCCATAAGGGAGTCTAGACATCTACTGCCCCACTACCACTTTCAGATTAGAGCCATAAGGGAGTCTAGACATCTACCACCCACAACTACCACTATCAGATTAGAGACATAAGGGAGACTAGACATCTACCTCCCCACTACCACTATCAGATTAGAGCCATAAGGGAGAATAGACATCTACCACCCAACTACCACTATCAGATTAGAGCCATAAGGGAGACTAGACATCTACCACCCCACTACCACTATCAGATTAGAGCCAAAAGGGAGACTAGACATCTACCACCCCACTACCACAATCAGATTAGAGCAGTAAGGGAAACTAGACATCTACCACACCACTACCACTATCAGATTAGAGCCATAAGGGAGACTAGACATCTACTGCCCCACTACCACTATCAGATTAGAGCTATAAAGGAGAATAGACGTCTACCACCCTACTACCACTATCAGATTAGAACCATAAGGGAGACAAGACATCTACCACCCCACTACCACTATCAGATTAGAGCCATAAGGGAGTCTAGACATCTACTGCCCCACTACCACTATCAGATTAGAGTCATAAGGGAGACTAGACATCTTCCACCCCACTACCACTATCAGATTAGAGCCATAAGGTAGACTAGACATCTACCACCCCACAACCACTATCAGATTAGAGCAATAAGGGAGACTAGACATCTACCACTATAATATTAGAGACATAAGGGAGTCTAGACATCTACTGCCCCACTACCACTATCAGATTAGAGTCATAAGGGAGACTAGACATCTTCCACCCCACTACCACTATCAGATTAGAGCCATAAGGGAGTCTAGACATCTACCACACCTCTACCACTATCAGATTAGAGCCATAAGGGAGTCTAGACATCTACTGCCCCACTACCACTATCAGATTAGAGCCATAAGGGAGACTAGACATCTACCACCCCACTACCACTATCAAATTAGAGCCATAAGGGAGTCTAGACATCTACTGCCCCACTACCACTATCAGATTAGAGCCATAAGGGAGTCTAGACATCTACCACACCACTACCACTATCAGATTAGAGCCATAAGGGAGTCTAAACATCTACTGCCCCACTACCACTATCAGATTAGAGCCATAAGGGAGACTAGACATCTACCACCCCACAACCACTATCAGATTAGAGCAAAAAGGGAGACTAGACATCTACCACTATCAGATTGGAGCCATAAGGGAGACTAGACATCTACCACCCCACTACCACTATCAGATTAGAGCCATAAGGGAGAATAGACATCTACCACCCCACTACCACTATCAGATTAGAGCCATAAGGGAGACTAGACATCTACCACCCCACTACCACTATCAGATTAGAGCCATAAGGGAGTCTAGACATCTACCACACCACTACCACTATCAGATTAGAGCCATAAGGGAGTCTAGACATCTACTGCCCCACTACCACTATCAGATTAGAGCCATAAGGGAGTCTAGACATCTACCACCCCACAACCACTATCAGATTAGAGCAAAAAGGGAGACTAGACATCTACCACTATCAGATTAGAGCCATAAGGGAGACTAGACATCTACCACCCCACTACCACTATCAGATTAGAGACATAAGGGAGACTAGACATCTACCACCCCACTACCACTATCAGATTAGAGCCAAAAGGGAGACTAGACATCTACCACCCCACTACCACTATCAGATTAGAGCCAAAAGGGAAACTAGACATCTACCACCCCACTACCACTATCAGATTAGAGACATAAGGGAGTCTAGACATCTACCACCCCACTACCACTATCAGATTAGAGCCATAAGGGAGACTAGACATCTACTGCCCCACTACCACTATCAGATTAGAGCTATAAAGGAGAATAGACGTCTACCACCCCACTACCACTATCAGATTAGAGCCATAAGGGAGACTAGACATCTACCACCCCACTACCACTATCAGATTAGAGCCATAAGGTAGACTAGACATCTACCACCCTACTACCACTATCAGATTAGAGCCATAAGGGAGACTAGACATCTACCACCCCACTACCACTATCAGATTAGAGCCATAAGGGAGTCTAGACATCTACTTCCCCACTACCACTATCAGATTAGAGCCATAAGGGAGACTAGACATCTACCACCCCACAACCACTATCAGATTAGAGCAAAAAGGGAGACTAGACATCTACCACTATCAGATTAGAGCCATAAGGGAGACTAGACATCTACCACCCCACTACAACTATCAGATTAGCGCCATAAGGGAGAATAGACATCTACCACCCCACTACCACTATCAGATTAGAGCCATAAGGGAGAATAGGCATCTACCACCCCACTACCACTATCAGATTAGAGCCATAAGGGAGTCTAGACATCTACCACACCACTACCACTATCAGATTAGAGCCATAAGGGAGTCTAGACATCTACTGCCCCACTACCACTATCAGATTAGAGCCATAAGGGAGTCTAGACATCTACCACCCCACAACCACTATCAGATTAGAGCAAAAAGGGAGACTAGACATCTACCACTATCAGATTAGAGCCATAAGGGAGAATAGACATCTACTACCCCACTACTACTATCAGATTAGAGACATAAGGGAGACTAGACATCTACCACCCCACTACCACTATCAGATTAGAGCCAAAAGGGAGACTAGACATCTACCACCCCACTACCACTATCAGATTAGAGCCATAAGGAAACTAGACATCTACCACACCACTACCACTATCAGATTAGAGCCATAAGGGAGACTAGACATCTACTGCCCCACTACCACTATCAGATTATAGCTATAAAGGAGAATAGACGTCTACCACCCTACTACCACTATCAGATTAGAGCCATAAGGGAGACTAGACATCTACCACCCCACTACCACTATCAGATTAGAGCCATAAGGGAGTCTAAACATCTACTGCCCCACTACCACTATCAGATTAGAGCCATAAGGGAGTCTAGACATCTACCAACCAACTACCACTATCAGATTAGAGCCATAAGGTAGACTAGACATCTACCACCCCACAACCACAATCAGATTAGAGCAATAAGGGAGACTAGACATCTACCACTATCAGAATAGAGCCATAAGGGAGTCTAGACATCTACCACCCCACTACCACTATCAGATTAGAGCCATAAGGGAGTCTAGACATCTACTACACCACTACCACTATCAGATTAGAGACATAAGGGAGACTAGACATCTACCACCCCACTACCACTATCAGATTAGAGCCATAAGGGAGTCTAAATATCTACTTCCCCACTACCACTATCAGATTAGAGTCATAAGGGAGACTAGACATCTACCACCCCACTACCACTATCAGATTAGAGCCATAAGGGAGTCTAGACATCTACTGCCCCACTACCACTATCAGATTAGAGCCATAAGGGAGTCTAGACATCTACCACCCCACAACCACTATCAGATTAGAGCAAAAAGGGAGACTAGACATCTACCACTATCAGATTAGAGCCATAAGGGAGACTAGACATCTACCACCCCACTACCACTATCAGATTAGAGCCATAAGGGAGAATAGACATCTACTACCCCACTACCACTATCAGATTAGAGACATAAGGGAGACTAGACATCTACCACCCCACTACCACTATCAGATTAGAGCCAAAAGGGAGACTAGACATCTACCACCCCACTACCACAATCAGATTAGAGCCATAAGGGAAACTAGACATCTACCACACCACTACCACTATCAGATTAGAGCCATAAGGGAGACTAGACATCTACTGCCCCACTACCACTATCAGATTAGAGCTATAAAGGAGAATAGACGTCTACCACCCTACTACCACTATCAGATTAGAACCATAAGGGAGACAAGACATCTACCACCCCACTACCACTATCAGATTAGAGCCATAAGGGAGTCTAGACATCTACTGCCCCACTACCACTATCAGATTAGAGCCATAAGGGAGTCTAGACATCTACCAACCAACTACCACTATCAGATTAGAGCCATAAGGTAGACTAGACATCTACCACCCCACAACCACTATCAGATTAGAGCAATAAGGGAGACTAGACATCTACCACTATCAGATTAGAGCCATAAGGGAGTCTAGACATCTACTGCCCCACTACCACTATCAGATTAGAGTCATAAGGGAGACTAGACATCTTCCACCCCACTACCACTATCAGATTAGAGCCATAAGGGAGTCTAGACATCTACCACACCTCTACCACTATCAGATTAGAGCCATAAGGGAGTCTAGACATCTACTGCCCCACTACCACTATCAGATTAGAGCCATAAGGGAGACTAGACATCTACCACCCCACTACCACTATCAAATTAGAGCCATAAGGGAGTCTAGACATCTACTGCCCCACTACCACTATCAGATTAGAGCCATAAGGGAGTCTAGACATCTACCACACCACTACCACTATCAGATTAGAGCCATAAGGGAGTCTAAACATCTACTGCCCCACTACCACTATCAGATTAGAGCCATAAGGGAGACTAGACATCTACCACCCCACAACCACTATCAGATTAGAGCAAAAAGGGAGACTAGACATCTACCACTATCAGATTGGAGCCATAAGGGAGACTAGACATCTACCACCCCACTACCACTATCAGATTAGAGCCATAAGGGAGAATAGACATCTACCACCCCACTACCACTATCAGATTAGAGCCATAAGGGAGACTAGACATCTACCACCCCACTACCACTATCAGATTAGAGCCATAAGGGAGTCTAGACATCTACCACACCACTACCACTATCAGATTAGAGCCATAAGGGAGTCTAGACATCTACTGCCCCACTACCACTATCAGATTAGAGCCATAAGGGAGTCTAGACATCTACCACCCCACAACCACTATCAGATTAGAGCAAAAAGGGAGACTAGACATCTACCACTATCAGATTAGAGCCATAAGGGAGACTAGACATCTACCACCCCACTACCACTATCAGATTAGAGCCATAAGGGAGACTAGACATCTACCACCCCACTACCACTATCAGATTAGAGCCAAAAGGGAGACTAGACATCTACCACCCCACTACCACTATCAGATTAGAGCCAAAAGGGAAACTAGACATCTACCACCCCACTACCACTATCAGATTAGAGCCATAAGGGAGTCTAGACATCTACCACCCCACTACCACTATCAGATTAGAGCCATAAGGGAGACTAGACATCTACTGCCCCACTACCACTATCAGATTAGAGCTATAAAGGAGAATAGACGTCTACCACCCTACTACCACTATCAGATTAGAGCCATAAGGGAGACTAGACATCTACCACCCCACTACCACTATCAGATTAGAGCCATAAGGTAGACTAGACATCTACCACCCTACTACCACTATCAGATTAGAGCCATAAGGGAGACTAGACATCTACCACCCCACTACCACTATCAGATTAGAGCCATAAGGGAGTCTAAACATCTACTGCCCCACTACCACTATCAGATTAGAGCCATAAGGGAGTCTAGACATCTACCAACCAACTACCACTATCAGATTAGAGCCATAAGGGAGACTAGACATCTTCCACCCCACTACCACTATCAGATTAGAGCCATAAGGGAGTCTAGACATCTACCACACCTCTACCACTATCAGATTAGAGCCATAAGGGAGTCTAGACATCTACTGCCCCACTACCACTATCAGATTAGAGCCATAAGGGAGACTAGACATCTACCACCCCACTACCACTATCAAATTAGAGCCATAAGGGAGTCTAGACATCTACTGCCCCACTACCACTATCAGATTAGAGCCATAAGGGAGTCTAGACATCTACCACACCACTACCACTATCAGATTAGAGCCATAAGGGAGTCTAAACATCTACTGCCCCACTACCACTATCAGATTAGAGCCATAAGGGAGACTAGACATCTACCACCCCACAACCACTATCAGATTAGAGCAAAAAGGGAGACTAGACATCTACCACTATCAGATTGGAGCCATAAGGGAGACTAGACATCTACCACCCCACTACCACTATCAGATTAGAGCCATAAGGGAGAATAGACATCTACCACCCCACTACCACTATCAGATTAGAGCCATAAGGGAGACTAGACATCTACCACCCCACTACCACTATCAGATTAGAGCCATAAGGGAGTCTAGACATCTACCACACCACTACCACTATCAGATTAGAGCCATAAGGGAGTCTAGACATCTACTGCCCCACTACCACTATCAGATTAGAGCCATAAGGGAGTCTAGACATCTACCACCCCACAACCACTATCAGATTAGAGCAAAAAGGGAGACTAGACATCTACCACTATCAGATTAGAGCCATAAGGGAGACTAGACATCTACCACCCCACTACCACTATCAGATTAGAGACATAAGGGAGACTAGACATCTACCACCCCACTACCACTATCAGATTAGAGCCAAAAGGGAGACTAGACATCTACCACCCCACTACCACTATCAGATTAGAGCCAAAAGGGAAACTAGACATCTACCACCCCACTACCACTATCAGATTAGAGCCATAAGGGAGTCTAGACATCTACCACCCCACTACCACTATCAGATTAGAGCCATAAGGGAGACTAGACATCTACTGCCCCACTACCACTATCAGATTAGAGCTATAAAGGAGAATAGACGTCTACCACCCTACTACCACTATCAGATTAGAGCCATAAGGGAGTCTAGACATCTACCACCCCACTACCACTATCAGATTAGAGCCATAAGGTAGACTAGACATCTACCACCCTACTACCACTATCAGATTAGAGCCATAAGGGAGACTAGACATCTACCACCCCACTACCACTATCAGATTAGAGCCATAAGGGAGTCTAAACATCTACTGCCCCACTACCACTATCAGATTAGAGCCATAAGGGAGTCTAGACATCTACCAACCAACTACCACTATCAGATTAGAGCCATAAGGTAGACTAGACATCTACCACCCCACAACCACAATCAGATTAGAGCAATAAGGGAGACTAGACATCTACCACTATCAGATTAGAGCCATAAGGGAGTCTAGACATCTACCACCCCACTACCACTATCAGATTAGAGCCATAAGGGAGTCTAGACATCTACCACCCAACTACCACTATCAGATTAGAGCCATAAGGTAGACTAGACATCTACCACCCCACTACCACTATCAGATTAGAGCAATAAGGGAGACTAGACATCTACCACTATCAAAGTAGAGCCATAAAGGAGACTAGACATCTACCACCCCACTACCACTATCAGATTAGAGCCATAAGGGAGAATAGACATCTACTACACCACTACCACTATCAGATTAGAGACATAAGGGAGACTAGATATCTACCACCCCACTACCACTATCAGATTAGATTCATAAGGGAGTCTAAACATCTACTGCCCCACTACCACTATCAGATTAGAGTCATAAGGGAGACTACACATCTACCACCCCACTACCACTATCAGATTAGAGCCATAAGGGAGACTAGACATCTACCACCCCACTACCACTATCAGATTAGAGCCATAAGGGAGTCTAGACATCTACTGCCCCACTACCACTATCAGATTAGAGCCATAAGGGAGTCTAGACATCAACCACCCGACTACCACTATCAGATTAGAGCAATAAGGGAGTCTAGACATCAACCACCCCACTGCCACTTTCAGATTAGAGCCATAAGGGAGTCTAGACATCTACCACCCAACTACCACTATCAGATTAGAGACATAAGGGAGACTAAACATCTACCTCCCCACTACCACTATCAGATTAGAGCCATAAGGGAGATTAGACATCTACTGCCCCACTACCACTATCAGATTAGAGCCATAAGGGAGTCTAGACATCTACCACCCCACAACCACTATCAGATTAGAGCAAAAAGGGAGACTAGACATCTACCACTATCATATTAGAGCCATAAGGGAGACTAGACATCTACCACCCCACTACCACTATCAGATTAGAGCCATAAGGGAGAATAGACATCTACTACCCCACTACCACTATCAGATTAGAGACATAAGGGAGACTAGACATCTACCACCCCACTACCACTATCAGATTAGAGCCAAAAGGGAGACTAGACATCTACCACCCCACTACCACTATCAGATTAGAGCCAAAAGGGAAACTAGACATCTATCACCCCACTACCACTATCAGATTAGAGCCATAAGGTAGACTAGACATCTACTGCCCCACTACCACTATCAGATTAGAGCTATAAAGGAGAATAGACGTCTACCACCCTACTACCACTATCAGATTAGAGCCATAAGGGAGACTAGACATCTACCACCCCACTACCACTATCAGATTAGAGCCATAAGGGAGTTTAGACATCTACTGCCCCACTACCACTATCAGATTAGAGCCATAAGGGAGTCTAGACATCTACCAACCAACTACCACTATCAGATTAGAGCCATAAAGTAGACTAGACATCTACCACCCCACAACCACTATCAGATTAGAGCAATAAGGGAGACTAGACATCTACCACTATCAGATTAGAGCCATAAGGGAGTCTAGACATCTACCACCCCACTACCACCATCAGATTAGAGCCATAAGGGAGTCTAGACATCTACCACCCAACTACCACTATCAGATTAGAGCCATAAGGTAGACTAGACATCTACCACCCCACTACCACTATCAGATTAGAGCCATAAGGGAGTCTAGACATCTACTTCCCCACTACCACTATCAGATTAGAGCCATAAGGGAGACTAGACATCTACCACCCCACAACCACTATCAGATTAGAGCAAAAAGGGAGACTAGACATCTACCACTATCAGATTAGAGCCATAAGGGAGACTAGACATCTACCACCCCACTACAACTATCAGATTAGCGCCATAAGGGAGAATAGACATCTACCACCCCACTACCACTATCAGATTAGAGCCATAAGGGAGAATAGGCATCTACCACCCCACTACCACTATCAGATTAGAGCCATAAGGGAGTCTAGACATCTACCACACCACTACCACTATCAGATTAGAGCCATAAGGGAGTCTAGACATCTACTGCCCCACTACCACTATCAGATTAGAGCCATAAGGGAGTCTAGACATCTACCACCCCACAACCACTATCAGATTAGAGCAAAAAGGGAGACTAGACATCTACCACTATCAGATTAGAGCCATAGACATCTACTACCCCACTACCACTATCAGATTAGAGACATAAGGGAGACTAGACATCTACCACCCCACTACCACTATCAGATTAGAGCCAAAAGGGAGACTAGACATCTACCACCCCACTACCACTATCAGATTAGAGCCATAAGGGAAACTAGACATCTACCACACCACTACCACTATCAGATTAGAGCCATAAGGGAGACTAGACATCTACTGCCCCACTACCACTATCAGATTATAGCTATAAAGGAGAATAGACGTCTACCACCCTACTACCACTATCAGATTAGAGCCATAAGGGAGACTAGACATCTACCACCCCACTACCACTATCAGATTAGAGCCATAAGGGAGTCTAAACATCTACTGCCCCACTACCACTATCAGATTAGAGCCATAAGGGAGTCTAGACATCTACCAACCAACTACCACTATCAGATTAGAGCCATAAGGTAGACTAGACATCTACCACCCCACAACCACAATCAGATTAGAGCAATAAGGGAGACTAGACATCTACCACTATCAGATTAGAGCCATAAGGGAGTCTAGACATCTACCACCCCACTACCACTATCAGATTAGAGCCATAAGGGAGTCTAGACATCTACTACACCACTACCACTATCAGATTAGAGACATAAGGGAGACTAGACATCTACCACCCCACTACCACTATCAGATTAGAGCCATAAGGGAGTCTAAACATCTACTGCCCCACTACCACTATCAGATTAGAGTCATAAGGGAGACTAGACATCTTCCACCCCACTACCACTATCAGATTAGAGCCATAAGGGAGTCTAGACATCTACTGCCCCACTACCACTATCAGATTAGAGCCATAAGGGAGTCTAGACATCTACCACCCCACAACCACTATCAGATTAGAGCAAAAAGGGAGACTAGACATCTACCACTATCAGATTAGAGCCATAAGGGAGACTAGACATCTACCACCCCACTACCACTATCAGATTAGAGCCATAAGGGAGAATAGACATCTACTACCCCACTACCACTATCAGATTAGAGACATAAGGGAGACTAGACATCTACCACCCCACTACCACTATCAGATTAGAGCCAAAAGGGAGACTAGACATCTACCACCCCACTACCACAATCAGATTAGAGCCATAAGGGAAACTAGACATCTACCACACCACTACCACTATCAGATTAGAGCCATAAGGGAGACTAGACATCTACTGCCCCACTACCACTATCAGATTAGAGCTATAAAGGAGAATAGACGTCTACCACCCTACTACCACTATCAGATTAGAACCATAAGGGAGACAAGACATCTACCACCCCACTACCACTATCAGATTAGAGCCATAAGGGAGTCTAGACATCTACTGCCCCACTACCACTATCAGATTAGAGCCATAAGGGAGTCTAGACATCTACCAACCAACTACCACTATCAGATTAGAGCCATAAGGTAGACTAGACATCTACCACCCCACAACCACTATCAGATTAGAGCAATAAGGGAGACTAGACATCTACCACTATCAGATTAGAGCCATAAGGGAGTCTAGACATCTACTGCCCCACTACCACTATCAGATTAGAGTCATAAGGGAGACTAGACATCTTCCACCCCACTACCACTATCAGATTAGAGCCATAAGGGAGTCTAGACATCTACCACACCTCTACCACTATCAGATTAGAGCCATAAGGGAGTCTAGACATCTACTGCCCCACTACCACTATCAGATTAGAGCCATAAGGGAGACTAGACATCTACCACCCCACTACCACTATCAAATTAGAGCCATAAGGGAGTCTAGACATCTACTGCCCCACTACCACTATCAGATTTGAGCCATAAGGGAGTCTAGACATCTACCACACCACTACCACTATCAGATTAGAGCCATAAGGGAGTCTAAACATCTACTGCCCCACTACCACTATCAGATTAGAGCCATAAGGGAGACTAGACATCTACCACCCCACAACCACTATCAGATTAGAGCAAAAAGGGAGACTAGACATCTACCACTATCAGATTGGAGCCATAAGGGAGACTAGACATCTACCACCCCACTACCACTATCAGATTAGAGCCATAAGGGAGAATAGACATCTACCACCCCACTACCACTATCAGATTAGAGCCATAAGGGAGACTAGACATCTACCACCCCACTACCACTATCAGATTAGAGCCATAAGGGAGTCTAGACATCTACCACACCACTACCACTATCAGATTAGAGCCATAAGGGAGTCTAGACATCTACTGCCCCACTACCACTATCAGATTAGAGCCATAAGGGCGTCTAGACATCTACCACCCCACAACCACTATCAGATTAGAGCAAAAAGGGAGACTAGACATCTACCACTATCAGATTAGAGCCATAAGGGAGACTAGACATCTACCACCCCACTACCACTATCAGATTAGAGCCATAAGGGAGAATAGACATCTACTACCCCACTACCACTATCAGATTAGAGACATAAGGGAGACTAGACATCTACCACCCCACTACCACTATCAGATTAGAGACATAAGGGAGACTAGACATCTACCACCCCACTACCACTATCAGATTAGAGCCAAAAGGGAGACTAGACATCTACCACCCCACTACCACTATCAGATTAGAGCCAAAAGGGAAACTAGACATCTACCACCCCACTACCACTATCAGATTAGAGCCATAAGGGAGTCTAGACATCTACCACCCCACTACCACTATCAGATTAGAGCCATAAGGGAGACTAGACATCTACTGCCCCACTACCACTATCAGATTAGAGCTATAAAGGAGACTAGACATCTACCACCCCACTACCACTATCAGATTAGAGCCATAAGGTAGACTAGACATCTACCACCCCACAACCACTATCAGATTAGAGCCATAATTGAGAATATACATCTACCACCCCACTACCACTATCAGATTAGAGCCATAAGGGAGACTAGACATCTACCACCCCACTACCACTATCAGATTAGAGCCATAAGGGAGTCTAGACATCTACTGACCCACTACCACTATCAGATTAGAGCCATAAGGGAGTCTAGACATCTACCACCCCACAACCACTATCAGATTAGAGCAAAAAAGGGAGACTAGACATCTACCACTATCATATTAGAGCCATAAGGGAGACTAGACATCTACCACCCCACTACCACTATCAGATTAAAGCCATAAGGGAGAATAGACATCTACTACCCCACTACCACTATCAGATTAGAGACATAAGGGAGACTAGACATCTACCACCCCACTACCACTATCAGATTAGAGCCAAAAGGGAGACTAGACATCTACCACCCCACTACCACTATCAGATTAGAGCCAAAAGGGAAACTAGACATCTACCACCCCACTACCACTATCAGATTAGAGCCATAAGGGAGACTAGACATCTACTGCCCCACTACCACTATCAGATTAGAGCTATAAAGGAGAATAGACGTCTACCACCCTACTACCACTATCAGATTAGAGCCATAAGGGAGACTAGACATCTACCACCCCACTACCACTATCAGATTAGAGCCATAAGGGAGTTTAGACATCTACTGCCCCACTACCACTATCAGATTAGAGCCATAAGGGAGTCTAGACATCTACCAACCAACTACCACTATCAGATTAGAGCCATAAGGTAGACTAGACATCTACCACCCCACAACCACTATCAGATTAGAGCAATAAGGGAGTCTAGACATCTTCCACCCAACTACCACTATCAGATTAGAGCCATAAGGGAGTCTAGACATCTACCACCCCACTACCACTATCAGATTAGAGCCATAAGGGAGTCTAGACATCTACCACCCCACTACCACCATCAGATTAGAGCCATAAGGGAGTCTAGACATCTACTTCCCCACTACCACTATCAGATTAGAGCCATAAGGGAGACTAGACATCTACCACCCCACAACCACTATCAGATTAGAGCAAAAAGGGAGACTAGACATCTACCACTATCAGATTAGAGCCATAAGGGAGACTAGACATCTACCACCCCACTACCACTATCAGATTAGCGCCATAAGGGAGAATAGACATCTACCACCCCACTACCACTATCAGATTAGAGCCATAAGGGAGAATAGGCATCTACCACCCCACTACCACTATCAGATTAGAGCCATAAGGGAGTCTAGACATCTACTGACCCACTACCACTATCAGATTAGAGCCATAAGGGAGTCTAGACATCTACCACCCCACAACCACTATCAGATTAGAGCAAAAAAGGGAGACTAGACATCTACCACTATCATATTAGAGCCATAAGGGAGACTAGACATCTACCACCCCACTACCACTATCAGATTAGAGCCATAAGGGAGAATAGACATCTACTACCCCACTACCACTATCAGATTAGAGCCATAAGGGAGACTAGACATCTACTGCCCCACTACCACTATCAGATTATAGCTATAAAGGAGAATAGACGTCTACCACCCTACTACCACTATCAGATTAGAGCCATAAGGGAGACTAGACATCTACCACCCCACTACCACTATCAGATTAGAGCCATAAGGGAGTCTAAACATCTACTGCCCCACTACCACTATCAGATTAGAGCCATAAGGGAGTCTAGACATCTACCAACCAACTACCACTATCAGATTAGAGCCATAAGGTAGACTAGACATCTACCACCCCACAACCACAATCAGATTAGAGCAATAAGGGAGACTAGACATCTACCACTATCAGATTAGAGCCATAAGGGAGTCTAGACATCTACCACCCCACTACCACTATCAGATTAGAGCCATAAGGGAGTCTAGACATCTACCACCCAACTACCACTATCAGATTAGAGCCATAAAGTAGACTAGACATCTACCACCCCACTACCACTATCAGATTAGAGCAATAAGGGAGACTAGACATCTACCACTATCAAAGTAGAGCCATAAAGGAGACTAGACATCTACTACCCCACTACCACTATCAGATTAGAGCCATAAGGGAGAATAGACATCTACTACACCACTACCACTATCAGATTAGAGACATAAGGGAGACTAGATATCTACCACCCCACTACCACTATCAGATTAGAGCCATAAGGGAGTCTAAACATCTACTGCCCCACTACCACTATCAGATTAGAGCCATAAGGGAGACTACACATCTTCCACCCCACTACCACTATCAGATTAGAGCCATAAGGGAGTCTAGACATCTACCACACCACTATCAGATTAGAGCCAAAAGGGAGTCTAACCATCTTCTGCCCCACTACCACTATCAGATTAGAGTCATAAGGGAGACTAGACATCTACCACCCCACTACCACTATAAGATTAGAGCCATAAGGGAGACTAGACATCTACCACCCCACTACCACTATCAGATTAGAGCCATAAGGGAGTCTAGACATCTACTGCCCCACTACCACTATCAGATTAGAGCCATAAGGGAGTCTAGACATCAACCACCCGACTACCACTATCAGATTAGAGCAATAAGGGAGTCTAGACATCAACCACCCCACTGCCACTTTCAGATTAGAGCCATAAGGGAGTCTAGACATCTACCACCCAACTACCACTATCAGATTAGAGACATAAGGGAGACTAAACATCTACCTCCCCACTACCACTATCAGATTAGAGCCATAAGGGAGATTAGACATCTACTGCCCCACTACCACTATCAGATTAGAGCCATAAGGGATTCTAGACATCTACCACCCCACAACCACTATCAGATTAGAGCAAAAAGGGAGACTAGACATCTACCACTATCATATTAGAGCCATAAGGGAGACTAGACATCTACCACCCCACTACCACTATCAGATTAGAGCCATAAGGGAGAATAGACATCTACTACCCCACTACCACTATCAGATTAGAGACATAAGGGAGACTAGACATCTACCACCCCACTACCACTATCAGATTAGAGCCAAAAGGGAAACTAGACATCTACCACCCCACTACCACTATCAGATTAGAGCCATAAGGGAGACTAGACATCTACTGCCCCACTACCACTATCAGATTAGAGCTATAAAGGAGAATAGACGTCTACCACCCTACTACCACTATCAGATTAGAGCCATAAGGGAGCCTAGACATCTACCACCCCACTACCACTATCAGATTAGAGCCATAAGGGAGTTTAGACATCTACTGCCCCACTACCACTATCAGATTAGAGCCATAAGGGAGTCTAGACATCTACCAACCAACTACCACTATCAGATTAGAGCCATAAAGTAGACTAGACATCTACCACCCCACAACCACTATCAGATTAGAGCAATAAGGGAGACTAGACATCTACCACTATCAGATTAGAGCCATAAGGGAGTCTAGACATCTACCACCCCACTACCACCATCAGATTAGAGCCATAAGGGAGTCTAGACATCTACCACCCAACTACCACTATCAGATTAGAGCCATAAGGTAGACTAGACATCTACCACCCCACTACCACTATCAGATTAGAGCCAAAAGGGAAACTAGACATCTACCACCCCACTACCACTATCAGATTAGAGCCATAAGGGAGACTAGACATCTACTGCCCCACTACCACTATCAGATTAGAGCCATAAGGGAGACTACACATCTTCCACCCCACTACCACTATCAGATTAGAGCCATAAGGGAGTCTAGACATCTACCACACCACTATCAGATTAGAGCCAAAAGGGAGTCTAACCATCTTCTGCCCCACTACCACTATCAGATTAGAGTCATAAGGGAGACTAGACATCTACCACCCCACTACCACTATAAGATTAGAGCCATAAGGGAGACTAGACATCTACCACCCCACTACCACTATCAGATTAGAGCCATAAGGGAGTCTAGACATCTACTGCCCCACTACCACTATCAGATTAGAGCCATAAGGGAGTCTAGACATCAACCACCCGACTACCACTATCAGATTAGAGCAATAAGGGAGTCTAGACATCAACCACCCCACTGCCACTTTCAGATTAGAGCCATAAGGGAGTCTAGACATCTACCACCCAACTACCACTATCAGATTAGAGACATAAGGGAGACTAAACATCTACCTCCCCACTACCACTATCAGATTAGAGCCATAAGGGAGATTAGACATCTACTGCCCCACTACCACTATCAGATTAGAGCCATAAGGGATTCTAGACATCTACCACCCCACAACCACTATCAGATTAGAGCCAAAAGGGAAACTAGACATCTACCACCCCACTACCACTATCAGATTAGAGCCATAAGGGAGACTAGACATCTACTGCCCCACTACCACTATCAGATTAGAGCTATAAAGGAGAATAGACGTCTACCACCCTACTACCACTATCAGATTAGAGCCATAAGGGAGACTAGACATCTACCACCCCACTACCACTATCAGATTAGAGCCATAAGGGAGTTTAGACATCTACTGCCCCACTACCACTATCAGATTAGAGCCATAAGGGAGTCTAGACATCTACCAACCAACTACCACTATCAGATTAGAGCCATAAAGTAGACTAGACATCTACCACCCCACAACCACTATCAGATTAGAGCAATAAGGGAGACTAGACATCTACCACTATCAGATTAGAGCCATAAGGGAGTCTAGACATCTACCACCCCACTACCACCATCAGATTAGAGCCATAAGGGAGTCTAGACATCTACCACCCCACTACCACTATCAGATTAGAGCCATAAGGGAGTCTAGACATCTACTTCCCCACTACCACTATCAGATTAGAGCCATAAGGGAGACTAGACATCTACCACCCCACAACCACTATCAGATTAGAGCAAAAAGGGAGACTAGACATCTACCACTATCAGATTAGAGCCATAAGGGAGTCTAGACATCTACCACCCCACTACCACCATCAGATTAGAGCCATAAGGGAGTCGAGACATCTACCACCACTACCACTATCAGATTAGAGCCATAAGGGAGACTAGACATCTACCACCCCACTACCACTATCAGATTAGAGCCATAAGGGAGACTAGACATCTACCACCCCACAACCACTATCAGATTAGAGCAAAAAGGGAGACTAGACATCTACCACTATCAGATTAGAGCCATAAGGGAGACTAGACATCTACCACCCCACTACCACTATCAGATTAGCGCCATAAGGGAGAATAGACATCTACCACCCCACTACCACTATCAGATTAGAGCCATAAGGGAGAATAGGCATCTACCACCCCACTACCACTATCAGATTAGAGCCATAAGGGAGTCTAGACATCTACCACACCACTACCACTATCAGATTAGAGCCATAAGGGAGTCTAGACATCTACTGCCCCACTACCACTATCAGATTAGAGCCATAAGGGAGTCTAGACATCTACCACCCCACAACCACTATCAGATTAGAGCAAAAAGGGAGACTTGACATCTACCACTATCAGATTAGAGCCATAAGGGAGAATAGACATCTACTACCCCACTACCACTATCAGATTAGAGACATAAGGGAGACTAGACATCTACCACCCCACTACCACTATCAGATTAGAGCCAAAAGGGAGACTAGACATCTACCACCCCACTACCACTATCAGATTAGAGCCATAAGGGAAACTAGACATCTACCACACCACTACCACTATCAGATTAGAGCCATAAGGGAGACTAGACATCTACTGCCCCACTACCACTATCAGATTATAGCTATAAAGGAGAATAGACGTCTACCACCCTACTACCACTATCAGATTAGAGCCATAAGGGAGACTAGACATCTACCACCCCACTACCACTATCAGATTAGAGCCATAAGGGAGTCTAAACATCTACTGCCCCACTACCACTATCAGATTAGAGCCATAAGGGAGTCTAGACATCTACCAACCAACTACCACTATCAGATTAGAGCCATAAGGTAGACTAGACATCTACCACCCCACAACCACAATCAGATTAGAGCAATAAGGGAGACTAGACATCTACCACTATCAGATTAGAGCCATAAGGGAGTCTAGACATCTACCACCCCACTACCACTATCAGATTAGAGCCATAAGGGAGTCTAGACATCTACTACACCACTACCACTATCAGATTAGAGACATAAGGGAGACTAGACATCTACCACCCCACTACCACTATCAGATTAGAGCCATAAGGGAGTCTAAACATCTACTGCCCCACTACCACTATCAGATTAGAGTCATAAGGGAGACTAGACATCTTCCACCCCACTACCACTTATCAGATTAGAGCCATAAGGGAGTCTAGACATCTACCACACCACTATCAGATTAGAGCCATAAGGGAGTCTAACCATCTACTGCCCCACTACAACTATCAGATTAGAGTCATAAGGGAGACTAGACATCTACCACCCCACTACCACTATAAGATTAGAGCCATAAGGGAGACTAGACATCTACCACCCCACTACCACTATCAGATTAGAGCCATAAGGGAGTCTAGACATCTACTGCCCCACTACCACTATCAGATTAGAGCCATAAGGGAGTCTAGACATCAACCACCCGACTACCACTATCAGATTAGAGCAATAAGGGAGTCTAGACATCAACCACCCCACTACCACTTTCAGATTAGAGCCATAAGGGAGTCTAGACATCTACCACCCAACTACCACTATCAGATTAGAGACATAAGGGAGACTAAACATCTACCTCCCCACTACCACTATCAGATTAGAGCCATAAGGGAGAATAGACATCTACTGCCCCACTACCACTATCAGATTAGAGCCATAAGGGAGTCTAGACATCTACCAACCAACTACCACTATCAGATTAGAGCCATAAGGGAGATTAGACATCTACTGCCCCACTACCACTATCAGATTAGAGCCATAAGGGAGTCTAGACATCTACCAACCAACTACCACTATCAGATTAGAGCCCTAAGGTAGACTAGACATCTACCACCCCACAACCACTATCAGATTAGAGCAATAAGGGAGACTAGACATCTACCACTATCAGATTAGAGCCATAAGGGAGTCTAGACATCTACCACCCAACTACCACTATCAGATTAGAGCCATAAGGTAGACTAGACATCTACCACCTCACTACCACTATCAGATTAGAGCCATAAGGGAGTCTAGACATCTACTTCCCCACTACCACTATCAGATTAGAGCCATAAGGGAGTCTAGACATCTACCACCCCACAACCACTATCAGATTAGAGCAATAAGGGAGACTAGACATCTACCACTATCAGATTAGAGCCATAAGGGAGTCTAGACATCTACCACCCCACTACCACTATCAGATTAGAGCCATAAGGGAGTCTAGACATCTACTACACCACTACCACTATCAGATTAGAGACATAAGGGAGACTAGACATCTACCACCCCACTACCACTATCAGATTAGAGCCATAAGGGAGTCTAAACATCTACTGCCCCACTACCACTATCAGATTAGAGTCATAAGGGAGACTAGACATCTTCCACCCCACTACCACTTATCAGATTAGAGCCATAAGGGAGTCTAGACATCTACCACACCACTATCAGATTAGAGCCATAAGGGAGTCTAACCATCTACTGCCCCACTACCACTATCAGATTAGAGTCATAAGGGAGACTAGACATCTACCACCCCACTACCACTATAAGATTAGAGCCATAAGGGAGACTAGACATCTACCACCCCACTACCACTATCAGATTAGAGCCATAAGGGAGTCTAGACATCTACTGCCCCACTACCACTATCAGATTAGAGCCATAAGGGAGTCTAGACATCAACCACCCGACTACCACTATCAGATTAGAGCAATAAGGGAGTCTAGACATCAACCACCCCACTACCACTTTCAGATTAGAGCCATAAGGGAGTCTAGACATCTACCACCCAACTACCACTATCAGATTAGAGACATAAGGGAGACTAAACATCTACCTCCCCACTACCACTATCAGATTAGAGCCATAAGGGAGAATAGACATCTACTGCCCCACTACCACTATCAGATTAGAGCCATAAGGGAGTCTAGACATCTACCAACCAACTACCACTATCAGATTAGAGCCATAAGGGAGATTAGACATCTACTGCCCCACTACCACTATCAGATTAGAGCCATAAGGGAGTCTAGACATCTACCAACCAACTACCACTATCAGATTAGAGCCCTAAGGTAGACTAGACATCTACCACCCCACAACCACTATCAGATTAGAGCAATAAGGGAGACTAGACATCTACCACTATCAGATTAGAGCCATAAGGGAGTCTAGACATCTACCACCCAACTACCACTATCAGATTAGAGCCATAAGGTAGACTAGACATCTACCACCTCACTACCACTATCAGATTAGAGCCATAAGGGAGTCTAGACATCTACTTCCCCACTACCACTATCAGATTAGAGCCATAAGGGAGTCTAGACATCTACCACCCCACAACCACTATCAGATTAGAGCCATAAGGGAGACTAGACATCTACTGCCCCACTACCACTATCAGATTAGAGCTATAAAGGAGAATAGACGTCTACCACCCTACTACCACTATCAGATTAGAGCCATAAGGGAGACTAGACATCTACCACCCCACTACCACTATCAGATTAGAGCCATAAGGGAGTTTAGACATCTACTGCCCCACTACCACTATCAGATTAGAGCCATAAGGGAGTCTAGACATCTACCACCCCACTACCACCATCAGATTAGAGCCATAAGGGAGTCTAGACATCTACCACCCCACTACCACTATCAGATTAGAGCCATAAGGGAGTCTAGACATCTACTTCCCCACTACCACTATCAGATTAGAGCCATAAGGGAGACTAGACATCTACCACCCCACAACCACTATCAGATTAGAGCAAAAAGGGAGACTAGACATCTACCACTATCAGATTAGAGCCATAAGGGAGTCTAGACATCTACCACCCCACTACCACCATCAGATTAGAGCCATAAGGGAGTCGAGACATCTACCACCCCACTACCACTATCAGATTAGAGCCATAAGGGAGTCTAGACATCTACTTCCCCACTACCACTATCAGATTAGAGCCATAAGGGAGACTAGACATCTACCACCCCACAACCACTATCAGATTAGAGCAAAAAGGGAGACTAGACATCTACCACTATCAGATTAGAGCCATAAGGGAGACTAGACATCTACCACCCCACTACCACTATCAGATTAGAGCCATAAAGTAGACTAGACATCTACCACCCCACAACCACTATCAGATTAGAGCAATAAGGGAGACTAGACATCTACCACTATCAGATTAGAGCCATAAGGGAGACTAGACATCTACCACCCCACTACCACCATCAGATTAGAGCCATAAGGGAGTCTAGACATCTACCACCCCACTACCACTATCAGATTAGAGCCATAAGGGAGTCTAGACATCTACTTCCCCACTACCACTATCAGATTAGAGCCATAAGGGAGACTAGACATCTACCACCCCACAACCACTATCAGATTAGAGCAAAAAGGGAGACTAGACATCTACCACTATCAGATTAGAGCCATAAGGGAGTCTAGACATCTACCACCCCACTACCACCATCAGATTAGAGCCATAAGGGAGTCGAGACATCTACCACCCCACTACCACTATCAGATTAGAGCCATAAGGGAGTCTAGACATCTACTTCCCCACTACCACTATCAGATTAGAGCCATAAGGGAGACTAGACATCTACCACCCCACAACCACTATCAGATTAGAGCAAAAAGGGAGACTAGACATCTACCACTATCAGATTAGAGCCATAAGGGAGACTAGACATCTACCACCCCACTACCACTATCAGATTAGCGCCATAAGGGAGAATAGACATCTACCACCCCACTACCACTATCAGATTAGAGCCATAAGGGAGAATAGGCATCTACCACCCCACTACCACTATCAGATTAGAGCCATAAGGGAGTCTAGACATCTACCACACCACTACCACTATCAGATTAGAGCCATAAGGGAGTCTAGACATCTACTGCCCCACTACCACTATCAGATTAGAGCCATAAGGGAGTCTAGACATCTACCACCCCACAACCACTATCAGATTAGAGCAAAAAGGGAGACTTGACATCTACCACTATCAGATTAGAACCATAAGGGAGAATAGACATCTACTACCCCACTACCACTATCAGATTAGAGACATAAGGGAGACTAGACATCTACCACCCCACTACCACTATCAGATTAGAGCCAAAAGGGAGACTAGACATCTACCACCCCACTACCACTATCAGATTAGAGCCATAAGGGAAACTAGACATCTACCACACCACTACCACTATCAGATTAGAGCCATAAGGGAGACTAGACATCTACTGCCCCACTACCACTATCAGATTATAGCTATAAAGGAGAATAGACGTCTACCACCCTACTACCACTATCAGATTAGAGCCATAAGGGAGACTAGACATCTACCACCCCACTACCACTATCAGATTAGAGCCATAAGGGAGTCTAAACATCTACTGCCCCACTACCACTATCAGATTAGAGCCATAAGGGAGTCTAGACATCTACCAACCAACTACCACTATCAGATTAGAGCCATAAGGTAGACTAGACATCTACCACCCCACAACCACAATCAGATTAGAGCAATAAGGGAGACTAGACATCTACCACTATCAGATTAGAGCCATAAGGGAGTCTAGACATCTACCACCCCACTACCACTATCAGATTAGAGCCATAAGGGAGTCTAGACATCTACTACACCACTACCACTATCAGATTAGAGACATAAGGGAGACTAGACATCTACCACCCCACTACCACTATCAGATTAGAGCCATAAGGGAGTCTAGACATCTACTGCCCCACTACCACTATCAGATTAGAGTCATAAGGGAGACTAGACATCTTCCACCCCACTACCACTTATCAGATTAGAGCCATAAGGGAGTCTAGACATCTACCACACCACTATCAGATTAGAGCCATAAGGGAGTCTAACCATCTACTGCCCCACTACAACTATCAGATTAGAGTCATAAGGGAGACTAGACATCTACCACCCCACTACCACTATAAGATTAGAGCCACAAGGGAGACTAGACATCTACCACCCCACTACCACTATCAGATTAGAGCCATAAGGGAGTCTAGACATCTACTGCCCCACTACCACTATCAGATTAGAGCCATAAGGGAGTCTAGACATCAACCACCCGACTACCACTATCAGATTAGAGCAATAAGGGAGTCTAGACATCAACCACCCCACTACCACTTTCAGATTAGAGCCATAAGGGAGTCTAGACATCTACCACCAACTACCACTATCAGATTAGAGACATAAGGGAGACTAAACATCTACCTCCCCACTACCACTATCAGATTAGAGCCATAAGGGAGAATAGACATCTACTGCCCCACTACCACTATCAGATTAGAGCCATAAGGGAGTCTAGACATCTACCAACCAACTACCACTATCAGATTAGAGCCATAAAGTAGACTAGACATCTACCACCCCACAACCACTATCAGATTAGAGCAATAAGGGAGACTAGACATCTACCACTATCAGATTAGAGCCATAAGGGAGTCTAGACATCTACCACCCCACTACCACTATCAGATTAGAGCCATAAGGGAGTCGAGACATCTACCACCCCACTACCACTATCAGATTAGAGCCATAAGGGAGTCTAGACATCTACTTCCCCACTACCACTATCAGATTAGAGCCATAAGGGAGACTAGACATCTACCACCCCACAACCACTATCAGATTAGAGCAAAAAGGGAGACTAGACATCTACCACTATCAGATTAGAGCCATAAGGGAGACTAGACATCTACCACCCCACTACCACTATCAGATTAGCGCCATAAGGGAGAATAGACATCTACCACCCCACTACCACTATCAGATTAGAGCCATAAGGGAGAATAGGCATCTACCACCCCACTACCACTATCAGATTAGAGCCATAAGGGAGTCTAGACATCTACCACACCACTACCACTATCAGATTAGAGCCATAAGGGAGTCTAGACATCTACTGCCCCACTACCACTATCAGATTAGAGCCATAAGGGAGTCTAGACATCTACCACCCCACAACCACTATCAGATTAGAGCAAAAAGGGAGACTTGACATCTACCACTATCAGATTAGAACCATAAGGGTGAATAGACATCTACTACCCCACTACCACTATCAGATTAGAGACATAAGGGAGACTAGACATCTACCACCCCACTACCACTATCAGATTAGAGCCAAAAGGGAGACTAGACATCTACCACCCCACTACCACTATCAGATTAGAGCCATAAGGGAAACTAGACATCTACCACACCACTACCACTATCAGATTAGAGCCATAAGGGAGACTAGACATCTACTGCCCCACTACCACTATCAGATTATAGCTATAAAGGAGAATAGACGTCTACCACCCTACTACCACTATCAGATTAGAGCCATAAGGGAGACTAGACATCTACCACCCCACTACCACTATCAGATTAGAGCCATAAGGGAGTCTAAACATCTACTGCCCCACTACCACTATCAGATTAGAGCCATAAGGGAGTCTAGACATCTACCAACCAACTACCACTATCAGATTAGAGCCATAAGGTAGACTAGACATCTACCACCCCACAACCACAATCAGATTAGAGCAATAAGGGAGACTAGACATCTACCACTATCAGATTAGAGCCATAAGGGAGTCTAGACATCTACCACCCCACTACCACTATCAGATTAGAGCCATAAGGGAGTCTAGACATCTACTACACCACTACCACTATCAGATTAGAGACATAAGGGAGACTAGACATCTACCACCCCACTACCACTATCAGATTAGAGCCATAAGGGAGTCTAGACATCTACTGCCCCACTACCACTATCAGATTAGAGTCATAAGGGAGACTAGACATCTTCCACCCCACTACCACTTATCAGATTAGAGCCATAAGGGAGTCTAGACATCTACCACACCACTATCAGATTAGAGCCATAAGGGAGTCTAACCATCTACTGCCCCACTACAACTATCAGATTAGAGTCATAAGGGAGACTAGACATCTACCACCCCACTACCACTATAAGATTAGAGCCACAAGGGAGACTAGACATCTACCACCCCACTACCACTATCAGATTAGAGCCATAAGGGAGTCTAGACATCTACTGCCCCACTACCACTATCAGATTAGAGCCATAAGGGAGTCTAGACATCAACCACCCGACTACCACTATCAGATTAGAGCAATAAGGGAGTCTAGACATCAACCACCCCACTACCACTTTCAGATTAGAGCCATAAGGGAGTCTAGACATCTACCACCCAACTACCACTATCAGATTAGAGACATAAGGGAGACTAAACATCTACCTCCCCACTACCACTATCAGATTAGAGCCATAAGGGAGAATAGACATCTACTGCCCCACTACCACTATCAGATTAGAGCCATAAGGGAGTCTAGACATCTACCAACCAACTACCACTATCAGATTAGAGCCATAAGGTAGACTAGACATCTACCACCCCACAACCACTATCAGATTAGAGCAATAAGGGAGACTAGACATCTACCACTATCAGATTAGAGCCATAAGGGAGTCTAGACATCTACCACCCAACTACCACTATCAGATTAGAGCCATAAGGTAGACTAGACATCTACCACCTCACTACCACTATCAGATTAGAGCCATAAGGGAGTCTAGACATCTACTTCCCCACTACCACTATCAGATTAGAGCCATAAGGGAGTCTAGACATCTACCACCCCACAACCACTATCAGATTAGAGCAAAAAGGGAGACTAGACATCTACCACTATCAGATTAGAGCCATAAGGGAGACTAGACATCTACCACCCCACTACCACTATCAGATTAGAGCCATAAGGGAGAATAGACATCTACCACCCCACTACCACTATCAGATTAGAGCCATAAGGGAGACTAGACATCTACCACCCCACTACCACTATCAGATTAGAGCCATAAGGGAGACTAGACATCTACCACCCCACTACCACTATCAGATTAGAGCCATAAGGGAGACTAGACATCTACCACCCCACAACCACTATCAGATTAGAGCAAAAAGGGAGACTAGACATCTACCACTATCAGATTAGAGCCATAAGGGAGACTAAACATCTACCACCCCACTACCACTATCAGATTAGAGCCATAAGGGAGAATAGACATCTACTACCCCACTACCACTATCAGATTAGAGACATAAGGGAAACTAGACATCTACCACACCACTACCACTATCAGATTAGAGCCATAAGGGAGACTAGACATCTACTGCCCCACTACCACTATCAGATTAGAGCCATAAGGGAGTCTAAACATCTACTGCCCCACTACCACTATCAGATTAGAGCCATAAGGGAGTCTAGACATCTACCAACCAACTACCACTATCAGATTAGAGCCATAAGGTAGACTAGACATCTACCACCCCACAACCACTATCAGATTAGAGCAATAAGGGAGACTAGACATCTACCACTATCAGATTAGAGCCATAAGGGAGACTAGACATCTACCACCCCACTACCACTATCAGATTAGAGCCATAAGGGAGTCTAAACATCTACTGCCCCACTACCACTATCAGATTAGAGCCATAAGGGAGTCTAGACATCTACCAACCAACTACCACTATCAGATTAGAGCCATAAGGGAGACTAGACATCTACTGCCCCACTACCACTATCAGATTAGAGCTATAAAGGAGAATAGACGTCTACCACCCTACTACCACTATCAGATTAGAGCCATAAGGGAGACTAGACATCTACCACCCCACTACCACTATCAGATTAGAGCCATAAGGGAGTCTAAACATCTACTGCCCCACTACCACTATCAGATTAGAGCCATAAGGTAGACTAGACATCTACCACCCCACTACCACTATCAGATTAGAGCAATAAGGGAGACTAGACATCTACCACTATCAAAGTAGAGCCATAAAGGAGACTAGACATCTACCACCCCACTACCACTATCAGATTAGAGCCATAAGGGAGAATAGACATCTACTACACCACTACCACTATCAGATTAGAGACATAAGGGAGACTAGACATCTACCACCCCACTACCACTATCAGATTAGAGCCATAAGGGAGTCTAAACATCTACTGCCCCACTACCACTATCAGATTAGTCATAAGGGAGACTAGACATCTTCCACCCCACTACCACTATCAGATTAGAGCCATAAGGGAGTCTAGACATCTACCACACCACTATCAGATTAGAGCCATAAGGGAGTCTAACCATCTACTGCCCCACTACCACTATCAGATTAGAGTCATAAGGGAGACTAGACATCTACCACCCCACTACCACTATAAGATTAGAGCCATAAGGGAGTCTAGACATCTACCACACCACTACCACTATCAGATTAGAGCCATAAGGGAGTCTAGACATCTACTGCCCCACTACCACTATCAGATTAGAGCCATAAGGGAGTCTAGACATCTACCACCCCACAACCACTATCAGATTAGAGCAAAAAGGGAGACTTGACATCTACCACTATCAGATTAGAGCCATAAGGGAGAATAGACATCTACTACCCCACTACCACTATCAGATTAGAGACATAAGGGAGACTAGACATCTACCACCCCACTACCACTATCAGATTAGAGCCAAAAGGGAGACTAGACATCTACCACCCCACTACCACTATCAGATTAGAGCCATAAGGGAAACTAGACATCTACCACACCACTACCACTATCAGATTAGAGCCATAAGGGAGACTAGACATCTACTGCCCCACTACCACTATCAGATTATAGCTATAAAGGAGAATAGACGTCTACCACCCTACTACCACTATCAGATTAGAGCCATAAGGGAGACTAGACATCTACCACCCCACTACAACTATCAGATTAGAGCCATAAGGGAGTCTAAACATCTACTGCCCCACTACCACTATCAGATTAGAGCCATAAGGGAGTCTAGACATCTACCAACCAACTACCACTATCAGATTAGAGCCATAAGGTAGACTAGACATCTACCACCCCACAACCACAATCAGATTAGAGCAATAAGGGAGACTAGACATCTACCACTATCAGATTAGAGCCAAAAGGGAGTCTAGACATCTACCACCCCACTACCACTATCAGATTAGAGCCATAAGGGAGTCTAGACATCTACTACACCACTACCACTATCAGATTAGAGACATAAGGGAGACTAGACATCTACCACCCCACTACCACTATCAGATTAGAGCCATAAGGGAGTCTAAACATCTACTGCCCCACTACCACTATCAGATTAGAGTCATAAGGGAGACTAGACATCTTCCACCCCACTACCACTTATCAGATTAGAGCCATAAGGGAGTCTAGACATCTACCACACCACTATCAGATTAGAGCCATAAGGGAGTCTAACCATCTACTGCCCCACTACCACTATCAGATTAGAGTCATAAGGGAGACTAGACATCTACCACCCCACTACCACTATAAGATTAGAGCCACAAGGGAGACTAGACATCTACCACCCCACTACCACTATCAGATTAGAGCCATAAGGGAGTCTAGACATCTACTGCCCCACTACCACTATCAGATTAGAGCCATAAGGGAGTCTAGACATCAACCACCCGACTACCACTATCAGATTAGAGCAATAAGGGAGTCTAGACATCAACCACCCCACTACCACTTTCAGATTAGAGCCATAAGGGAGTCTAGACATCTACCACCCAACTACCACTATCAGATTAGAGACATAAGGGAGACTAAACATCTACCTCCCCACTACCACTATCAGATTAGAGCCATAAGGGAGAATAGACATCTACTGCCCCACTACCACTATCAGATTAGAGCCATAAGGGAGTCTAGACATCTACCAACCAACTACCACTATCAGATTAGAGCCATAAGGGAGATTAGACATCTACTGCCCCACTACCACTATCAGATTAGAGCCATAAGGGAGTCTAGACATCTACCAACCAACTACCACTATCAGATTAGAGCCCTAAGGTAGACTAGACATCTACCACCCCACAACCACTATCAGATTAGAGCAATAAGGGAGACTAGACATCTACCACTATCAGATTAGAGCCATAAGGGAGTCTAGACATCTACCACCCAACTACCACTATCAGATTAGAGCCATAAGGTAGACTAGACATCTACCACCTCACTACCACTATCAGATTAGAGCCATAAGGGAGTCTAGACATCTACTTCCCCACTACCACTATCACATTAGAGCCATAAGGGAGTCTAGACATCTACCACCCCACAACCACTATCAGATTAGAGCAAAAAGGGAGACTAGACATCTACCACTATCAGATTAGAGCCATAAGGGAGACTAGACATCTACCACCCCACTACCACTATCAGATTAGAGCCATAAGGGAGAATAGACATCTACCACCCCACTACCACTATCAGATTAGAGCCATAAGGGAGACTAGACATCTACCACCCCACTACCACTATCAGATTAGAGCCATAAGGGAGTCTAGACATCTACCACACCACTACCACTATCAGATTGGAGCCATAAAGGAGTCTAGACATCTACTGCCCCACAACCACTATCAGATTAGAGCAAAAAGGGAGACTAGACATCTACCACTATCAGATTAGAGCCATAAGGGAGACTAGACATCTACCACCCCACTACCACTATCAGATTAGAGCCATAAGGGAGAATATACATCTACTACCCCACTACCACTATCAGATTAGAGACATAAGGGAGACTAGACATCTACCACCCCACTACCACTATCAGATTAGAGCCAAAAGGGAGACTAGACATCTACCACCCCACTACCACTATCAGATTAGAGCCATAAGGGAGACTAGACATCTACTGCCCCACTACCACTATCAGATTAGAGCCATAAGGGAGACTAGACATCTACCACCCCACTACCACTATCAGATTAGAGCCATAAGGTAGACTAGACATCTACCACCCCACAACCACTATCAGATTAGAGCAATAAGGGAGACTAGACATCTACCACTATCAGATTAGAGCCATAAGGGAGTCTAGACATCTACCACCCAACTACCACTATCAGATTAGAGCCATAAGGTAGACTAGACATCTACCACCTCACTACCACTATCAGATTAGAGCCATAAGGGAGTCTAGACATCTACTGCCCCACTACCACTATCAGATTAGAGCCATAAGGGAGTCTAGACATCTACCACCCCACAACCACTATCAGATTAGAGCAAAAAGGGAGACTAGACATCTACCACTATCAGATTAGAGCCATAAGGGAGACTAGACATCTACCACCCCACTACCACTATCAGATTAGAGCCATAAGGGAGAATAGACATCTACCACCCCACTACCACTATCAGATTAGAGCCATAAGGGAGAATAGACATCTACCACCCCACTACCACTATCAGATTAGAGCCATAAGGGAGTCTAGACATCTACCACACCACTACCACTATCAGATTAGAGCCATAAGGGAGACTAGACATCTACCACCCCACTACCACTATCAGATTAGAGCCATAAGGGAGAATATACATCTACTACCCCACTACCACTATCAGATTAGAGACATAAGGGAGACTAGACATCTACCACCCCACTACCACTATCAGATTAGAGCCAAAAGGGAGACTAGACATCTACCACCCCACTACCACTATCAGATTAGAGCCATAAGGGAGTCTAGACATCTACCACCCCACAACCACTATCAGATTAGAGCAAAAAGGGAGACTAGACATCTACCACTATCAGATTAGAGCCATAAGGGAGACTAGACATCTACCACCCCACTACCACTATCAGATTAGAGCCATAAGGGAGAATAGACATCTACTACCCCACTACCACTATCAGATTAGAGACATAAGGGAAACTAGACATCTACCACACCACTACCACTATCAGATTAGAGCCATAAGGGAGACTAGACATCTACTGCCCCACTACCACTATCAGATTAGAGCTATAAAGGAGAATAGACGTCTACCACCCTACTACCACTATCAGATTAGAGCCATAAGGGAGACTAGACATCTACCACCCCACTACCACTATCAGATTAGAGCCATAAGGGAGTCTAAACATCTACTGCCCCACTACCACTATCAGATTAGAGCCATAAGGGAGTCTAGACATCTACCAACCAACTACCACTATCAGATTAGAGCCATAAGGTAGACTAGACATCTACCACCCCACAACCACTATCAGATTAGAGCAATAAGGGAGACTAGACATCTACCACTATCAGATTAGAGCCATAAGGGAGACTAGACATCTACCACCCCACTACCACTATCAGATTAGAGCCATAAGGGAGTCTAAACATCTACTGCCCCACTACCACTATCAGATTAGAGCCATAAGGGAGTCTAGACATCTACCAACCAACTACCACTATCAGATTAGAGCCATAAGGTAGACTAGACATCTACCACCCCACAACCACAATCAGATTAGAGCAATAAGGGAGACTAGACATCTACCACTATCAGATTAGAGCCATAAGGGAGTCTAGACATCTACCACCCCACTACCACTATCAGATTAGAGCCATAAGGGAGTCTAGACATCTACCACCCAACTACCACTATCAGATTAGAGCCATAAGGTAGACTAGACATCTACCACCCCACTACCACTATCAGATTAGAGCAATAAGGGAGACTAGACATCTACCACTATCAAAGTAGAGCCATAAAGGAGACAAGACATCTACCACCCCACTACCACTATCAGATTAGAGCCATAAGGGAGAATAGACATCTACTACACCACTACCACTATCAGATTAGAGACATAAGGGAGACTAGACATCTACCACCCCACTACCACTATCAGATTAGAGCCATAAGGGAGTCTAACCATCTACTGCCCCACTACCACTATCAGATTAGAGTCATAAGGGAGACTAGACATCTACCACCCCACTACCACTATAAGATTAGAGCCACAAGGGAGACTAGACATCTACCACCCCACTACCACTATCAGATTAGAGCCATAAGGGAGTCTAGACATCTACTGCCCCACTACCACTATCAGATTAGAGCCATAAGGGAGTCTAGACATCAACCACCCGACTACCACTATCAGATTAGAGCAATAAGGGAGTCTAGACATCAACCACCCCACTACCACTTTCAGATTAGAGCCATAAGGGAGTCTAGACATCTACCACCCAACTACCACTATCAGATTAGAGACATAAGGGAGACTAGACATCTACCTCCCCACTACCACTATCAGATTAGAGCCATAAGGGAGAATAGACATCTACTGCCCCACTACCACTATCAGATTAGAGCCATAAGGGAGTCTAGACATCTACCAACCAACTACCACTATCAGATTAGAGCCATAAGGGAGACTAGACATCTACCACCCCACTACCACTATCAGATTAGAGCCATAAGGGAGACTAGACATCTACCACCCCACTACCACTATCAGATTAGAGCCCTAAGGTAGACTAGACATCTACCACCCCACAACCACTATCAGATTAGAGCAATAAGGGAGACTAGACATCTACCACTATCAGATTAGAGCCATAAGGGAGTCTAGACATCTACCACCCAACTACCACTATCAGATTAGAGCCATAAGGTAGACTAGACATCTACCACCTCACTACCACTATCAGATTAGAGCCATAAGGGAGTCTAGACATCTACTTCCCCACTACCACTATCACATTAGAGCCATAAGGGAGTCTAGACATCTACCACCCCACAACCACTATCAGATTAGAGCAAAAAGGGAGACTAGACATCTACCACTATCAGATTAGAGCCATAAGGGAGACTAGACATCTACCACCCCACTACCACTATCAGATTAGAGCCATAAGGGAGAATAGACATCTACCACCCCACTACCACTATCAGATTAGAGCCATAAGGGAGACTAGACATCTACCACCCCACTACCACTATCAGATTAGAGCCATAAGGGAGTCTAGACATCTACCACACCACTACCACTATCAGATTGGAGCCATAAAGGAGTCTAGACATCTACTGCCCCACAACCACTATCAGATTAGAGCAAAAAGGGAGACTAGACATCTACCACTATCAGATTAGAGCCATAAGGGAGACTAGACATCTACCACCCCACTACCACTATCAGATTAGAGCCATAAGGGAGAATATACATCTACTACCCCACTACCACTATCAGATTAGAGACATAAGGGAGACTAGACATCTACCACCCCACTACCACTATCAGATTAGAGCCAAAAGGGAGACTAGACATCTACCACCCCACTACCACTATCAGATTAGAGCCATAAGGGAGACTAGACATCTACCACCCCACTACCACTATCAGATTAGAGCCATAAGGGAGACTAGACATCTACCACCCCACTACCACTATCAGATTAGAGCCCTAAGGGAGACTAGACATCTACCACCCCACAACCACTATCAGATTAGAGCAATAAGGGAGACTAGACATCTACCACTATCAGATTAGAGCCATAAGGGAGACTAGACATCTACCACCCAACTACCACTATCAGATTAGAGCCATAAGGTAGACTAGACATCTACCACCTCACTACCACTATCAGATTAGAGCCATAAGGGAGTCTAGACATCTACTTCCCCACTACCACTATCAGATTAGAGCCATAAGGGAGTCTAGACATCTACCACCCCACAACCACTATCAGATTAGAGCAAAAAGGGAGACTAGACATCTACCACTATCAGATTAGAGCCATAAGGGAGACTAGACATCTACCACCCCACTACCACTATCAGATTAGAGCCATAAGGGAGAATAGACATCTACCACCCCACTACCACTATCAGATTAGAGCCATAAGGGAGTCTAGACATCTACCACACCACTACCACTATCAGATTGGAGCCATAAAGGAGTCTAGACATCTACTGCCCCACAACCACTATCAGATTAGAGCAAAAAGGGAGACTAGACATCTACCACTATCAGATTAGAGCCATAAGGGAGACTAGACATCTACCACCCCACTACCACTATCAGATTAGAGCCATAAGGGAGAATATACATCTACTACCCCACTACCACTATCAGATTAGAGACATAAGGGAGACTAGACATCTACCACCCCACTACCACTATCAGATTAGAGCCAAAAGGGAGACTAGACATCTACCACCCCACTACCACTATCAGATTAGAGCCATAAGGGAGTCTAGACATCTACCACCCCACAACCACTATCAGATTAGAGCAAAAAGGGAGACTAGACATCTACCACTATCAGATTAGAGCCATAAGGGAGACTAAACATCTACCACCCCACTACCACTATCAGATTAGAGCCATAAGGGAGAATAGACATCTACTACCCCACTACCACTATCAGATTAGAGACATAAGGGAAACTAGACATCTACCACACCACTACCACTATCAGATTAGAGCCATAAGGGAGACTAGACATCTACTGCCCCACTACCACTATCAGATTAGAGCTATAAAGGAGAATAGACGTCTACCACCCTACTACCACTATCAGATTAGAGCCATAAGGGAGACTAGACATCTACCACCCCACTACCACTATCAGATTAGAGCCATAAGGGAGTCTAAACATCTACTGCCCCACTACCACTATCAGATTAGAGCCATAAGGGAGTCTAGACATCTACCAACCAACTACCACTATCAGATTAGAGCCATAAGGTAGACTAGACATCTACCACCCCACAACCACTATCAGATTAGAGCAATAAGGGAGACTAGACATCTACCACTATCAGATTAGAGCCATAAGGGAGACTAGACATCTACCACCCCACTACCACTATCAGATTAGAGCCATAAGGGAGTCTAAACATCTACTGCCCCACTACCACTATCAGATTAGAGCCATAAGGGAGTCTAGACATCTACCAACCAACTACCACTATCAGATTAGAGCCATAAGGTAGACTAGACATCTACCACCCCACAACCACAATCAGATTAGAGCAATAAGGGAGACTAGACATCTACCACTATCAGATTAGAGCCATAAGGGAGTCTAGACATCTACCACCCCACTACCACTATCAGATTAGAGCCATAAGGGAGTCTAGACATCTACCACCCAACTACCACTATCAGATTAGAGCCATAAGGTAGACTAGACATCTACCACCCCACTACCACTATCAGATTAGAGCAATAAGGGAGACTAGACATCTACCACTATCAAAGTAGAGCCATAAAGGAGACTAGACATCTACCACCCCACTACCACTATCAGATTAGAGCCATAAGGGAGAATAGACATCTACTACACCACTACCACTATCAGATTAGAGACATAAGGGAGACTAGACATCTACCACCCCACTACCACTATCAGATTAGAGCCATAAGGGAGTCTAAACATCTACTGCCCCACTACCACTATCAGATTAGTCATAAGGGAGACTAGACATCTTCCACCCCACTACCACTATCAGATTAGAGCCATAAGGGAGTCTAGACATCTACCACACCACTATCAGATTAGAGCCATAAGGGAGTCTAACCATCTACTGCCCCACTACCACTATCAGATTAGAGTCATAAGGGAGACTAGACATCTACCACCCCACTACCACTATAAGATTAGAGCCATAAGGGAGACTAGACATCTACCACCCCACTACCACTATCAGATTAGAGCCATAAGGGAGATTAGACATCTACTGCCCCACTACCACTATCAGATTAGAGCCATAAGGGAGTCTAGACATCTACCAACCAACTACCACTATCAGATTAGAGCCATAAGGTAGACTAGACATCTACCACCCCACAACCACTATCAGATTAGAGCAATAAGGGAGACTAGACATCTACCACTATCAGATTAGAGCCATAAGGGAGTCTAGACATCTACCACCCAACTACCACTATCAGATTAGAGCAAAAAGGGAGACTAGACATCTACCACTATCAGATTAGAGCCATAAGGGAGACTAGACATCTACCACCCCACTACCACTATCAGATTAGAGCCATAAGGGAGAATATACATCTACTACCCCACTACCACTATCAGATTAGAGACATAAGGGAGACTAGACATCTACCACCCCACTACCACTATCAGATTAGAGCCAAAAGGGAGACTAGACATCTACCACCCCACTACCACTATCAGATTAGAGCCATAAGGGAGTCTAGACATCTACCACCCCACAACCACTATCAGATTAGAGCAAAAAGGGAGACTAGACATCTACCACTATCAGATTAGAGCCATAAGGGAGACTAAACATCTACCACCCCACTACCACTATCAGATTAGAGCCATAAGGGAGAATAGACATCTACTACCCCACTACCACTATCAGATTAGAGACATAAGGGAAACTAGACATCTACCACACCACTACCACTATCAGATTAGAGCCATAAGGGAGACTAGACATCTACTGCCCCACTACCACTATCAGATTAGAGCTATAAAGGAGAATAGACGTCTACCACCCTACTACCACTATCAGATTAGAGCCATAAGGGAGACTAGACATCTACCACCCCACTACCACTATCAGATTAGAGCCATAAGGGAGTCTAAACATCTACTGCCCCACTACCACTATCAGATTAGAGCCATAAGGGAGTCTAGACATCTACCAACCAACTACCACTATCAGATTAGAGCCATAAGGTAGACTAGACATCTACCACCCCACAACCACTATCAGATTAGAGCAATAAGGGAGACTAGGCATCTACCACTATCAGATTAGAGCCATAAGGGAGACTAGACATCTACCACCCCACTACCACTATCAGATTAGAGCCATAAGGGAGTCTAAACATCTACTGCCCCACTACCACTATCAGATTAGAGCCATAAGGGAGTCTAGACATCTACCAACCAACTACCACTATCAGATTAGAGCCATAAGGTAGACTAGACATCTACCACCCCACAACCACAATCAGATTAGAGCAATAAGGGAGACTAGACATCTACCACTATCAGATTAGAGCCATAAGGGAGTCTAGACATCTACCACCCCACTACCACTATCAGATTAGAGCCATAAGGGAGTCTAGACATCTACCACCCAACTACCACTATCAGATTAGAGCCATAAGGTAGACTAGACATCTACCACCCCACTACCACTATCAGATTAGAGCAATAAGGGAGACTAGACATCTACCACTATCAAAGTAGAGCCATAAAGGAGACAAGACATCTACCACTCCACTACCACTATCAGATTAGAGCCATAAGGGAGAATAGACATCTACTATACCACTACCACTATCAGATTAGAGACATAAGGGAGACTAGACATCTACCACCCCACTACCACTATCAGATTAGAGCCATAAGGGAGTCTAAACATCTACTGCCCCACTACCACTATCAGATTAGAGTCATAAGGGAGACTAGACATCTTCCACCCCACTACCACTATCAGATTAGAGCCATAAGGGAGTCTAGACATCTACCACACCACTATCAGATTAGAGCCATAAGGGAGTCTAACCATCTACTGCCCCACTACCACTATCAGATTAGAGTCATAAGGGAGACTAGACATCTACCACCCCACTACCACTATAAGATTAGAGCCATAAGGGAGACTAGACATCTACCACCCCACTACCACTATCAGATTAGAGCCATAAGGGAGACTAGACATCTACTGCCCCACTACCACTATCAGATTAGAGCCATAAGGGAGTCTAGACATCAACCACCCCACTACCACTTTCAGATTAGAGCCATAAGGGAGTCTAGACATCTACCACCCAACTACCATTATCAGATTAGAGACATAAGGGACACGAAACATCTACCTCCTCACTACCACTATCAGATTAGAGCCATAAGGGAGAATAGGCATCTACTGCCCCACTACCACTATCAGATTAGAGCCATAAGGGAGTCTAGACATCTACCAACCAACTACCACTATCAGATTAGAGCCATAAGGGAGATTAGACATCTACTGCCCCACTACCACTATCAGATTAGAGCCATAAGGGAGTCTAGACATCTACCAACCAACTACCACTATCAGATTAGAGCCATAAGGTAGACTAGACATCTACCACCCCACAACCACTATCAGATTAGAGCAATAAGGGAGACTAGACATCTACCACTATCAGATTAGAGCCATAAGGGAGTCTAGACATCTACCACCCAACTACCACTATCAGATTAGAGCCATAAGGGAGTCTAGACATCTACTTCCCCACTACCACTATCAGATTAGAGCAATAAGGGAGTCTAGACATCAACCACCCCACTACCACTTTCAGATTAGAGCCATAAGGGAGTCTAGACATCTACCACCCAACTACCATTATCAGATTAGAGACATAAGGGACACGAAACATCTACCTCCTCACTACCACTATCAGATTAGAGCCATAAGGGAGAATAGACATCTACTGCCCCACTACCACTATCAGATTAGAGCCATAAGGGAGTCTAGACATCTACCAACCAACTACCACTATCAGATTAGAGCCATAAGGGAGACTAGACATCTACTGCCCCACTACCACTATCAGATTAGAGCTATAAAGGAGAATAGACGTCTACCACCCTACTACCACTATCAGATTAGAGCCATAAGGGAGACTAGACATCTACCACCCCACTACCACTATCAGATTAGAGCCATAAGGGAGTCTAAACATCTACTGCCCCACTACCACTATCAGATTAGAGCCATAAGGGAGTCTAGACATCTACCAACCAACTACCACTATCAGATTAGAGCCATAAGGTAGACTAGACATCTACCACCCCACAACCACTATCAGATTAGAGCAATAAGGGAGACTAGACATCTACCACTATCAGATTAGAGCCATAAGGGAGTCTAGACATCTACCACCCCACTACCACTATCAGATTAGAGCCATAAGGGAGTCTAGACATCTACCACCCAACTACCACTATCAGATTAGAGCCATAAGGTAGACTAGACATCTACCACCCCACTACCACTATCAGATTAGAGCCATAAGGGAGACTAGACATCTACCACTATCAAAGTAGAGCCATAAAGGAGACAAGACATCTACCACCCCACTACCACTATCAGATTAGAGCCATAAGGGAGAATAGACATCTACTACACCACTACCACTATCAGATTAGAGACATAAGGGAGACTAGACATCTACCACCCCACTACCACTATCAGATTAGAGCCATAAGGGAGTCTAAACATCTACTGCCCCACTACCACTATCAGATTAGAGTCATAAGGGAGACTAGACATCTTCCACCCCACTACCACTATCAGATTAGAGCCATAAGGGAGTCTAGACATCTACCACACCACTATCAGATTAGAGCCATAAGGGAGTCTAACCATCTACTGCCCCACTACCACTATCAGATTAGAGTCATAAGGGAGACTAGACATCTACCACCCCACTACCACTATAAGATTAGAGCCATAAGGGAGACTAGACATCTACCACCCCACTACCACTATCAGATTAGAGCGATAAGGGAGAATAGACATCTACTACCCCACTACCACTATCAGATTAGAGACATAAGGGAGACTAGACATCTACCACCCCACTACCACTATCAGATTAGAGCCAAAAGGGAGAATAGACATCTACTACCCCACTACCACTATCAGATTAGAGACATAAGGGAGACTAGACATCTACCACCCCACTACCACTATCAGATTAGAGCCAAAAGGGAGACTAGACATCTACCACCCCACTACCACTATCAGATTAGAGCCAAAAGGGAAACTAGACATCTACCACCCCACTACCACTATCAGATTAGAGCCATAAGGGAGACTAGACATCTACCACCCCACTACCACTATCAGATTAGAGCCATAAGGGAGTTTAGACATCTACTGCCCCACTACCACTATCAGATTAGAGCCATAAGGGAGTCTAGACATCTACCAACCAACTACCACTATCAGATTAGAGCCATAAAGTAGACTAGACATCTACCACCCCACAACCACTATCAGATTAGAGCAATAAGGGAGACTAGACATCTACCACTATCAGATTAGAGCCATAAGGGAGTCTAGACATCTACCACCCCACTACCACCATCATATTAGAGCCATAAGGGAGTCTAGACATCTACCACCCCACTACCACTATCAGATTAGAGCCATAAGGGAGTCTAGACATCTACTTCCCCACTACCACTATCAGATTAGAGCCATAAGGGAGACTAGACATCTACCACCCCACAACCACTATCAGATTTGAGCAAAAAGGGAGACTAGACATCTACCACTATCAGATTAGAGCCATAAGGGAGACTAGACATCTACCACCCCACTACCACTATCAGATTAGCGCCATAAGGGAGAATAGACATCTACCACCCCACTACCACTATCAGATTAGAGCCATAAGGGAGAATAGGCATCTACCACCCCACTACCACTATCAGATTAGAGCCATAAGGGAGTCTAGACATCTACCACACCACTACCACTATCAGATTAGAGCCATAAGGGAGTCTAGACATCTACTGCCCCACTACCACTATCAGATTAGAGCCATAAGGGAGTCTAGACATCTACCACCCCACAACCACTATCAGATTAGAGCAAAAAGGGAGACTAGACATCTACCACTATCAGATTAGAGCCATAAGGGAGAATAGACATCTACTACCCCACTACCACTATCAAATTAGAGACATAAGGGAGACTAGACATCTACCACCCCACTACCACTATCAGATTAGAGCCAAAAGGGAGACTAGACATCTACCACCCCACTACCACTATCAGATTAGAGCCATAAGGGAAACTAGACATCTACCACACCACTACCACTATCAGATTAGAGCCATAAGGGAGACTAGACATCTACTGCCCCACTACCACTATCAGATTATAGCTATAAAGGAGAATAGACATCTACCACCCTACTACCACTATCAGATTAGAGCCATAAGGGAGACTAGACATCTACCACCCCACTACCACTATCAGATTAGAGCCATAAGGGAGTCTAAACATCTACTGCCCCACTACCACTATCAGATTAGAGCCATAAGGGAGTCTAGACATCTACCAACCAACTACCACTATCAGATTAGAGCCATAAGGTAGACTAGACATCTACCACCCCACAACCACAATCAGATTAGAGCAATAAGGGAGACTAGACATCTACCACTATCAGATTAGAGCCATAAGGGAGTCTAGACATCTACCACCCCACTACCACTATCAGATTAGAGCCATAAGGGAGTCTAGACATCTACTACACCACTACCACTATCAGATTAGAGACATAAGGGAGACTAGACATCTACCACCCCACTACCACTATCAGATTAGAGCCATAAGGGAGTCTAAACATCTACTGCCCCACTACCACTATCAGATTAGAGTCATAAGGGAGACTAGACATCTTCCACCCCACTACCACTATCAGATTAGAGCCATAAGGGAGTCTAGACATCTACCACACCACTATCAGATTAGAGCCATAAGGGAGTCTAACCATCTACTGCCCCACTACCACTATCAGATTAGAGTCATAAGGGAGACTAGACATCTACCACCCCACTACCACTATAAGATTAGAGCCATAAGGGAGACTAGACATCTACCACCCCACTACCACTATCAGATTAGAGCCATAAGGGAGTCTAGACATCTACTGCCCCACTACCACTATCAGATTAGAGCCATAAGGGAGTCTAGACATCAACCACCCGACTACCACTATCAGATTAGAGCAATAAGGGAGTCTAGACATCAACCACCCCACTACCACTTTCAGATTAGAGCCATAAGGGAGTCTAGACATCTACCACCCAACTACCACTATCAGATTAGAGACATAAGGGAGACTAAACATCTACCTCCCCACTACCACTATCAGATTAGAGCCATAAGGGAGAATAGACATCTACTGCCCCACTACCACTATCAGATTAGAGCCATAAGGGAGTCTAGACATCTACCAACCAACTACCACTATCAGATTAGAGCCATAAGGGAGAATAGACATCTACTGCCCCACTACCACTATCAGATTAGAGCCATAAGGGAGTCTAGACATCTACCAACCAACTACCACTATCAGATTAGAGCCATAAGGGAGTCTAAACATCTACTGCCCCACTACCACTATCAGATTAGAGTCATAAGGGAGACTAGACATCTTCCACCCCACTACCACTATCAGATTAGAGCCATAAGGGAGTCTAGACATCTACCAACCAACTACCACTATCAGATTAGAGCCATAAGGGAGACTAGACATCTACTGCCCCACTACCACTATCAGATTAGAGCTATAAAGGAGAATAGACGTCTACCACCCTACTACCACTATCAGATTAGAGCCATAAGGGAGTCTAAACATCTACTGCCCCACTACCACTATCAGATTAGAGCCATAAGGGAGTCTAGACATCTACCAACCAACTACCACTATCAGATTAGAGCCATAAGGTAGACTAGACATCTACCACCCCACAACCACTATCAGATTAGAGCAATAAGGGAGACTAGACATCTACCACTATCAGATTAGAGCCATAAGGGAGTCTAGACATCTACCACCCCACTACCACTATCAGATTAGAGCCATAAGGGAGTCTAGACATCTACCACCCAACTACCACTATCAGATTAGAGCCATAAGGTAGACTAGACATCTACCACCCCACTACCACTATCAGATTAGAGCAATAAGGGAGACTAGACATCTACCACTATCAAAGTAGAGCCATAAAGGAGACTAGACATCTACCACCCCACTACCACTATCAGATTAGAGCCATAAGGGAGAATAGACATCTACTACACCACTACCACTATCAGATTAGAGACATAAGGGAGACTAGACATCTACCACCCCACTACCACTATCAGATTAGAGCCATAAGGGAGTCTAAACATCTACTGCCCCACTACCACTATCAGATTAGAGTCATAAGGGAGACTAGACATCTTCCACCCCACTACCACTATCAGATTAGAGCCATAAGGGAGTCTAGACATCTACCACACCACTATCAGATTAGAGCAATAAGGGAGTCTAACCATCTACTGCCCCACTACCACTATCAGATTAGAGTCATAAGGGAGACTAGACATCTACCACCCCACTACCACTATCAGATTAGAGCGATAAGGGAGAATAGACATCTACTACCCCACTACCACTATCAGATTAGAGACATAAGGGAGACTAGACATCTACCACCCCACTACCACTATCAGATTAGAGCCAAAAGGGAGAATAGACATCTACTACCCCACTACCACTATCAGATTAGAGACATAAGGGAGACTAGACATCTACCACCCCACTACCACTATCAGATTAGAGCCAAAAGGGAGACTAGACATCTACCACCCCACTACCACTATCAGATTAAAGCCAAAAGGGAAACTAGACATCTACCACCCCACTACCACTATCAGATTAGAGCCATAAGGGAGACTAGACATCTACTGCCCCACTACCACTATCAGATTAGAGCTATAAAGGAGAATAGACGTCTACCACCCTACTACCACTATCAGATTAGAGCCATAAGGGAGACTAGACATCTACCACCCCACTACCACTATCAGATTAGAGCCATAAGGGAGTTTAGACATCTACTGCCCCACTACCACTATCAGATTAGAGCCATAAGGGAGTCTAGACATCTACCAACCAACTACCACTATCAGATTAGAGCCATAAAGTAGACTAGACATCTACCACCCCACAACCACTATCAGATTAGAGCAATAAGGGAGACTAGACATCTACCACTATCAGATTAGAGCCATAAGGGAGTCTAGACATCTACCACCCCACTACCACCATCAGATTAGAGCCATAAGGGAGTCTAGACATCTACCACCCCACTACCACTATCAGATTAGAGCCATAAGGGAGTCTAGACATCTACTTCCCCACTACCACTATCAGATTAGAGCCATAAGGGAGAC